>NC_047527.1:152840152-153160747 GCF_012275295.1 Melopsittacus undulatus
CAATATCCAGAGAGGCAGCAATGACCTTTTGTTATACTCACTACAGGAGGCTCAAAATCCCAATCCCAGGGAACCTATTGCAGAATTGAACAGGTTTTTAATAGTCCATCATAGCAGAAAGAACCTATAACCATTCACCCAGAGAAGATTACATGTTCCTCTTCACCCAAACTGACCAGGTTTGGGTGGCTGTGCCTGTTTGACTTGGTCTTGAGACAAGGCAACTCTCACCACCTGTGTGTCATGGAGGGAGGTAAGGCAAGGCATTCTTGAGAACACATTTCTTCTGTATCAGTGCTGCACAGTCTGGGGTGGAAAGGATGAAGAAGTTCATTGCTCCACTGTCTTTAATTCTCTGTAGTCCCTTTGACCTTCACATAGTCTCTGTTCTTGGAAATATAAGAAAATAGATCGTATATATCCTATACACACACACATATATATATACACACACATATATTCTTCATATAAATATATTTACTCCTGTGTGCTTTGGGTCTCTCTTGTTTAGCACCAATTGTTTTAAGTATCCACTGGATGGAATGGGGAATTAAAAGGATGGTTTGGTCACTTGTTTGAGGGATAAAAGGGACATAGATTCACTTGTTCTCACCTGGTGTTCCAGGACAGGCACTGAGAAATGTACTGCTTGAATTAGAAACAGACTCTGGTTGCTTTCCCCAATTGCAAGGGTGATTAAGTTCTCAGCTAATTAAATGGGATAGTAATTATTCTGCTCATTTTAATGTGCTCTCTAAGAACTACACCACTGTAGTCATTAGATGGATGAGTGCTTACAGCATACTTCTCTTGCTGCTGGTGATCAGAAGGAGCTCCTGGAGGCTCTGACATTGCATCCATCACTGCTCAGACCCACTTCTATCAGGAGCCAGATGTACCTGGGCAGTGGGGAAGCATCAGGCATCATGGAACAGAGAAACCTGCAGGAAACTTGGAAAGAAGGAAGCTCAGTGACCAGATACAATTCTCCTGTTCAGCTGGTGCATATGGAAACAGCAAGACAACAATATGATCTCCATGAGGAGGCAAGTGTGTGAGTGCTGGTGTAAAGTCAGCTTGTGGCTTCAACTGCCTGGCCCATGCAACTGCAGGGCTCACACAGGGTTATCTGGGTGGCACCATTGCCCTTCACACCTTGTGCCTGGAGCAAGCACCTGAGCAAGGGACAACCATAGCTTGCCCCTGTCCTCCTCCTTGTCATCTCTGACCCCACTGATGACCACAGGGCTGGGAGGGTAGAGGGAGGGATGACAGCCACTTCCAGTGCATTATCCTCTTGCTCTTCATGCAAGGAAGTGAATAATACTGCTTTCACAATCCCCTGCTTATAGCCTGGCTTGCCTTACTTCCACAAGCCATCCCGCACAAACCCATCTTTTCCTCAGGTAACACCCTCCTGCCTTCAGTGGGAGTTTGAGTGGAAATGGAGTAACTATCCAGATTTGGGTTACAGCTCTGGAAAGAACAACTTAATCCTTATAAGAGTTTGGTTATAACCACATTTGTATAGTAGAAAACTATTTACAGCACAAGAGAAAACATTTGTCTTCCACTTGGCTCCTGTATCTTATCCTGTGTTCCAGCCAAGGAGTGCCTGTTATCAGACTTAGTATTTTCCCATTAAGATGCTTTAATTAGGTGGGACAGCTCATTTAAATTAGCTCTAGGAATAGGTGTAACCCTCAAGAGAGCAAAGGACAATGACTGCAGTTAATTCAGAATGGTTTGAGGGGAGCTCTGCTTTAGGAAAGCCATTCATCCAGGTAAACCACATCACTGGCTGCCCAACTGGTCATTGAAATGTGTGAGGTTTTGCTGGGGGTTTTGTTGCAGATGGTGCTTATTGGTCCTTTCTGGAGCTACAGCCACAGGGTTTTCCTTTCCCTTATGGTATGATCCCAGCTGGATTTTTGCCTGCCAAAAAATGATGGTTTTGACAACCCTGTACTACCTTCCTGCAATGGGAGAACTCAAAAGAACACCCTAACTGTGGTCATTCCAGTGGTGGCATCCTGTATGTCCCAGGCCCTGAGACACTCAGGCCATGAGCAATCCTTTCCATTACTGCCTTTCCTTCACCACAGTGAGGGGCCATGCCATGTAAAAACCAACATGCTGATGGCACAAACCAGAGCTGACTCACCCAACACGGAGCAGGGTGGAAGAGAACAGAAGCCTAAAAGGAGCAGGAAATCCAGGGCTGACACTGGTTCCCAATTCAGAATGGGCTTGCAAAAGTCTCCATTAACCACCTTACATTCAAATCAGAGTGTTGCATTCCCCACTCTCCACTCTGTCAAATGTACATCCCTATCAGCCCCATATGAGGTACCTCACTCACCACTTGAAGAACCCGAAAGAGCTGGCTGGAATTAATGCAAGGCCATTATATATACATTGTAGCCTGTTTTCCTGCATATATATAATACATTATAACAGCTTTTTCATCATTTTTCCAGGAAATCAGTACTTTTGGGGGGATTTCTTTGTTGGTTTTTGGCTATGGGGTTTTTTTTCCTACCTCTTTTGTTTTCAAATGTCAATCTGCTGAAAAACCCAAGTGCTACTAAACACACCAGGAAGGTCTCATCAAGCAAACAGTTAAACAAAGGAAGATACCAAAATAAGGCTTCTGGAATAGGATGGGATTGATTTAAGAGGGTTACAGGAAGCTGCTGTTCCATGACAAATGATCTTCCTGAGAAAACCCAGTAAGTGAAACATAATCACATAAAGAAATTGGTCTTGAAATATTGCTAGCTCCAGGGTTTGGAAATCAGCAGCCCCCTGTGACCTTGTATTTAACATCTTTATTCATGATTTAGGAAAAGGTAAAATGCATAAACTAGTAGACAAGACTTCAAGTGAAGCAGAAGTTGGCAGTGTCAGGCTTGTCTAGTCTATGGGGAACTCAAATGAAAAGAGATCTGATTAGAGAAGTCAAGTGGGATGGTACAGGCTACATCAAACCCCAAGTCCAATGAGTCATTAAAGCACAGGACACAATGGAGGGCTGCAGAAAGGGAGAGCAAGGCAAGCAGCAGAGGCAAAGCTGAGCTTACTGATGTGATTAAGGCCACATGAGAAGCAGACACGGTGCCCATACGGTGCTAAGAGGTCTGGAAGCCCTTTGGTTCTCAAACACTGCTGCACACAAACGTCAGCCCAGATCACCAAGACCAGGAACCCAGGAGTGGAAGCACAGCCTGTGCCTTCCAGCCCCTCCTGACTGAAAATGAAAGCAGCCACAGAACATCACAAGCCACCTCCTAGAGCCACCGGGATCAGCAGTCAGCCTCCAGCGCAGCTCTCACGGTGGCAAGCAGGTAGGAAAGCCTCGGTTGGAACCAGATGATTTTAAGGTCCCTTCAGCCCAAACCATTCTGTGACTCTATTATTTCATTCACAAGGAAATGCCAGGTCCCTGTTCCCTAGGACACGGAAAACTGGGCCCAGGAAATGAGCAAAACCAGACAGGCTGCATTGCAGAAACCTCAGGCTTGAATTCCATAGGCAAACCAGAAGGGGTAACTATTGCACTGAAAGCAGCTACAGACTGTGCCGTGCTAAATAACACCATAAGGTCCCAGAGGGCACATGGGCTGGAGGCAGCACCAACTTTTCCCATGGACAGCAGAATGAGGAGATGGTGAATGAGGCCACAGCCTTCTCAAGCAGCAGCTTTCCATCCACAGCTCCCTTCCTATGCAAAAACACTGCCGGCAAAGCTGGAACTTAGACCCGGACTGAGTGGTACCCACGGGTTTCCAGCGTCGGGAGCCTCCCAGTGTCCCCCTATGGGAATATCCAGGGATGGACAAAACGTCTCCGCTTTTCCTGCAGTCTCTGACCGTCCCTGCAGCCTCCCCGTATTCCCCGTGGAGCGAGAGTGGCACCTGGTGGTCACATCCCCCCGCACCAGCCACAAACCGGTGCTGGTGCTGCTGGTTTGAATGCTGGGGGCAGTGGGAATGACGAGGGAGCCCTTTGGGTACCGCAGTCCTGATTAACCAGGTCCGTGCCAACTGCTGGCTGCAATTAGCCCTGCACCTCACTGCTCTTCGTGCCCCTCAGTCTGTGGTCACAGCACAGATGCTGCATGAGCCTCCCGACCCACTCATTCTGCTCTGAGAGTGGAAGGAAGGAAGCAATGAGGAACTGTTCCAGCTGCTAGAAACAAGTACTGATTTTTTCCTGACTGCTAAAAGAATATATATATATATATATATATATTCAGGGCTTCCTATGCAGGCAAGGATAAAATGAGCCTGTTTCCAATCAGCTCCCAAATGTGCATCCCTAGAGATGCTTAGGGCCACATGTGCCTTGGAAGAAAATGTTATTCTCCTTCTGTCTGTCTCTGAGACATTCTGTGCCTAAGATGTGACTTCTGCAGCTCCCTGCACTCTGCAAACCCTGTCAATAATACATGTGCTCTGAGGCCCCACTGCTCCTCATTCACTGACCTCCCTTACCTCTGACAAACATCAGCTCCTGCTGGGAGTTATTCTGCACCTGGGCCGCTGTCTCTGTCCTTGGCAAGGTCCTTGCTGCCTAAGAGCAGCTGTGCTCAGACTGCTGCCTTTCCCTATATGAGACTTGTTTCTTTGCCCAGATGCCCCCTCTCCTAAACCCCATAGGAATGCATTGTCTCAGACATCAGTACCTCTCTGCAGGCTCAGCAGGAGCTGCCCAACATATTGAGCAGTCAGGAGGATGGGCAGTGAAGGATGTGCACACAGCAGTGTGAGCACATGGTGTGATAGCATGGGCTGCACTTCCATAGGAAAACAGGCTACAAAGTCTAGGGATGCATAAAACAAAATCCATCTCTCCATAGCTGCTGCTCTGCAGATAAAAAGCTCATCACAGTCTGTACAGACCTGGGATCCAGGAGGTATGAACAAAAGCATGACATAGATATGCACCCTCCTCCTTCCAATATCAGATTTGGAAGGGGAATTCACATGGCTGTTCTTTCCATTTGCCCCTTTCTTCACCCTGAATGATATATCTTTATATTACTTCAACAGCTTAGGCTTAGGGGTAGCTGCAATAAAGCTTCCTCCTGTCTCATTTGAGCATTGCTTACATCAGGGTTGGAACTGCCTCTGTGCACAGGTCTGCATCTTCTCACCCTTTACTCATGCATATTACCAGCTTACTCTGCTCTGAGGGCTCCCAGCTGGGACCAGTTGCATTGTTTTACTTCTCAGGGAATGTATTTACAATTAATCACTGTTCAGTTTCTCTCAGAGGCAGACAGGATATGCACAAGTGAAATACATTGGCTTGACTTGTGAGACCTCACTTGGAGCACTGTGTGCAGTTCTGGGGTCCTCAAAATACAAAGGACATGGAGCTGTTGGAACAAGTTCAGAGGAGGCCATGAGGATGCTCAGGGACTGGAGCACCTCCCATATGAAGACAGGCTGAGAAAGTTGGGGCTGTTCAGCCTGGAGAACAGAAGCTACGTAGAGACCTCTTAGCAGCCTTCCAGTATCTGAAGGGGTCTTATAAGGATGCTGGGGAGGGACTATTCATTAGGGACTGTAGTGATAGGACAAGGGGTAACGGGTTCAAACTTAAGCAGGGGAAGTTTAGATTGGATATAAGGAGGAAGTTATTATAAGGGTGGTGAGGCACTGGAATGGGTTGCCCAGGGAAGCTGTGAATGCTCCATCCCTGGTGGTGTTCAGGGCCAGGTTGGACAGAGCCTTGGGTGCCATGGTTTAGTGTGAGGTGTCCCTGCCCATGGCAGGGGGGTTGGAACTGGATGATCTTAAGGTCCTTTCCAACCCTAACTATTCTATGATATGACTTTAGCAAGAGGGCTGTAACCCTCCCCAGTTCAGTATAACAAACACAGGCTCTGCTCGCTGGCAGTGTGTTCCCGTGCTACAGGAAGCAGCTCCTGCCAGCTGCCATGGCTAATGCACTTGAAAACATTTGCTGCACATGGTGTGGTGCTAAGACTGCAGGGACTGAGGGCAGTGTGCTTCCCTCCTCCTGTCCAGATTATAGATGGGTTTGGTTTGGAAGGGACCTTAATGCTCTTCTGTTCCAAACCCCTGCCACAGGCAGGGACACCTTCCACTCGAGCAGCTGCTCCAAGCCCCTGTGTCCAACCTGGCCTTGAGCACTGCCAGGGATGGGGCAGCCACAGCTCCTCTGAGCATCCTCATAGTGAAGTATTTCTTCCTGCTGTCCAATCTCAGTCTCCCCTCGGGCAGGTTCAAGCCATTCCCCTTGTCCTGTCCCTACATCCCTTGTCCCAAGCCCCTCTCCAGGTTCCCTGCAGCCCCTTCAGGCCCTGGAGCTGCTCTCAGGTCCCTTCGGGACGACGGGAACGCGCTTTGCCTCCATTACTGCCCGCCGGGAGCGCGCACACCGCACCCCAAACCCACTGCCCCGCCATGCTGGGGATCCCTCTCACGTGACCACGGTAGTCACGTGGGGGCGTGGCACGCCGGTGACCCACCAATGGCGAGCGACGGGAGGCGGGGCTTAACGCAGCGCCGGGGGTGGCATCGCAGTGATGGAGTCCGGTACCGGCACCGAGCACGGTAACAGCGGCGGCTGCTTCCTGTACTACGGGTACGGCAGTAACCTGCTGCGGGAGCGGCTGCTGCTGAGCACCCCCACGGCGGCGGTGTACGGCCCGGCACGGCTGCAGGTGTGTGCGGGGACCGGGGCCTGGCTCGGCCGAGCCCTCCCACCGGGGACCGGCAGCGGTAGCATCACTGTGTGGTGGTGTTAGTGCCGTCTATGGGGGTATCGTGATGCCTTTAGGCACGTCTGGCATGGGGCCGGCTCGGGGCTGCACACGTGGAGCTGCAGGTGGCAGCTGGGCTGCTGACAGCCCTAAAAGGATGATGCTTCACGTATAAATCAGTTCTCTTTCCCCTCTACCACAATTGGTACAAGTGAGAAGCCTTTCCCGTGCTGTCTGTGGAGTGGGATGCAAGCTGCCCTCAGCGCTGCTCTCCTTCCTATGCCCTGGCAGTTCTCCCCCTGCCTGGGGTTATTAAGTGGTAGTACATCAGCTCGGCTTAAGAGACTTGGAAATACGAGCTTATAGTCGTTAAGTTGATGTAGAGGTTTGTGCAACTGGAAGGATCCTTGGGGAAGCAGAGCATCGATTGATGCTATTTAAGGATGACTTGAAGGTTCTCTTGGGGTAACTGGTAGGAAATGATCTATGTGCGAGTGTGTGAAGTTCCAAAGGCTTGTCATTAATAACCTCCCTGTAGTCAAGTACTTGGTGTCTCTTGGAGCTATTAACTGGACAACTGAGGCATGGTCCTATGAAGTGTGAGGTGCTTAGAGGTGCCACTGAGGAACTGAACGTGTTGGGAGCCCAGCACCTTGCAGGATCAGATGTGGAAGGAGGGGGAAAGCAGCAGCAGGAGTGTGTGCTTACCTTGGAATAAAAGAAAGCCCTATGCTTCAGGTTTCCTCTTGGGTTTTGGGTGGATTTTCAGGTGACACATCTGTCACACTGCAGGACAGTCAGGCGCTTTCTTTTCTGGCCAGCCCTTGCTTCAAGCTGGAGTGAGAAAGTGTGCAAAGTTTGGAGCTGATTTCTATTAATTGCCCTATGGTAGGACCGTGTTGGCTAAAAAAGGGAAAACCAACCCATAAACAGAATATTTTCACTGCTGAGCTACAGTATTAAATTCCCTCTGGTTTTACTCCTTGAAGCTTTGTTAATCTTCAGCCAAAAGGTGTAAGGAACAGGATGTATGACATGTACAGAAAGGGTATTACACTGGTACTTAGAAGGGCCAAAGACCAAGCTCTTGACCCAAGAAGGTATGTAGTGTGCTTGTTCCCTCTGCCCTGCGGTGCTGCTGCAGTTGTTGCACAGCATAACATCAGGTTTCCTGCTTCTGGAACAAGAGCTGACCACTCTATTCCTGTGTGGTCTCTGTTGCCCTTTTTGGGTGTTACCTGATGGTTTCATACACCCCCTTGCAGGTGTTCAGTGTGGGTCAGGCCAGGAAAACATCACTGTAAGGATAAAACAACTTCTGCAAACTTCTTTCCTGTATCTCTTACATTACAAGAAGGCAACATGTCTCAGAAGGCAAATATTAATATGTACACGTGTATTTCAAATTAAACTTACAGCTTAAAGAGGGTGAATATGAGAAGTAAGCAAAGCTGTGGGGTTGTGTAGGTTTGGGGTTTATTTTTGTTGTCATTGTGGTTAAGCAGGAAGTCTGTAAAAGTTGTTTGGGGTTTCTTTTGCTTTCCCTTTTCTACTGCTAGGGAAGGATCCACAAACTGGCTAACAAGTAGTAGAGGAAAGGTAGTGTGTGGAGCCAGATGGGAAATTACTGTGGTCAGTGCAAGAACCCATTACTCTCTTTTGTCTCTATAGTAATACATGATATTACTTGTAAGAAAGAGATGTTCAGTTTCTAAAAGAACGTTTCAACTTCAGGTGTTGTTTAAATACTGTATAATTCAGAATAAGCTCATTCAAGGAGGCATACACCATCATATAGAAATACATTTAAGTCTTGTAACTGCACCAGAAGCTGCACAGGGGTGGGCATGCCTTTTGAGGGACGAGAAGAAGGCAATAATCAGTTCCTTTCTTCATGGCATACCTCAGCTGAGGCCCTTCAGATTGCCTAACAGGAAGAACATCAGCAATGCTGTCACTGCCAACTTGGACAAAAGTCAAGCTGACTTCAGCAGTACTGTGTTTACTGCACAGTGGGGTGTGTGTGCTGCTCCTGATACAGGGCTACCTCTGCTTGCTTCTCATTAGTTCATGTTTAGGCCAGACTACTGAGAGGTTTGGATTGATCCAGGTCTCGGTAGAACAAGACTCTTATCAGTAGTGTTCTTTGCCAGATCTCTCTCCCCTTTGTCCCAAGGCTGCTGTTTCTTATGGGGAGCCCCTTGTGAGATGGGAGCTGGATCAGATCCCACCAGTCCATTCCTCCTTCTGTGGGTTCAACTGACTACTCACAGATTCTCCTTTAGCTGCCCCATTCATACCAAGATTAGCCAACAGCCCTTACCTTAAGTGGAAATTGATTCTCTGCATTGGTTTCATTTGCAGGATTTTAAGCTGGAGTTTGGCCATCATCAAGGCAGGACGAGTTCTGTCTGGCATGGAGGTACAGCTACCATTGTTCAGAGCCCTGGAGACGAAGTATGGGGAATAGTGTGGAAAATGAACACTAGCAATTTAAGTTCACTGGATAAGTAGGTGACTTAACTTTTGCTGTCTTCTACTTTAGAGAGCAATTGAAAAGTGGTAGTTAATATTTGGTGAGGAGCTGTGTGGAAGTGTTGGTGTTGGCATCAAAAAGGTGCTTTGGACTTTAATATGTGAATTTGACTTCATAGTATGTGTATTGACTTCTAACACAACTGGGGTTAAAATGGCTTTGTTTTCAACACAGGGGTATATTCATAAGGTATGGACCTTGATTTGGAGCTGATACATTGGTCAGGCTCCTTTTTTTAACCCCTGACCTCACAATGTCCTGTCACATAAATGACTCTTAGCTCTTTATTTGTGGTGTAGCACTTCTCCCATCACTTTAGAGAGCGTTTCTTTTGAGACTGATACCAATTTCTATCTCTATACATCTGTAGTCTTCAGATGTAGTGAAAAGGAAGGGCTGAGGACAAGACTTCACAGAAGAGAAGGGGATCTTTAATGAAGGCAGTGGGACCTTTTGAGGATATACAGAAAAGAAATATAGGAATCTTTTGCTTAGATGGCTGAAGTCTTCGGCCTCAGATGCATTTTGGTGCTTATGGTCAGATTTATTTCATTGGGGTTTTTTGCCCTCTATTTCACACAGAGGTTACAGACTAACTCATGACTTTTCCTTATATATCATAGCAGTCGATCTCTTCTGTAAGCATTCCTTCACTGTACTGTTTTTCTTGCTCTTCACACCCAATTGACTGACTTTGCAGTCTTTGTAGACTTTGAATCTGTAGTTAGCTTCCTGTGTCTACTTGTGCTTAACCTAATTACTCACATAACATGGCCCGTGTTGTGTATGTTAACTTGAAATGAAAGATAAGTTGTCAAAATGATATTTTGATGAGCAGCATTAAAACCCATATTCTCACTCGTATCTAGAGTATCTAAAAGTGGCTAAATGGTAAATGGTTAAAGTAGCCTTGGTTTTGAGCTTGGTTTTGTTAAGACAGCATGGGTTTGCTAATGAAAAAGTAACAAAACGGGGTTTGCCCTGATCTGACTTTGCTGTACAAGTGTGACACCAACTAAAAGGTGTCTTGGCTTATTCTTTGGAATGTGCACCACAAGAGTTGTATGAGTTTCCCCTTATTGAAATGGAACACAATGGGCAAGATAAACCTTTGCAATTGTTCCATTGTCTGAGCAGAAGGTAATGACTGATATGTGCCTGGCTCATTAACTCTGATACTCTTGGTTGCATTTCCCTTGTAGATTACCAGATTTGCACTGTAATTAATTCACAAGGAGTATTCTCTAACATAGCAAATCATCTTTCTTACAGAGATAAAATTGTGTAAGTGAATATTGCTGCTGTTGTTGCTGCTTTAGGAATATTCTTGGATATGAAACAAGTCTGTACAGAAAGTACTGGAACATGTTTGGTTTTATTTGCTTTAAGTCTGTTAACAGTGCAGACCAGTGTCCTGCCTTGAATTCTGTTATAATAAATGCATACGTTTAATCACACAGTTTGTTTGAAAGATATACCTGTTACTTGGCATGAAAGGAATATATATCCTTTACAGGCAAGAGGGAGTTGAAGCTGGCATTTATGTCCCAATAGAAGTTAATGTCCAGACTCAAGCAGGAGAGGTACTGACCTGTCGGAGCTACCAGATGCAGGACTATGTCTGTGGTCCCCCTTCTCCTCAGTATAAGAAGGTAGGTATTGCATCACTGTAACTTCGGAAGAATTAATAGCAATACATAGTGCAGTATTTCTGTCCTATTTAATAACTATGTTAGTTGGTCATGCCTTCCATCCACTGTAAATAAAGGTATAACTTGATCCTTGTGTAATGTGTTGCTATAATGATGCTCACAGAGGACTGCTAGCTTTTAAAGGCCTGCTAAAACAGTTTTACTCTTTCACTTAGCTATTGCATGAAGACTCTATTTAACTTGTGAATTAGTTATGACTGACACAGGGATTTCTGAAAGATGCTGTTTGTAGATAAGCAGCAATTCTCCTATTGAAAAATTAATGCACTTCTGTGCATAAGCTTCTGTGGGGAGAATACAGCACCTGTTTTATAGTCTCAAGGGCACAGATTGTCTTGTGAAGTATCTCGCTATCATTTAATACAGAAGTCCACCTGCCTTCTTTTAAGAGGCATCATCAGTATATCACAGCACTTCCAGCAACACTGCAGAGTACTGCAGGCTTCCCACTTGATGGCTGGTGAGGCAGAAGTGTTTCAGCACTTCTGCAACACACTGGCTCTATAGAGACACATGATCCAGTCACGCAGCAGGCCTGACCTGCTTAGCTTGTGGGATCTGATGCGGGCTTAGCCTCAAGTGGAATGACAGCATGTCTAGAATTGTGCAGCTATTAGCAATTGTAGATAGACATCACTGTAATGTGTTGCCTTTTTCTACCAAAAGGAAAGATTGAGCTTATTAAATCCCAAGTGTGCCTCTTTCTCTTAACTCTATTGTGAATCAGCTTCCAGGAGCAGAGCAGGGGCAGCTGCTGCAGGACTCTTGAAGAGAAAGCTTGCTTAGAAAGCAGGCTCTGCTACTTCACAAACCTTCTCCCTGCCAACCCACTTACTGTCAGGACAGATCTTTAGGGCTTTTCAGGGCATTTCAATAGTCCGCTGCTGTGTATCCGCTCTCACTAGTATGCTCTAAGAGCAGACCTCCAGTACTGGCAACTTTATCTTGCTAAGCATTCCCTCCTCCTGTTGTCAGGGTCAGTTTTTAGTCCTCTTCTTCCCCCATGCCCCAAGCTTTTATTTGCTTAAAAGGGCTAAAAGTTTAGTACAGGTGACAGCATCAACACACAGTGATCAGCACCCATCTACTGTCTGTGGCAAAGAACAACTCATCCTTGAATGTCCTGGATGTTGAATGCATGAAAGAATACTTACAATAGTGTCAGCTTTTAGAACCTGCATATATATCTATTCATGGGGAACTTGCTGGTCTCTTTAGAGGCTGGGTTCCTACAGCTTCCTTTTTCCTCTCACTGACACTTCTTTTCTCTAGCACCAATGCTTGGGTTTATTTTGTATGTAGAAGGAATGCTAGGGTAACAAACCCTAAGGAATCTGTGCTTTTTCACTAAACTAAGTTATCTGTTTCTCTTACTCTGGTAACCTGTCTAGGTACTCACTGCTGTGGTTTGAACAGCTGAGTTTTAAAAGCAACTTCAATAATACACACTGCTTCTCACTCAGAAGAGATACTAAGGCTGGCTAAAGGCATAGAAAGTAGTTCTTATCCTCACTTGAAAGGATGGAATAACTGAATTAACAGCTTAATTGTACAGTCTTGTGTTATTATAGAGTGTAGAGTACAACAGTGGAGACTGTGTACTGCTTGTGTAACTGTTGAGATTTCAGAATCTTAGGGGTTTGTCTTATAGTTACCAGCATTTTCAGAGTAATTTTGTTGATATTAAGGTCTTCAGAGGTCTTCCAGAAGCCTTTGCCTATCGTTAGGTACAAATAGCATTATTTGGGAGTAACTCTCCTGTTACCTTAAGTAGTTCTTCCCATACAAGTAAAGTTTGGAGGAGTCTGTTGTTCTTAACACTATTATTGAAAGCTTTCTCTTTTTATTTCTTTTGATTATAGGTTATCTGTATGGGTGCAAAGCAGAATGGCTTGCCAACCGACTATCAGAAGAAATTAGAAGCTATTGAAACTAATAACTATGCAGGGCCAGTGCCAATCATGGAAAAGATTGAAGCTGCTATTAAAGGAAAGGAGAAAACCTCTGCATAGAATACCTCTGCACTTGCTTGGCCATTTACCTTCATTTAGATACCTCTCATCACCCTGCTGATCAGCAGTCCATTGATTTATCCAGGAAAGATGAGTTTGCTCTGCATCTACATCAGACATCATTTGCAGTCTGATGACACACTGACATTGGTAACTGTGTATAGCTTGAGTACCTGCTGAAGTTGTTACAGATGTAGACATTCTCTTCCTGTAATTGTCACACAAATCTGTGCTTCATGTCCCATTTACTGCCCTTTTTAAAAGAAAAAGGCCATCTTGATGACTGTATTTGTTCCCTTCTGAGGAGTAAGGGCTGCAGGATCAGGCCCTTTGTTCTTCAGTGCTCTATATACTAGCATCAAGACTCAAAGATTTGTTAGATGCAAACTAGACTCAAACTCTAAACCAAGACTAAACTCTTTCCTCTTCTGCTTCTCTTGATGATTTAAAGGCCAAGCTACCTAAAGCTATGGACTTCCTGTTTCTGTTCATACAGCTAACAAAGAAAAGTAATGGGTTTTTAAACTATTTCCATGTTTTTAAGTGTTAGTCCATAAGGCAAACCCAGCCCTGAAGACGGCATTTGGCAAAGGATCTCATTCAAAGTCTCATGGCTGTCTACTTTCTATGCATACTGATAGGTTAGGTATAACCAGCAAATTGTAAAGAATTCATTTTAGTTAGATAATTCTAAGGGGTTTTTAAATGACCTATTTGACTGGCTTGGTGCTATCTAAGCCTTGCTCTCACTCCCAGTGAAATCAGGATGCCCTCTGTGACTCCCAGTGCATTTGTGTCATGGTTTGCTTGTCTGTTATACCCCACATGAACAGACTTCACCTGGCTTTGATAATCTGCAGAACTGGAAGCTTTTGCAAGGTTTAGAGTACTTACCTCCATGGCACGTGGCAACCCATGGAGTTAACCTGTGGGGAACAAGGCAAAGCTGACACCCAGAAGGATGTCAAACAACTGAACTTTGGCTTATCTTCTGTACAGTGTGTTCTGTTGTTCTCTTAATGTACAGAGGGATGTAAGATAACCAGTGTCACTGTGTGACTGCTTAGATAAACAAATGACAAAGTAACATGTCTTCTCTGCATAAACTGTCTGTTAACTGCTGCTGGGGATGGATGGATGCTGTCCTGTGTGTGTTTTCAGAGCTGGGCACTGTCTCTGCAGTAAAACACAGTACTCTGAGTGTTGGCAATGTCTAGCCTGAGTAAATAAAACTGCAGTTACCAAACCTCTTGCTGTTCAGATGTACATTCAGTTTTACACATTAAGTTACATGGAAAGGTAACTGAAACTTGTGATGAGTATTTGTGGTTTTTAATGGATGTAATTTCATATGGAGGGCATGATCATGAATTTGAGGTATTATTTTTCATGTATAAATAAATTTATTAAATAAACAGTATAGAGAGGGTATAGATATAAAATAATATATATTTATATATAATTATATATTATATATTAATAATAATAATATATATTTATAGATACAAAATAATATATATTATTTTTCATGTGTAAATAAATGTATTAAACAGTATAGAGAGTACAGAAACAGAGACCCCCTTTTTACATGGAGTCATAAGATGAGTGGTAATGGGCAAAAGTCCTTCCTAGAGGGATTTCTGATGGCACACAAGATGAAGATGATTTATCAGCCATTGGGATAACTGCCCTAAGGAAATGCTGGACCTGCCAGCACTGGACACTGATGCTGGGCTATTCAGTTTAGGTTGTACATGCTGACCATAAGGGCTGGACCAGATGATCCTTGAGTCCCTTCCAACCTGGGATTCTATGATCAGCACCAATTCTGCTTTACCCTTAACACACAGCTGAGCTGTTGACCTCTTAAATGGGTGTTTTACAAGAAGAAAGTGGAAATCAATTTCCTGACAGCCTCCATGGGGCTATTGACAAGTGCCTCCTATTGAGGACCACAGGGCTCCTGAGGGCCGGCGGAGGCCCCGTTCTCTGAGGCAGGACCCCCGATAGCTCTCGGGGGAGGAAGCCTCCGCCATGCCGCTGTGGGGAGGCCCGGCCCCGACCGAGCTCAGACACCGGGGTGAGGCCGGAGCTCCTCCCCGGGGTGAAGCAGCCCTGGGCCGGCTCCTCCCCTTGCCTGCGTCCCTTCGCCGCCGCGGTGAGTGCAGGGGAAGGGCCGGGGCCGGAGGAGGGTCGTGTGGCTGCTGCCCGCCCCGCTCCACAGGCGGCTGGTTGTGTGTGGGGGGGTGGCCGCCATGTCGTGAGGGGCAAGGTAGAGTTTGTGCCTGTTGTAAAGTGAAGTTTTCCTGTTATCCCATGGAAGTTTCTCTGTTACCTCCTTCCCCTGACGAGAGGGAAGGAGAAGGAAAAGGGCTGCGCCGCTCTCCCGACTGGAAAGTGATGGGGCTTTTCGGTGTTCCTATAGCAGGGGCTCCTTCGGCCTCCGAGCTGCCGGAACCCGCAGCAGTGTCCGCGGCGAGGAAAACGCCTTCCCACGGCATCCAGCAGGGCTAAGGAACAGTTCCTTACGGTGCTGGCCCATGTGCAGCATTCCCGAAGGAAAAGCTGGCACCGGGGGTTGATTCTGTCTCACCTGGGGCTGTTCCCCTTCGGGATCCCGTTTGGCTGGGTCGATGGGTGTCAAGGCACAAGCGAGCGGTGGTGTTGGCTGTAGGTAACGAGAGTTGGTGTTGGTGACCGGAACGATGCTCACTGAGCTGTGAGGATGCGGGTCCGTCAGTACAGCTTCAGGTGTGGAATTGGCTGTAGGTTGGATGTAAAGGTAGTTTATGATAGTAGGAAAGCCATTCCTGCTTTTAGATTCACCAGTGAGTTGTTCCCTTCCTCCTCCATCTCTTAATAAAAACCCCGAGATTTCTCCGATTGAAGGGATTTTCCTTCACTTCTTATGACAGGGGCTTGCTCCTTCATCCACACATTGTATCCAAAGTGCTGTTTCTTTAAGCTTTTAGGAAATACAGAGCAAAACTGAAGGATTTGGGTATTTTTGTCGCCGCCTGTGCCTTCTAAGCAAAAGCTTGTCAGTTTACTGCATGGAGGCAGAAGTAATTCCTTCTGTTGTCATTTACATCTGTGGCTCTGCAGTTAGGGATGGCTGTGCAAGCTTATGCTGCTGTCAGAGAGGGGGAATTGCTGATAGATGCTGGTCTTGGTGACCCCAGAGCAAAAAACCACAGGCGTTGTAATGGATTTACAGCAGTGTGATGGTAATGTATGGGTCCCAGGGTACTTATTGACATACATAGCATCAATGATGGTAGTTAGAGACTGTAAATGGAGACTCTGAACAAGCTCTACCAATGCACCATTTCTGCTGTAAAAGGGTTGGGAAATACATAGGATCACTGTTCAAGATATACAGACCTTTTGTGTAGTGTGTGTGTGTCCTTTCACTCCTGTTTTCTACAGTTTTTACTGTTCTTGATCTATGTAAAAGAGTTTTAACTTCTTTTAATAGTGAAGGCTGCTGTGTGGAGATCTATTGTGCCTTATTCATTTGTTACAGAGCGGCTGCTGTGGCACACATGAAAGAAGATGGGGGAAATCAGTTCCTTGCTATGACTGCAGAAACAGAAAAGGTTGAGTTTACATTGGCTTGACTGAGTCTAATTTACCATTATTAATGAGAAAGCATGGCAAAGTCTGGTGTTGAATACTACAGGTGGAAGGAAGGCTATGCCAGCAGGGGCTCCCCAGCCCTGGGCTGGCACTGGGATTTGTGTGTGTGCTTCCCTGTTTGCTGGAGATGGGTATTAAGTGCTGTAAAAGTCCTGAGGATGTTCCACCTACTCCCTGTGGTTAACCAGTTATGTGCCTTAGGACTTTGTTTCACAGGCAATGTAGGGCAACAGTTGTTGTCAGAATAGCAAGACTACAGAAGAAGTGGTATTCCAAAGTGGAAGTGTTTTTTAGCTATTCTTTAAGATTCTTCAGCCCTTTATCCACAGCATTTATGTTTGGTAAAGCCTTGTTGTGATAAAAGAGCATAGTTTTCACTTGCACTGGAAGGTGAACAGGCACAGCAGTTCTGTTAGAAGAACAGGGAGATCTTAGTGAAAAGAGGATGTGAGAAGGGCAATGCCAGGAAAGATATAAATGTACATATGCTTGCACAATGCTGAGAACAGAGAAGTCAGAAGAACCACCAGATGAAAGTGCCAGTGCCTTCATGCAGAGGCCATCAGCACCACTGCAGCTTGTTGATATGGGTTATATACAAAACCTTGCTGTGAGCAATGATACTTTTAGTGTACTTCTTACTATGACATATTTGTTATCTCTTTTTCCCCTCCTTATCCCTGTCCTCATCACCATCTTGCTGCCTTGTATTCCTTTGTATTTCTCAGTTATACAGGCTTATGCTATGCATCTCTTGCCACACTTGCTGTTGCTTCTCACATCACTTCAGTCCCCACTGGGTTTCATTTGGCCAGGGCTGTGTCTTCTCTCTCCTCTTGGCCTTTATAACTAATGAGTGAGCTCTCTGTTCTCTGGTTCTTTTTAATTCCTGGTAGTCTCTGTCTGTCTTGTTAATGATGTTTTATGAAGGATTGTAAGAGCCTTAAGATGGCTTTCAGGAAAATGATTGCATTCATAAGCCCTTTCAGAAATGGATAGAATCATAAATGGTGGGTGTTCTTAGACCTTGATCAGTAAACTGAGGTGCCTCACATCAGTCTATGTCTCTGTCTTTTCTAATAGCTTTCTAATGGCTGATGCCACATCAGTCACAAGAATTGCACTAAAATTGAACCCAGCATCTGGAGTGCCCAAAATAAGGCAATGAATGCCATATGTACTATAAGCAAGGAGATGCTTTCAGCATGTGTTTAAAAGCTACAGAAGCATTTACCTTTAAACATAGCAGATGTGTAACCTATCATTGTAAAACTAACAGATCGTTTAACAAAGTACTTTGTAACCTTGGGAATCCCACATTGAAAAGACTCCTGTTAAAGCATAATGGAAGTGCAGCTCTTCCCAGGAAGAGGCATGACGGACTTGCAAGTAAGTTGGAGCCCTCATGATTCAACACGTCAGCCTTATGTTTAAGAAAACCCCAACAAGAAATGCCCTAGTAAACCAGAGCCGTGTACATCAGAATGGTATGGCAGTGTGTTTCTCTGAGAGAACAAGCTCCTTTCTTGTGCTGATCAGGGTTTCTCGGTGCTGTTGCACCAAGAATTGCTACTGTAGGAACTTCTTGTGTTTACTTTGGTCTGAGTAGGAGCTGAAGTTTCCTCATGTAGCTGATACACTTCACCACAAACATGCATGTACCTGCCTTGTTCTTAACTGCATGTGGCAGGAAGTCTTTCTGTTCCAGCACCATTTAAGGTGTTCAGCCTCTCGTGGCATTTTCTTCATCTGCAGATGGTGGAAATTTCCATTGTTTCTTATTGAGAGACTGATGAAAATTACTGTTTTCTACAGTACTGAGTGATGTGCATTTGTTTGCTTTAAAGTCAATATTGCCACTGAAAATACCACTGAGGACGTCACATGCACAGAATTCATATTGCCAGCTCTGACTTCCCTGCCTGACATTTTTGCTCTCTTCCCTTTTCTCCCCTGATGCTTAACCTTACTTTATATTCTTTTTGATTGCAGCTTTATATCTCCACTCTCTTCCACCCCAGGCATTTTTGGGACCTTCTGATCTTTCCATATTTTCCATGTTCTTGTCCTTTTCCTGTATTTCTTTTTTCTTATCCTCTTTGTGGATGGATCTGAAGGAGTGAAGGAAATACTTCATTTGCTTTGTACACATAACAGCACTTTGGTTCATTATTATGGTTTCCTCAGTGTTCCTCAGTCCTTCTCACAAAGCAGGAAGAAAGAAAGTATATTAGGATAATGTGGTCCTAAAAGCAAGCAGGGGAATGTTGGGTATTAAGATCTCTGTTGCCTGTATTTTAAGGTGACTGTCTCTTTAACGAAAAGCTTGCTAAAGCTTTAGAGTAAATGATGCTTTCAGCATTGTTTGATCTTCATGATAGAGTTCATTTATGGAATGAACTTTCTGGAACAAAGAGATGTGCCAGTGTGACTTCTAGGAAGCTCAGTGACTCAGAAATCAGCCACTTCATCTGGTGGGTCATGTGAATGGTGTAATGAAAGGTTGATTTGTCTGAGTAGATGCAGTCACTTACTTATGTGGTAAGAAAGTCAGATCACTTGGTTACATTCCCTTTGGTTTAGGGAGTATTTCAGTTTTGGAGCTGGCTACAATCCAGTTGGGAATTTGCATGGTCTCAGCCTTTGGAGGGCTCAGCTCTTAATGCAGTTATCTGCATCTGTACTGGTTAGCAACCATAAGTTAGCACTGATTGGTCTCCTGAAACCAGAGGAACTAAGCTGGTTTGCCCTGTCAATCATTGTAAGTGTAGATTGGTATTATCACTAAAATGCAGGAGTGTAAAACCTGTGCTCTCCTCCAGCATCAAGCAGGAGAAGCTGAACTGATGCAGGCTGCAGCTTCTGGTATGGAAACCCCATAGAAATAAGCTTGTTCCAGCAGCAGGTCACCTAGAAGAACCTGTGAGCTGGCAGGGCTCAGTTCTAGCTTGTCAGGGCAGTGCAGGGAGTGTTTGGAAAGCTTGCCATCATTGTAAATGTCTTGGGAAACTGAATTTTGTAGCAGCAGAGCTGGCACCTTTACAGAGCTGTTGAACAAGAACTTTGTGTTCTGGTTTTGTTAAGATGACAGTAATCACAACTAAACATTGTTCCATATAACCCCTGTCCTGCTGAAAGCAGTGCATTTTACCTGTTACTGGATGGCGCCAGTGATTTGTGTTCATCATGCAAACTCTCACTGGTTATGTGGAGGTGATTCAGTTGTGATCTTGCAAAAACCTGCTTTTTGCATGTAAAATTGCATGTGCAAAGTTCATACCTAAATTAACTTCTTGTTGAATTGTAATTACAATATAACTTCATGGGTGGTATATTAATTGCAATTAAAACAGCTTTAGTAATGCAACAGAGAGCAGACCAGTCTGATCCTGATTCCTATTTCTTTATGCCTTGTAAAGAAAAATGGGAATAAATGGCCATCTAAAAGGAGCTCCCAAGAGCTGGTATAGAAAACCAGAGCATACACAGCATATATATTAATAGACAAGGAGAGAGCATTCATGCTGAAGAGTATGGTTTCTAAACAACATCTCTATAGCAGTGAGAGGGTTTCCTGATCCCATAGCTGTCAGTTAGTGATCGTATTGTGTCTCTAGGTGTATATACAGGGGCTGAGGTCAGCTGTTCAAGCCTAAGTGTTTGCACAGGTTTTAAATTGATATCTTCATTACAATATGCATTGGGTGCAGTTTCTCCCCTTTAAGAAGATGGAGGTGATTGGATGCCCAGTCCAGTAGTGGATAGGAATTGTGATGCCATCGGGAAACAGTCTCTGAATTCAGTTATTCTGTGCAGGTCCTGCTCAAGGAGAGGTCCATATTTTGTGTGTGAATCACTAGATGGGATCTTGTATATTTGCAGTCACCTAATGTCAGTTCTTTCAGTACCACAGTTATTTTTCAGATGCTGAAAAACTATTTTTAACTTTTATGGCCACTCACTGGAATTGGATAAGATTAACCAAGCTAAACCCATGCAATTATATTTCCCTGCTTTACATGCTGTCTGAACCAGTAGCTTTAGAAGGTGTGAAGTGCTCTGTGCCTTAAATAGTGCATTAGCTCTGAAATCAGCAGCATCATTTTCACTGTTAGCACCATTTTACCCTTGGCCTTCACATGAGAAACATCTGATCAGTGGTTTTGCCACAGTCTCACTACTGCTTCTCAAACCTTCTGTCCTGAAGCTAAATGTATTTTCCTAGTTTAGCTAAAACTGTGTCAAGATTTACAGGGACAGGTAACATTGGCAACACTTTATACAGACTCTGTTGTAATGCAGAAAAAGCAAAGTGAATGGCTGGTAGGAATTAATCCCCCCTACCAAATTAATTGCTATGAAATACAATTTTATTCCATTTACTTCCGTGCCCAAATATATTTGGACAGATGCTTTGCTATTGAAACATGAAAAGCTAATAAAATTATGCACTAAGAACAGGCAGTTAATAAAGCAGATGCTAGTGGTGGTGTTTGAGGCAAGCTACGGTGAAGTGCTGGTACAGAAGGGATGCTGCCTGCTGTAGATACTTCCTTTTCCAAAGCCTGAACAAATAAATGGAACTACCTGAGGAAGAAACCTCTTATTGAAGTTGGCCATGATATTACACAGAACTTAAGAGTATTGTTGATGGCAAATTGAAGGCTGTATCTTCATAGGATAAGGTTTAAAATGCAATTATTCTTTACAGGCTCAGTAACGTGAAGGACAGATTGCGTGTTTCCCCAAGGAGACTCCTCACTGCACATGGACAGTGATGAAGCTAGGTGGAGCAGCTTCTTGCTATCTCAACTATGGAAGGCCAGCTCTGTGCTAACTCGGAGATTTCTGTGGAAAAACCTCAAGGATCAAGTCCTCCATCCTTCATTGCTTTGCTGAAGGTATACAGAGAGCTTCTGGTCAGTAGAATCCGAAACACACAGTGTTTGATTGATAACTTGATTGAGAATGACTACTTCTCCACTGAAGATGCAGAGATTGTTGTCCAGTTTCCAACTCAAGCAGATAAGGTAATCCTTTTATTTCACTAGCCAGGGTAAAGCTTTTGTTGCTTTCAATTTATCACTGGGGTTTATGGGTTTATCTGGCAATTTCATGCCTAGTGTCTTTTCTAATCTTTGTTATATTGGTATTTCCTCACCCCATTCCTTCTGGACAGGAATTCCCAGCACATCTCTTTACAGCATGGTTGACACTGCTGGTAATGCCCATTGGCAGCTGTCAGAATGAGCAGGGTGATAATTGCTGTTCTGTCTCCCCTGGCTGCAGCTTTGTCCTCTGATGAGATGTGGCCACAGTAGCTGTTCACATACAGGTTGCTACACGCAGGCCTCAATTATTGTGCAGAGCATTGCAAGGAAAATCTGCTTCAGGATGCTATGGGACATCATCCTGCGTTAGAGAGTTAGAAACATTTTAAAAGCTAATGATTGTCCATGTGCACACCCTCCCTTCTCTTTAAAGACCTATGTACATTGTAAATGTATAGAAAACTGGTACATCCTGGCACATTTAGGTTCTTGTCTTTGGACATCAGCAGCAAAACGATCCCATGTGCACAGCTGCTCTTTGCATCATCACTTAAAATAAACCCCTAATTCCTTTCCCTGAAAAAGCAGTCATGCAGCTTCAGACTAGTGTCACCATCAAACATTCAAAGACCTTGGACTTCACTAACAGTGCAGGTTTCCATGGAATAATCATTCTTGCTTGCAAGTGGTGACACAGTGCTCACTCTGTGGACAGGGTCAAAGCTGAATAAGTGCATGCTGTATAATCATCTACATTTCTTATTGCTCAGTGTAATATACAGGATTGTTGTAACAAAGCTGAGGGGGAGGCCATGCATCAGGAGTCTAAGCAGAGCCAGCAGGCCACAGCAGTTGAAGTGAATTGGACTCTGGGGGAGCTTCTCTGTAAGGCATAAAATTGCTTTTTAGAGCATACAGATTGGGAAAAAATGCTGTGTGCTGCACTGCATGTTCCTCACCCTGCTTTAAGCTCACAGGAGACCACAGCCTCTCTGAACACTTTGTCTGGTTTAGAACTGAATTCCTCATTAATTTCTAGCAAGAGGATCCAGACATTCAACATGGATCCCCAGATGATTGCTGTATCTTGCAGAGGGTTTTGTCCTAGGGTTGCCTTGTCCTAGTTGCACAGAGATCACTCTCTGCTTTGCCTTTGGAGGTAAGGCTCAGCCTTTGCAGAACTGAGCTGCTGTGTTCAAAGGAAGAGTTGTAGGTTTTGGGATCTGCAGTAAGGTCCAGAGAGGGATCAGTCTGTCCTGCTCTGGAACTTTCTTGCAACATCCAAATACAAATAGCAAGTGAGGTTTGTGACAGTTCAACTTCAGAGCCAGATTTTGAAGTCACATTGTTGAAGCACCCCCTTTGATTTTGGTTCTGTTCCAGTCCAGAAAGGATCCTGAAGCAGTCTGCAAGTGTAACTGTGATAAAATGCAATGTATCAATGATCTTCCATGTGGTGTTTCTTCAGGTTCGCAAGATTCTAGACCTGGTTCAAAGCAAGGGAGAAGAAGTTTCAGAGTATTTCATCTGTGTCCTGCAGAAAGTCACTGATGCTTACTATGAACTTCAGCCTTGGCTGCATGAAATAGGTTACGAGCCTTCAGAGAGTATTTGTAGTAAACCTGTGGTAAATACAGATCCAGGTAAGGCTATGCATCTATACTCCCTCCCTTAGAACTAACCAGGTGACATGAGAGTGGGAAAGTCTAGGCAGGCACAGCTGGTGCATGCTGTACTTGCTAGCAGTGGTAACCAGGTAACTAAAGTCACACTGTATAACACAACAGTCACATTGATATATTACATCCTGGTTTGCTGAAGTCAAACTCTTTCTGCATTTGTTTGTGGATATGTAGCATAACGACATAACCATCTTGTGCCAGCTGTAGTATTTTCTAGGCCTCTACTGCAATTTATTAGCAACACTGTCATGTTTTGGCAATGGAATAGCCAGTATTTCAGGATGAGGACAGTCAAGCAGTGAGGCAGGTTGCCCAGGAAGGCTGTGCAGTTTCCACACTTAGATGTTTTCAAGATCCAACTTTATAAAGCCCAGAGTAACCTCATCTGTTCTCATAAATAACCCTGCTCTAAGCAGGAAGTAGGATTGGAGACCTTCTGAAGTCCTTTCCAGTCTGAATTATTCTATGATCCTAAACAAATGATACCAAAAGTCAGAGTTAAAGTATTGCAGAAATAAATGTTTTCCTCTTCAGAGGTTTTTTTCATGCTATATAAATACAAGAATTACTTTGCCCCATCTGACACAAGGTTTCAGTTGCAGTAAGAACACAAACCAATGTGTAAAAAAAAGATCTTTTGAGATGCTTGGCACCTGGTTTCTAAAATGCATACTTTCTATTTACAGTAATAAAAATTAACAAACAACTTAGGGAAGAATAACAACCTCCTTGATAGAGCTCTCAGGTAGAATATGAATATAGTGAAAAGACAGATGCAAAACTAAACAGTGACCAACAAGCTTTTGCAGAGAGCAAAACAGCCTTTAAGACAGTGTCAGGGTCTTGGCTTTGAGTCTAAACTGAAAGATGGCAGCCCTTAAACTGATGCAGTGTCAGTATTAGCTTTCAGGAAAGGGTGGCACACACATTGCCTTTCATTAGCACCTGAATTTCCCAAGATAGTGATAATGGCAGCACAAATAGAAGTAACTGCCAAAGAACCTATATTACATTTGGTTATTACACCTCTCAGTTCCCAAAGAGGTGGCTCATTGTATATATAGTCTTTTTAATAATGGTTCACTGTCTTTTTAGTTAGCAGGTATTGCCAGAAACTCAGATATGAACTGGGACGGGACTCCAAGTTTGTTATGTCATATGCTCAGAGGGAAGAGATGCTATTGGAAGAAATCTACTCCAACAGTGTTATGGAGCTGGTCAGTTTTACCAATGAGAGCCTAGGCAAAGTGTATGAATTAGAAGCCCTTTTTGATGACACAGTTGGTCTAATTAATGAGGATGGAGAGACTATTTATGTCTTTGGTGATGCAGGAATTGGGAAGTCCATCTTGCTGCAAAAGATCCAAAGCCTTTGGGCCAGAAAAGAATTGGACATAGGGGCCAAATTTTTCTTCCGTTTCCGATGTAGGATGTTCAGTTGCTTTAAGGAAGATGAAGCCATATGTTTGAAAGACCTGCTTTTCAAATATAATTGCTACCCAGACCAGGACCCTACAGAGGTGTTCCATCACATCCTGCAATTCCCTCATACAGTTCTTTTCACATTTGATGGCTTTGATGAGATATACTCCAATTTTGATCTCAGTAGCATGCCCGAGATGTGCTCGCCCAGTGAAGCCGTCCACCCCCTGGTGCTGCTGGTAAGCCTCCTCAGAGGAAAGCTGCTTAAGGGATCCAAGAAGGTTCTTACAGCAAGGACAGGAACTGAAATCCAAAGGAACATCATTAGGAAGAAAGTGTTGCTTCGTGGTTTCTCCAGCAATAACCTGAAGGACTACACTGCTATGTTCTTTAAAGATGAGGGGCAACGAACACTGGTATTGAATCAGCTGGAAGCTAACCCCAATCTCTGCAGTTTGTGTACAGTGCCTTTATTTTGTTGGATTATATTTAAATGCTTTGAACACTTCCATTCCATGTTTGACAGCCACGAGCTTCCAGACTGTTCTGTTACGTTGACAGATGTGTTTTTGCTCATGGTTGAAGTCCATCTGAACCGGTCTCTGAAAACAAGTTTGCTAAAGAACAACACCAGGAGCCAAGCAGAGGTGTTCAAATCACGAAAGGAAACTCTTCTAGCTTTGGGTAAAATGGCATACAAGGGGATGGAGAACTCTTTCTTTATCTTTGAACAAGAGGAGGTCTCATCAGTGAACATCTCTGAAGGAGATTTGCAATTGGGCTTTCTCAGGACAGTTAAAGGTTACAGTGGCTGTGACGATCAGTTCACTTATGAGTTCTTGCACCTAACCCTTCAGTGTTTTTTCACAGCTTTGTTCCTGGTTATTGAAGAGAAAGTGGGTGCCAAGGAGTTACTTCAGTTCTTCAATGAATGTTCCTCCACTGAGGCTGTCCAGCCTACTTGCCTTCATATCCCTTGGTTGAAGAAACAACTAGCAGGGGTGGATCCTTTCCGAAACAACGAACACTTTCATTTTACCAACCTGTTTCTTTGTGGCCTGCTTTCTAGATCCAAGCAGAAGCTCTTCAGACATTTAGTTTTGCCTGCGGTCATTAAGAGGAAGAGAAAGATACTCGTCACATACTTTGGGGAGAGCATGAAATCCCACCTGAAAGGCCTCACTCGGTCCAGGCTTCCAAAATACAATCAGATCCAGGTCCAGCCCAACTTTGTTTGGATGCTGAGGTGCCTCTATGAGACTCAGAATGAGAAAGTGGGGAAGTTGGCTGCCAGACGCATGCATGCCAATTACATCAAGCTCACATACTGCAATGCCTACTCTGCTGACTGCAGTGCTATTTCCTTTGTTATGCATCACTTTCAGAAGCGCCTGGCTCTGGATCTGGACAACAACAACATCAATGACTACGGAGTGAAACAGCTGCTGCCTTGTTTCAGCAAGCTTGCAGTGATCAGGTGGGAGTCTGTGCAAGCAGGTCTTTGCTTACCTTTGGTTTATTACACAAGCTGCTGGGCTGGAGGAATTGATCTCAAAGGTGGAGAAGGATGAGGATGCTTCCTGCTCCTGGCAATTAAAGTTTCATGTTTTCTGAACTCTGTTCAGCCAGTCACAGGAGCAGGGACAAGCTGTGAATTTGGAAACCCAAATGGGAAGGGTGATACTCTTAGATGTCCTTAGAAGCCAGGACTGTGTAAACTTGTAGGTTCAGTTAGCTCCACCTCAAATTGCTTTTTCTCAAAAGAGGATTTTTATAGGAGAAAGTGCATAAGGGAAAAGAAAGGAAACAGAAGTGCTTCCTCCATTACCTCAAGGTTGCCTGAGCCTGTCTCTGTCCTTGCTCATATGGGGTAAGAGAGGATCTGCTGTTCACAATAACCCTTAATCAAAAGCTCTGAATTTCTTGCTGTTACATCTTTCCAAGATGCTTGGCTTTCATAGAATAAGAGCTAACATGTAGTACTCCATGCAGGATGTAGCTGATGTCTTTAGATGTGGTGTTTCCCTGAGGTGATGTGGAGAGAGGACATGGCTTGTGATCCCAGACAACTAACTCCACCTCCAACATCACAGGCCGCATTGTTCCACCTGTAGTCCTTTGAGGTTGTGCCATGTAGTTATACCTTATTTGTCCAAAGGTTTAGGTGCAGAGGAGCAGGAACTTCAAATATATATATATATTTAAAGCTCCTTCAGCCTCATGAGTTTGTTGGGGGGGGGAGGGATTGTTTGGTTTTTGCTTGTTTGCTTTTATAAATGGATTTATTCTTCAGGGTTGGCTGTGCTCTGCCTTGTTTTCCTCTAGGATTAAATCAGAACAAGTGACACTTTCTCCAGTTAGTTGCAAATCAGCTGACCTCCCAAGAGAAAGCAGTAAGGGAAAATGCTTAAGTATGTAAGACAAACATAGAAGAAAAGGAAAGACTTTCATTCTTTGTCCCTATCATATGATCATGCCCATACACATTGTGATATTAACATCATTTCCAGCACCAAACCAGTCTGTTAGGCTGCCTTTTGGTCTTTATGGCTCTTCTGGTGTTAGGACTTTGATTTCTAATGAGGAATTTCTCCAAACCAGGAAATGTTCATAACAGCTTAACCATCCCTTTCAAAGAAGCAGACTGTTCTGGTCTGTAGAATAGGATACCCATGGGATTGCAGTTCTCTTTCCTGGCCAGGACTCTTCACAGCCTTTATTCAGTGAAGCCTGAATGTGTGGTGACTTCCAAGGTGCTGGCTTTCACTGGGTACTCAGAGAGAAGGTTGCAGGAAGAGTAGTTAGGAAAGCTTGTTTTTGGTAGGGTGTCAAGCAGAAGTTCTTCCTTGCAATCACAGTAAGCGTAGGAGGAGATGAGGTGTTTGTTTCTGGTTTCTGACTTAACTACATTTTCTTGTGGACAGCTTCCAGAGCATTACCTTGGAGATTTGGGGCTTTTTGTCTTCTATTGGTTTTGAAGTGAGCTGTATGAAACTGAGCTCACATTTCCCTTAATGGCTTTTAATATGTGGCATAAGGGCCTGTTAAAGTATGGAAGACCTCTAAGTGTAGACCTATTCATTAACTCATGGGTGACGAGCACTTGTAATCTGTATCAATTCAACCTTTCTTTTTGTTCCTCTCGTTCCAGGCTCAGTGTAAATCAGGTCACAGATCATGGAGTAAGGATCTTGTATGAAGAACTCTCCAAGTACCAAATTGTGTCTTTCCTGGGGTATGTACCAGCTGGGAGCAAACCACTAGATCCTGATACTAGAAAATAAAAGTGACATGCTGACAGTACTGACACTGCAAAGGTGGGGTGGAAACCACAGTTACCTCCTCATTTACTGCACACATGCAAAGCAGCATTTTGTGTCAGAAATGACTCAGCTGGCATCCTTAACAGTTCACTGGGAAAGGGCCCACAGCTTCCTCTCCCATTGCACTGCACCACAGGGTGGCCTTCCACTGACAGCAAGCCCTTCTGTAACACTGCAGAACCACTGTCAGGGTACTGAACTGTGTGGGCATGCTAGTTTTATACCTAAAGCCTTATGCTAGCTATGGAGGGGGAGAGACAGAGCACAAGCAAGAGCGTGAGCTTCATAGCTAGAGCCTTCTGTTTGCTCTGCTGTAAACTGATTCATTTCAACTGTGCAAAGCAGATACAGCTTGGTAGAGACTAGTATCAGAAACATACAGTTTAAAGGCATAATGTCCATGGTACCAATTTCCTTAACCTTATTTAGTTCTTAATCAAGTTGAAGTTGGAAGGCATGTTAGCTCTGACTCCCTGCTTCCTGGTTAAGTAGCTACATAAAAATGACTTTTTGAGAAGTAAATATGAATATGAAGAACTGCCTTTTTCCTCCAGTGCCCTAATGTAAGTATATCTGCTCAGGTATCTGATCTTCAGTAATATTTGCAAGGGGATTTTATGACTTTTAAATGACCAAAAATACATTTTTCTGGTGTTTTCTCTTCTGCAATATTCTTTCTGTTCCAGCACAGGAATAGAGGGAAGCTTTGTTTGCTCAGAGAGACCATTTATTAAAAAGTTTATATAATATCTATTTTCCCATGATTTGGAGTCTGGTCTCCTTGTACTTGATATCTAGCCCTTCACAATATTAATTTATATAAAAATAGAAATACCAGGAACTGTGAATGTGCACAAAGGCATACAAAAAAGATAGGTGCTGCATGTTATTGTAGAACATTCAGGTTGTAAATATTAAAGTAACAGAAGGAATAACCTATTTTTACCAATGTGATTTTTCTTTAAGCTTATACAACAATCAAATCACTGATGTTGGAGCCAAATACGTTGCCAAACTAATTGAGGAGTGTTCAAGCCTTGAATACGTTAAGTATGTGGGATTTTTTCCTTTCTTTTTCTACAGTATCTTTATTATTGCAACTTGAAACAGGAGGGAGAGTGGAAAAAGGCAAAAATTGTGATTCAAATAACATATAACTTAGATTAAAGTTGTATCTTCTTTCACAGTCATCCAGAAGTGAATGGTAGCAAGTGAAACCCTGCTCACTGCAAGGGAGTTGGACCAGATGACCTTTGAAAGTCCCAACCCAAACTATTCTATGATTCTGTAATTCTATAACTGAAAGTCTTTGCTAGAATATAGTAACAAGCTGAAAGAGAGTATGAGACCTGTTCTTTACCTGAATTCAGTCTGAGCACCTGAGTGAGGCCAGTGGTGCATGAATCTTGCTGCCCCTTGCAATAAGGCGAATTCACTTGTATTTAGTACCAAGCTGCTTTACATCTTGTCTTTTATGAGCCATTGGTGTCAGGCTGTGCTGGTGTCATACTTTAACTCTGGAATTCCCCACATTCACTTGGTGAGTTGTTCCATTTAATTCCTGGAACTTCCCCAGGTAAGAGTATCTGGCCATGCACAACACTGGTTTAACATAAAGGTCGATATGATCATTAACCAATGGTGTAATTGTGACCACAGCAGAAAGCAGAGGTAGCTACAGCAATGTCAGCTGTAGTTGGTATGAATTTAGAAACCAGGAGCCAGGGACTCTTGGGTTCTGGTCCAGTTCTGAAACCCCCAGTAGCTACATCCTTCCCATTTGAAATACTTGCAGAGTTTTGAAACCAAAGAGAGCTTTGGTTCTTTCACTGCTTTAACACAGTGCTTTGCTTAGTTCATCTGTCTTTCACAAGAAAGCCTTTTGGAAGGTTGTTATTTTCAGGGTGCATAGTTAGCCCAGAGATACAGGTATCCTGTTCCCTATGGCATCATGAAACATGCTGCATGTAATTCATGTACTCTGTAGCAACTGCTGATATTATGAACTGTATTAAAAACTAGGCAGGGGTTCTTGTCTTGAGGATTGGTTCCTAAAGCTCATTTCTGACATACTGAGCACCAAACCCAAGATTCTACTGTAATACTTCTTGTTTGGAGGGCTGACATGCAAAGTATGGGAAAGACAACATAAAATTATGTAATTTAATCAAAGGTTAAATGACTGCAGTATTTTTTACTGTAGGTTAACCTTTGATAACTGCAGCTAGCCTCCAGAATTAATCAGCATTAAATACTTGTATTGCTTTCTGAAGTGATGTTCTAATAACTATACAGTTATACGTGATGTACCTCATCAATTCATGTTTTTTGTGCAGAATAGGAGCAAACAAGATAACCAGTGAAGGAGGGAAGTGCCTTGCCCAGGCCATCCAGAAGAGCAAGACAATGTTTGAAATTGGGTAAGTTCAGTGCTAAGGAGCACAGCTCAGGGCTTGATCTTAGCAATGCATCTGTAGGATTCCTTCTTTTAGTCTTACCTTCTCTCCTGCTATTCCTTCCCTCCCAGTGGTGGCATTAGAACAAACCAGTGCAGAAGCATAGTCATGTTTTCCACTCAGTGCAGAAGCATAGTCATGTTTTCCACTCAGAGGGAGGAGAGCTGCTTTATTGTTCTCCAGTTCACATAATGTTTGGGTTGGGTTTTGTTTTGTCCCTGTTCTGACTGAACCTTAAAGGAGGAACAAACTAGCAAGAGGAGAGTATGTAAAGATAGCCACTTTCCTTATGGCAACACAGCTTTTCTAGAGATACTTGGTCATTTTGAAGTCTGGGTGGTATTGTGACTATTGGTAACATACCTAGTTATGGAGTGTCAGTGTTACAATTGTCAAACCTTCTGCATCAAGTCCTGATAAAGTTGAAAGAGAGTAAAACAGAATTCCCATCATCTTCCTTCTTTTAATCTATCCCCCCTGCCCCTAACAACTCAGTTTCTCCTTCCACCCTACAGGAGAACATTCCTTTCAGAATCAAACACTCAAATACCTGGAACTAAAACCTTTTTGGATATTGCAAATGTCACAAAACCACCTGAAATAGGAAAATCAGATTTGAACAGTCAGATTTTCAGCTTTTAGTTTTGTTGTTCTACAACATTTCACAAACATAGTCGTCAGCAGGCACACTTCCATTATCATATAGCTGGGTCTGCTGTGCTGTAATTTCAGTGAAGGACTCCTATTTTCTCCTGTGGAGGAAGTGATCTTTCCAAATGGATTTAGGATAGCTTGGACAGTAATGTTTAAAGAGATATATTCAGCATTTACATAACAAACTGCCAAGGACAAGGAAATTCTGGGCAACTTACTGGAAGTGGATTTGTTTAGATACCACACAGCTCAATTGATTTGATAAGAGCTGCCAACTAATTACCCATCACGCTGAGTGTGGCTCTGAGTCATCAAGCCATGATCCCTGGAAAAAAACCCCTTATTACCTCAGCAGAGGCATTTTCAAACCTCATAATATAGGATGAGTTTTCAAAGTGGTTGGTCTGCACAGAAAAGATTTTACCTGATCCTGCTGTTAGATGGTGACCAAATCTCTGCAGCTTTTACCCTGTTACCTTCCCTTAACTCTTTGTGTTACCAAGGATTGTTTTGCCATTGGAAATACTATTCCTTACAGATGCGTGGAAGAGCTTAGGGTCATACTGTCCCTGTAAGAGTTTTATTACCCCTTTTCTCTTTGCCACTGGTGAGAGAGGAGATACCATTTGGGTATAATGCTGAAGAAACTATGACCATTTTGCCAGACTATTCTAAAGGAGAAGGGAAGCTTGAGAGGGGGAGGAAACACTGAGCAGGGCAATGATAGGATGTAGGACTTGGTCTGTTTCTCATGGCAGCTCACTGTAGATGACCACAAGACTCCTTTACCCCATAACAATGCAGGGCTGCAGAGGGTTTGCCCAATGCAGCAAGGTGATCCCAAAAGCACTTCTGCAGCAGGCTGTCTCCTAGAGCTGCTTCTGTGCTGTAGCCTTAGGGTACTGATGAGTCAGCAGAGGCTGCTGGTGTGTTGTGCAGGGAGTGGAACATGTCTGGCTCAGCCAGGAGGTACCTTCCAGGTTTCTCACCAGCCTGAAAGACTGTGAAGTAATCAGGGGGTAGGGGAGGGAAGAGGGGAGAATGCAGCACCATGGGGCACTAGGGAAGCACACCTCATATCTCATGGTTTCCTCTCTTCACCAGGATGTGGGGTAATCAAGTTGGTGATGAAGGAGCAAAGGCATTTGCAGAGGCCCTGAGGAACCACCCCAGGTTAACAAACGTAAGGTAAAGCACCAGCAGAGCCAGGCAGCTCATTGTAGTGCCAGTTGTTCCACCGTGCTTTGAAGCAATGATTCTTCCCACCAAGTGTTAGCTTGGAATGCCATCTGTAACCAACAGGCTCCTGGTGGAAGCAAGAGGCCAGACTGAATCAAACAGCCCTGGGAAGCCATTAAGCAAGAATATTGCAGGGCTGGCATCCTTTCCTCTGCACCTCCTCCCCTTGTGCTGCACAGAGTTACTGGCATTTGGGAAAGCACATGGTCAGTGGGTGCCATTTTGCTCTGGGAGCATTAGCAGAAGGGTAGACCAGCTGTCACAGAAGCAGGATCCCAGTGAGCTCAATGCTAACAGCTTCTGTTGTGCAGGTATAACAGCACTTTCACCAAAGTAATTTTTAGGAGGTATTGGCTAGGACTGGGGCATTCTTAGATTCAGGCTCATCAGGCTCATCATTACTGCAGTAATGCTAAGACCCCACACATTCAGTGCTGAAGAGATGTAGTTCTTACTGGAGTTCAGTGATTCATCTCAGATCAGCCTTCTGGAAGCCATGGGTGAAGCTGGTAGCACAGCAGTGTGAAACAGCACATCCCCTGCCAGACTTTCAAGTGCTGGCTAGGGATTTAAAGATGCATATTGTAGCATCTGCTGCTGGTTTGGAGTCCATCCACACAGCTGGTTCATAGTGATCGTTTCAGCTTGTTTCCCAGTTCCACTGTCCTCCACTGCGAGGGAGCAGACAAGCCTCTCCTCTTTGGTTTCCCCACAAGGTGGCACATGGCACTAGTTTCTTGGGGAGTTCGGGATCTCTGGAGAGCTGATTGCTGCCACTTCAGCTACAGGGATTTTGGAGCTGGTGCCTTGTCTTCCTTTCTGTGAGTGGAGAGTTGGGCTTAAAAAATTAAAAGCTGAACAGGTGCAGTGACCTAGATATATTTAAATGTAAAAGCTATGTGAAATAGACATCTTCCTATAATAGCAGAATCCATCCAGGCACATCAGACTTGAAACATTCGGAACCCAAATCAGAGCTGAGTGATTCTCAGATGGAAACAAATGTGCTGATGAATGTGTTTGTAAGAATAAGAAGGAGTAACTGTGCTGGTTAGACCTAGGTTTTGCTGGCACCTGTGCAGGGTGAATCCTCTGCTCTGCAGTGTCCTTGCTCTTGAGTTCATTTCTTATCTTCCAGTGGTTAACCTTGCTTCACAACTTGAATTCATAGCACCAGTGGTAGCATTATGAAAAGATTAAGGGAAGATAGTCCCTCCTACATCAGTTTACTTCAGCATATTTGTCAGTTTTAGGCTCAGTCATGATGGACTGAGAATATCTAATTTCAGCTGAAGGTAGGAGGGACTTGTGCTAACATATATTTGTGCCATTGCCCTACTTGATGTCCCTTTTCACCTCTTTTTGAGATGTTGCATTATTTTCAGGTCCTGGCCTGGCTTTTGAGGGGGAAAATGCTTTTTGAACTCTCGGAGCCTGGAGCATAATTTTAACTGGATGATTTTGCCAATGTCTATTCAAAGAATGAAGGGCAGACTAAGAAATATTTGTGGTTTGTAATGGAAAGCAGGCATTCACAAGCTCATCTCTCCCTGCACAACAGAAGGTGTTGTGTTTGGAAGAATAAGGAGATATTTGGGTGTCTGAAGGACTTAAAGGACAATATGCCCAGTTCATATCAGGATCTGGGATGACAAATCCATGTAAAAACCCATGTACTGCTAAGCACAAGTCTTTGTCCTTGTTAAAAGCCTTTACTCTCAAAACCACTGGGTGCAGCTCTGCTTTCAGTCCTGAGAGTACAACTTGCTGACAGCAAGCCTTACAGCCTGCATGCCAGACCTGCACTCAGGCTGCAGCCTGTGAACTGTTCTCACTTGTGACAGTCATAAGGACTTGCTGGTTCACAACGTATGTGGGCCTTTGAAACACCCAAATACTGAACTGTACAACTGGGAAATAGATTATCCATGATAAGCACTAGTATTTGTAGTGGAAGGGCCAAGTGGTGCTGTTTCTTACATACTTGTATCTTTATTTCCCAGTCTTGCATTCAATGGCATCACAACAGAAGGAGGCAAAAGCATTGCTGAAGCTATGCAACACAATAACTCAGTGAAAATCTTCTGGTAAGTGACAGTGTGGTCTGCTTCTCCTCCTCTCCTTTCTCCATAGAAAGATGCAAGCCTAATTTATTCCTTTCAATCCCATTGCCTCCTCCTACTCTCCCTACCTCCTTCTCTCCCTCCCCTCATCTGCTATGCTTTCACTACCAGCAAGCTGTAAGATGTATCTCTTTGGAAGAATGGGGATATGAGTAATGGATCAGCAGTGCCTGTCCTCCAGTGTCCCAGTGTCATGCTTCGCTCTGCTCCCTCCACATCTCACTTTCCCCATCTTCTCTCACTTCCATCATATGAAGTCAAGTTCTTTGTCCCCAGTGTTTGCACCTCTTCAGTATGGTCTCTACCTCTCTGCATTTTTCCACTACACCTCATCCACCTTTTAGTCACTAAACATCATTAGGACATTGCTCTAAGAAATAAAGATCTGTTACTCCTGTTTCTTTTACCTCCAGGGCTTCTCTTCAGTATCTCTTTGTGTCCAGACTTTAGAAATTGCTCAGGGCAAGAACAGCACACCCCCCTTTGGCTGTCTAAAGCTAAGTCAGAGACAAGCTGGTAAGACAGGGGGCTGAGAAATTAACCATAACCTCCTAAGTGAATGTTTTCTCTCCCCTTAGGTTGACTAAAAATGAGTTGGATGATGAGGCAGCAATGAGTTTTGCAGAGATGCTGAAGGTCAACAACAAACTGGTGCATTTATGGTGAGTTACATTCCACAGAAGCACAGGCTCTTTGGCAGTCACTGCATTAAAGCTTCACCTTCCAAATCTATGTAGGTCACAGTAAACTTTCTGCGCATGGTCTGGATGCAGCTGACTGGTTGTAGACAGTTATAATGGGAAGTTAATAAAGCTGCTGTCCAGTGTTTTGAACCTGCTTACAGGCACAGGCTGAAGCTGTTTATGAGTCCTGGTAACTTGCAAACTACTGATTGATTTCATCTTTCCTTTTGGGAACAGCACTGGCCTCAAACACAAAAGTTGCCTAAAGAAACCCAAACAAAACCCAAACCAAATCAATAAAGAAAACCCAAACAAAGCAAGAACCAAGCAGACAGAGTAGAATCACCTTATTATGATTCTATTTATCATCATACTATGCAATTAGTAAGCTCAACTCTTACTCTTCAACTAAGAACCTACATGACAGGCACCTCAATATGTGCCCCATTTGCTTGATGTTTCTTCAAGGGCTAGCACCTTCACTCATGCAAAACACTCATCTATAAGAAGTCCTCAGGGATCCTTCTTAGCAAACCCTGAGACTAGTTAAACTTCTAAGAAAACACAGCATTGGCTGTTCTAATACAGAGGTTCACAAGAATTTTTGGGCACATATGGGCTGTGAAACAAATGGTCATCCATTCATTCCAAGTGATGAAGAGAATGTCCTAAATGGAGTCCCTTTACAAGCTGTACACAGACTTTGCTAACTCCAGTCTAGCATTCCCTGTATTAACTCTCATTCTCACCTCTTAGGAAGACCTGATTGTTGTTAGAGGTGCCAAATACTTGTAGGCTCTTCTGAAACCAGTAGAAGCTCTGCAGCTCATCACCCTGAAAATGAAAGAGGGGTGGGGAGGGCTTGGTTGTGCAGAGCTGCAGATACATTTCACTGAGCAGTTTGGTTTGAATGCATATTAAAACCTTTCCCATCCAAAGCAGTCATAGTAACCTTAGATACATGCCTTTACCAGGGCCTGGGGTTTCTGCCAGTAGGCAAATTTATATCCTAATTTGTTGGATAGATCAGTGGATACCTCCAGAAGGTAGTGACCCATACAGATAGTTGGACTTGAGGCACAATTAAAGGTAACTGAAAGCATCTACTGGATCCCTTTGCATTCTGATTAATTTACCAAATGCAGAAAGACCTTTAATGGGAATGCCTCCCTGCTTCCTTCCTTCTCTCCCCCACTAAGAGATTGTTCAGTTCATCCCAATTTTCCCGAATCCTGTGGGATTCATGCAGCCAGTCACATGGAGAGGAATAGCTACAGGGCACACCACAGCAGTCTGAAAGGTGAGTATTGACTTAGGCTAGGGGGATATGAGTATTTTTATACTCACACAGATGAGAGAGCTAGGGGATGGTCTGCAGTCTGCAGTGTAAGAGTTACCTACTGCTGCCATCAGCTTGAGTCATGTATCATTCTTGTCTCTCAGCTCAGATAGGACATATGTTGTAGCTGCTAAGGTGGCTTCACTGAGACTTGCACCTACTCATACCAGAGTCAGATTCAGTGCCTCATTTTTTCAGAGATCTTGCTGATCTGATAACCAAGACAGGAAGATTTGGCAACCTGCAGATCATAACTGCTGAATCACTGTGCATACACAGGTTCTGTACCCAGAATTGTCTGTACAACACTTACATCTCACAGCACTCCAGCACTAAGTTTGTGTGTCTCAGAGTCCAAATATCACAGTCCCATACCAGCTGTAAAAGGTTCTTAGCAGAAATTTGTCAGCTATGTAATTAAGCTCAGTATTTCTGGAATGCAACCACAAGCAAGATTAAAAGGGAAGGACTAATACCCTGAGCTCTGCTTCTGGAAGTGCATGTGGGGTGTTTGACCAACACTGTGTGCCATCCTCACAGGCAGGAATCACACCCCTTATGTGGCAAACAGGCAGTTCTGTTCTTAGTGTAGGTTGTGCACGTGCTGTAAACTAGTTTTGTGTGTTAGTTTGACATGAAGTGCTTTCTCTTCAGGCTTATCCAGAACCGGATTACAGCCAAAGGGGTGAAGTACCTCAGTGAAGCTCTCAAGGAGAACACAGCTATTAAAGAAATCTGGTAAAGATCCCTTCCTCAAAGGCTCACTTTGTAAACTCTCCCTTTAAAACACTTCTGGCATTGCTTCTTTCCAGCCTCATGAATTCAGAGCAAGTTTATGTGAGGCAGGGGTTGTAGTTGAGCTGTGGGTTTCAGATAGGTCACTGAAACCTTCCCTGTGTGTTACGAATATCATGCAGCTTTGTGAGTTCACATCTCTCTGATTCACAGAATGTGTGTGCTTGTAGAATTTGGGCCTGAATTCACAGTCCAAGTCTTGCCTGTTCTGACTTATTTTTAAACTTGGGCCCATGTTCATGCTTTTCAGGAGCTAAATCCCAACAAGTAGGAGATGGTTCTGTTTAATTAGCATTACTAATGTGCTGCATGGAATTTGTGCCTGGATTTCCTTTGGGCCCTGCTCCAAACACGCTCCAAGTGCTAAGCTACAAGAAGATTAACTTTTCGTAACATTTGCTTGTAGATTAGGTGGGCATCACAGAGTCACCCATGTGCACTGTCAGGCACCAAGCCAAGTCCCACATTCCTTCCCTCACCTCAGGGAGCTCAGAAGTCAGTGCTGGGTTTAGCACCACTGCTGTATTATTGAACATGAAATTTATTTTTAAAGATATGTATTTGTTTTAGGGAAAGGACACTGAATTCTTGCTTAGGAAGGTGATGACTCAGTATCTGACTAGTGGGGTCCCTGGGGATGGGGAAGAGATGCTTTTTTCAGAGGCCACTGTCAGCTTTCGTCTACAGAAGAGGCATCAAGTTCCACGTGAATCGTTCTGAACCTTCAGACTGAAATCTGCCTCTTGAGTCTTGCCTGAGTTTTCAGAGGTGTTCATTAACCCCAAGAATTCCCTCAGTCTGAATGGCTTAATAGATCTCAGCTCTTACCCAGGCTGCTCAGTTCCAGGGGTGTAAATGTCAGTGTAGATTAACTCTGTGATGCCAGGCTTGAAAATTCTGCCTTAAATCTTTTCACATTATTAATGCCCAAGTACTTCCCATGTTGTTATGGAAGACACAAGATGCTCTGAAGACTATTTCAGTTTCTTTAAACTAGCTCACTGCATGGTAAGGACCTTAGTCAGCTATCTGCTGCTTGCTGAAATGCAAACAGCTGAGTATCCAACACTGGTTTCAGTTCAGTGAAGTTTAGGTCTTGGTTCAGTTGTATTTCTGAAGATGAAGCCCTGTTCTTCATCCTGTTCTTCATCCCTGTTCTTCATCCCTGTTCTTCATCCCTGTTCTTCATCCCTGTTCTTCATCCCTGTTCTTCCTGCCAGTCTGAGGCCAGGTCCCAGCTGTGTGCCCAGGAGAAGCATGCAGCTCATCTGGCCTTGCAAAGCTGCGATCTCTGCTCCAAACACCTTGGGAAAAAATATATATATATTGTATTGAAATAGATGGGCAATGGTCACTACCGTACTCTCACATCCCTTTTATCTTTCCCCTCCAGTTTGAATGGGAACCTCATAAGCCAAGAAGAAGCCAAAGCTTTTGAAGATGAAGAACGGATCATTTGCTTTTGAATGAGGACTTCCCCATGTTGACAAGCTTTGTGTTACAAAGGTTACTCCTACACTTGGGCTGCGGGGTTTATAAAGGCATAAATCTGCAGTGCTCATAGCAGGAGAGAGATACACGATTAGCTGCCTTTTTATGAAGGTGCTGCACTCCCTCAGCTCCATCCTTTACCCTGCCCGTTGTTCTTAATCCTTTTGGTGAGTGGGAAGCTGCCTGGGTAAATAATTAATGTCTGTATGGTGCTTTGAAGGTGAAATGCAAAGTGTTACCAGACCAAATCCACTGGCAGGTGTATGCATTTTGGTAACTGAGGTTTAAATGTATTCTGTACACTGATGTAAATATTCCCTAACTTATTTATATAGATAAATATATACACATATATATATATATGCAGAAAAGGGTGCAAGATGCACAAACTCCATGAGCTCACAGTATTATTTGCTGCATAACTGAAAATGAACAAGCTTTACTGGAAACATAATCCATCTATAATGGTTGAATGGTATCAATGTTTTCAACATGAATACCTGCTCCTGCCTAGAAATTAGGCCTGTATTTCCCCACTGACCTCAGGCAGCATGGTAGACACTGCTTATTTTGGGGGAAGAAATTGATACATCAGGCTCAGATCACTTTCAGTAGTCTTTTCTGTACTGGATCTAATACATTTTCTCCTGTACAACCAGAAGTCCTCATTGCCATCTCTGTAAAACATAAACCTGGCAGTAAAACACTTGCTGAATGCTTCCTGAGGACTGCATAGAAACTGCTACCTCCTGTTTTCCACAGTGTTCTGGGGAGGGGGTCTGGAGACAAATTAATTAGCAGGCTGTTCATTGCCTTGGCTTTGGGCCTAGACACCATGCTGGTGGGCAATACACCAATATTAAGTTGCTTGGCTTCAGTGGGGAGGATGATTGAAAATCAGTTGTGCCAAATAGAAATCCCTTCTCTTAGCAACATGTAAGCACAGAGAAGGAGTGAGATTTGCTCGAGAAGCTTTCATTCTGTGCTTAAATGAGTGGAAAATACAAGGCAAATGACAGGTAGCAATAAGGGCCAGCAAGAAAACATTATCCTTTAAAAGGAACCAGTTTGCAAAGGAGTTACCATTGTTACCTCCCCCTGTCCCATGTTACCACCCCCCAAAACTTCGAGTAGTTCTCCAGTTGCTGACTAACCCACAGAACCTTGCTAGGCTGGAAGCAGAATCTCCAGTTAAAATGCCACACCAAAGAGCCCTCACCTTCCCATCTGCCCCATGAAGTGAAGCATCAATAAAGGCTTGCTTTGCAGGTCAGAGTTCCTGCAGTTCCAGCATGGCAGCAGGCCCTTCCCAGTCCCCAGTTCTCTTCCTTCAGCTCCATAACACATTTTAAACTATTCATAGAGCTTTCCAGAAAACCAGCTCACTGCCCATCACTTTCCAGTGCCTTTTCCTCTCTGTCCATGGGATCAGCACTGATGTTTCATCACAGAGAGACAGATCAGGCTTTTAGACCATGCCAGAGGACACTCAGCTAACCTGAACCATTTCTGCACCTGGGCCATTTGCTTACTGAAGCAAAAGGGCATATGGTTACAGAGGAGCTGGATTCCAGCTGCTCAGACATCTGCCAAAGCAAGGCCTTTACAGCAGCTTTATCAAATCAGACACCCATGACACAAAACATTGTTCCTGTTCTACCAGGCTGCCTTTACAGAGGGAAGCACCTTCACCATAACTGGCACTTGCCTGTGTTGAAGGGCACTTGGCTCTAATCACTGCATTATTTGCTCATTTCCCAGGTAGAAAAATACAGTAAATCCTGTTACATGCCTGGCTCTTACAAGCTGGGCATCCAGAGCAGTGTTCAGGGACAAGAGCATCTACATGGCTGCAGCAGCTAAACACAGCCTCACTCAGAGCAAGCAGTGGTAGTGGATGAAGCCCAGGGACAGGGTTTGGCACTGTTTGTGGTGTCAGTGACTGTGCCAATTGCAGCCCCTTGTTTCAGAGGTGATTTTGGGCTGTGAACACAGCTCAATGTGGCTCCCAGCTCAGCCAGGGCAGAGGCTCCTTCGTGCAGCACATCACAGCTTTGGAAATCACACTGGGGAAGCAGCCAGAGCTTCTTTCTCTATTGACACACCTTGCCTATTGGTACCCCTGGCCTATTGGCACAGCATTTGGGGCTGCAGTTCATCCTTCCTAGTCTTCCCAGACCATTTGGAGCAGCACATCTGCAATGAGAGCCTTGTTTACCCAGAGACAACCCTCTTTAAGACCTGTCATTTGCTTAAGGCTCCTCTGTACACAGCATTGGTCTTTCCACTAGTCCAGTGCAATAACAGCAAGCTTTTTAAAGCACTGACCAGACTGCCTGTGAGGGATGCTCTGCTGAAGCCCCGTCAAGCTAAATCAAGACAAGACTGTGATAGGCTGACTAATTCTGGCTGCAGATGAGGGAAAGGAACTGCCACAGTCCACAAGGGACCTTTCCAGCAGCAGGTGCCAACCCAGTTAAGGACAGCAAGGGAAACACTCTACTTACCTGCTCCTTCTTCCTGCTCTCTTAGGAACACGCTGCTGTCATGCTGCCTGCAGGACATCCATCCCTTCCATTTAGATGGTGCAAGCTCTGCGCAGTTACTGGTGCCAGCCAGAGCAGTGGCCCTGGGGACAGCCCAGCCTTGTAGGCCAGGAGACTCAGACCTTGCATCCTGCAGCAAATGAAGCTGTTGAGTGTTCACACTCCTGTTACCTGCCAGGCTCCCTAATCCTGAGTTTAAGTGAGGACAATCCTGCCTGGGTGACTTGTGAAGAGGAAAACTGTGCCCTTTAAGAGCCACCCAGGTCTGCTGAGGCAGGTAATGGGTAAGGAGACCCCACTGCTGCATGGGGGGGCATGGTCCCATGGTGGTTGTTCTCCTTGGTGACAAAGTCTGACTGAGCTCAGGCAGAGGTTTGGTGTTTTCCATCTTAAAGCAGCAGCTAGGATGGGAAGGGAGGGATGCCTTTGTTGAGATTCAAAATGTGTGTTCAAAGCAGTCTGTAACCAGGGTGAAAAGGAAGAGCAGGGCAACAGCATGGCCCAAGAGATAATGGAGCAGATGGGGAGATGCACTGAGGACCTGCAGCTTCCACCGAGCTCAGCTGAGGACCCGTCCCTGTGCTTTTAGTACCTGCCTCCTCTGTGCTCTCTCCTTTACGAGCAGTGACTCATCCTGCGTCAGCTGAGGGTGGGCTCTGAGCAATTATTGATGTGGAACCCTCCTCCCTGCCCCTGATCTCATCCCCTTGTGAAACAGGCATTAAGTGAGGGCTGGAGAGCTCTGTCTCACTTGGCTGTTGCTGAGGCTCCTTGTCCAGTGGCCACCTGGCCAGGAGGCAGCTGTGCAGCACCTCACAAGCAGTGTCCTCTGGGGCCTTGTTTAGCTTTGGACCCCTCTCCCTGCAGGGTGGGATGGAGCTGGGAACCTGCTCAGCTGCAGATACACCAGGGATGCTCACAGAGATGAGCAGGCTCCAGGCTGCACCCCCAGGCACTGACAGCACTTGGGTCTTGTAGCCTCAAGGAGAATGAGACCTTCCAGTGCTGCCATTCAAAAGCCAGTGATAAAACACCCCCATTTAGCTCCAGCTGCTGCAAGGGACTCTCCCCTCCCTCCCTGCTCTCTTTGCTGCAGGCTGTGTGTTTTGCTCCTTCCTGCTAATAGCAATGCAGCATCCAGAAGCCAGCCTGGACCAGGGGCTGTACCAAGCAGCAGCCTGCAGTAGCAGGGCCAGAGGCACACTCAGGAGCAGCATCACCATCCTGCACTGACAGCCACCAGGAACAGCCTGGGGCAGGCACTGCTGTCTCACTCACCTCTCAGGACAAGGCAAGCATCTCAGGGTAGAGGCAGGAGGGCAGAACAGGGTACCAAGGGATGCCACTATGAATTGCACAGATGAAATCCATGATGCAAAGCCAAACGTGGCTCTAAGTAATTACCAGTTGCTTCCGTGATATGGCTCCAGACTGAGGAGAAAAACACGGGAATTACTGGCAGTGAAAGAATTCAGGCTTCCCAGAAGGCGACCAGGGAGGGGGGTGGCAGTTACACCAGCAAGAGATATGAACACGTTCCTTAGTAATTACATCCAACTGTCTCCCGGTGCAGGTTTGAATAATTCATGCATTAAAATTAGCATCTCCTACAGAGGATGCTGTGAGGGTCGTGACTGTCACCGAGCCCCAGCAACAGGCTCAGCTACCCTCAGGCACTCCCAGAAGTGGAGCAAGGACAGACAGACACTCAGCTTCAGAATAACCTGTGCCATAAATCCTTGCATCCCACTCCAGCAGCAGCTATTCCCAGCCTGGCTGGGAGAAGGGGGTGGTTGGGTTGACACGCAACACTCCAACATAAGGAACAATATCTCCTGCCTGGAGAATGAATCCCTTTCATTTTCAGGCACTCCACATGACCCTGGGGAACTGGCACTTTGGTTGTGTTCACAGCACCCACAGCTCTGCAGGGGAAGTAAAACCACCCCCTTTCTCCCCACAAGCAGACTTACCCCATGCACCATCCAGTGCCCATGTGTCCTCAGTAGCACACGGTGGCTGTGCTCCCATTCCTACCTCACTTTTAGCCCCTCAGCGGCTGTGGGCAGAGATTCCCCCCTCCAGCAACACTTAGGGACAGACAAGAGAGTGTTGGTAGGAAATCCATGCATTGCCCAGCCATGGTTACACCAGCTGGGAGTCAGCTTTAAAGATGAAACTGAAGTGTCTGGGGAGGAAGGTGGGGTAGAGGAAACAGAGGAGTGTATGGAGCTTGTGTTGCCAGGCCCTTGGTGATGAGAAAGGGTTGTTTGAAATCCCCTTCCCCTCCCTTTCTAAACCACCCATGAGTCTCCCACCCCCAGGCCTGGCAGCTTTAGCTGATGCTCACCTCGAAGGCCATTGCCTCTGCTGAGGATCCCCAGAGGACACCAACCAGAAACTCCTCCAGCCACCCGCACACAACCAGCAGCCCTGGTGGGACACAGCAACCGGATACACGGATCCACAGATCCGGGTTTGCCGGATACTTGGAGAGGGAAGGGGGCTCTGAGCAGAGCCGGGGGCTGGTCCAGAGGGGCTGCAGGCAGGCACACAGCAACTTGCTTCTCCATGTACATTGCTTTCCCCTCCTCTGCTTCGGCGCTGCCTGCAGCACAGACATGAAGCAGATCCGCCTCGCAGGGATGCCTCTCTCCCTCGCAACATAAATCAGCTGGAAGTGTGAAGGAAGCTGTGCTTCAAAAGATTTATTACATACATTTGTACATATCTGACAGGGATGGAATGTTAAACACACAACCTAGGGATCAATACAAAAATACTTTCATTCATGATTACGTCCTGGCAAACCACTGGAAAGAGAACCTTGGAACAACTGAGGTCAGCTTGCAACCATACTGCTCAATGCAGAAACCAAAACCAGAACAACAGAAAAACCCCAAACTGGATAGGTTTTACATTGGACATTGCAGATTACATTCTGATTTCTGGTAATGAAGGAAGACATCTTGTCCAGTACCACTGTACATCTAGGGGGTATTCCAAATGCTAGCATGGAGTTCCCTCTAACTCATTGTGGGCAGGGTGAGCTCTGTGGGAAGAGGCATAAAGGGGAATACACACCCTGCTGCCTACCAGCAGGTGTCTGCCAAAGGGTAGGAAGAGCCAGGATGGGATTCACAATCAAGTGATAAGGATAACACTGCATCACCACCCATTCAGTGTGATGCTGCAGCTTGTACAAGTATAGTTCCTTAAAAACATCCCCTCTACAGCTGAGCCACCTCCTCTTAAACTGCTTTGGCAATGTCAGCCAGGAGAGGGTTCCTGACTGTACAGTAACAAATACTTCAGCATCATCTTAATAAACACAGGAAGAGCACAGAACCATGCTTTGATGCCTCTTCTGTCAGCATTTCCATCTCGAGAGCTTGGGACCCGTCAGTAAACCCGTGTTTACTATTAAATATAGCAAATTAGCAATGAAAGGGGCAGATGTGAGGGAAAACAAGAGGAACAGGATCCAGCAACAGATGATGTTCTGCGACGTCGGGTTACTTACACTTGAAACTCTGCCAGAATCAAGCAAATCCTACTTAGCATTGCAAAACCTTTGCCAAAGCACACCCAAGGGCAGAAGTCACTCAAACAGGCCTACATAGATTAAGAGCTGCCACAAAGACCAGCTAGAGGGCTTGCTGCCTTCCACTGCTTGTACAGTGGCAGCTTACATCAAAGACACAACCAAGTCCAACCTGTTTCAGGTGCAAGGACATTCCTGCTGTGGTTTACCTAAGCAATAATGAGGTCCTTTTACAGTTTACCCCATCACCAGCTCTGATGGATTTAACTGAGGAATGACTTTACAGAAGAAGATGCAGCAGCTTGGGAAGCCAGGGAATGGTGCCATAAGATAACCAAATACAACCTGGGACAACTGCAGAGGGAGGACTTCTTTAACCATCTTTAACCTGGTATCAGGAGCAGGCTGATGGAGAAATCCAAGTTCTACATTCAGGAAATAAACCCTGGACATGGTTCAGTTGTGAACTCAGGCAGAGCATTTTGGATGACAAGAGGTAATGGGGTATGAGCTGACAACACTGCTGCAGGAACACACGCTAGGCTGGGTTGTAGCAAACCCATAACAAGCCCTCTTCTTCCAGCTACCACCTCTTACTTTACTTTTGCTGATGCCAATGCAAAGCCTGCCCAAAGACTGAGGGAATATGGCCTAAAATGTACCATGACTTCAGCTAGGAAGACGAGAAGCAATAGACAGTAAAGTGACTTCTAAGCTTGGAAGGATGGAAGGTGAACCATAAAATACAGCACTGATCAGAGTGAGCTAATCCTCCACTGGCAAAGGTGGGGTGGAAGGTCCCATAGCAGCAGTGCTGCACTCCCAGGTATATGGTGGTCTCTTGGCAGGGAACTCCCACTGTACATCAGAATTCGCAGGTACAAAACAGCAGCAGCAAATCTGCACACAAATATTCTCTGTCAACATGGGAAAGCAGCTAAAATTCACAGAAACTCAGAGAGATCATGGCCTACAGCAAAAATGATGTCTGCTTTGTTGCTGTTTATGCAGAGATAGTAACATTCAAGTGATGAGTTTCCTGCTTCTGGTGGAACACGTAAGAAATGGATGGAGTTTCTGAAGCCCCCACACAGAAAAGGCAGCACACTAAAAGCATCTGTAAGCACATTTTGTGTGCCAGACGTTATCCATCCAGAAACACCAAAGCTCCACATTTCTGAATAAAAACCACCTTGCCCACATTTGCTGAGGTTTTCTCTTCAGGAGGGTGTCAGTTTTACCAGGGCTAGCGAAGGCTTAATTAAAAAGCCAATGCCCCTAACATAAAGAACTAGGATAAACCTATAACTCAAGATTAGGTCATAAGCCCCCCCTTTTACATCATAAAAAGGAAAAGAAGAGGTCACTACTATCCACCCACACCTTTGTGCATCTCCTACATGTTTCCTATTTCAGGATACTGCAGTACCCTTGAATATGAAAATAAAATTGATTACAATTAAGACCATCTGGTTTAGGCTTAATTCTCCCCACAAATTGCAGCGTGCTTTGCCTTTTTGCTTTTATGTCTGCTGTATGAATATAACACATGGGAAGAAAATTAGCTCCCTCCTTTAAAAAGGAAGTGTTGGTAGAGATATACTGATTTGTTATGAGAGAAAGGACAGTGCGTGCCCTGTGGGAACAGTGGCATGGCTCTCTTGGTGTTGTATGGGATATGGGTATATACAATCCAACTCACAGCTACCTCCACTACGAACTCCAAAACACAAGTTGCTACTCAAGAAACACGGGTATGGTACAAGTTCAGAAACATCTCATGTTTCAAGACAGTGTTGAGCCTACTCTTCCCCTCCTGGCAAGCAGCATGTTAATGGCAGACCTGAGTATGGGAATTATTTCACACCCTTACATACTTAGGGAAGATATAGGGCAGATGACAGGAAACACTCTGAAACAGCACTGAATTGGCAACCTCAAGGTATCTACAGGCAACGAAGCACATCGCTCCATAATGTCTGTTATTGCTTCTTGTGGACAAGTGTGGTATTCCTTGATAGAGACATGGGACTTGTTCAGTGTTGATTTCCCCCTTCTGAAGCACAAGGACTCAGAACCACTGTGAGGATGTTTTTAAAACAAAGGTGTTGCCTATGACTACAGCTATGCCTGCAGCACGGACTGACCAACACAGCTGGTGAAACAAAGTTTAGGTGGGTGACTTTCTGCAGGTGTTCTCAAACGCAAGCATCACTCTCATGCTTCCAGGGTCATTCTAGGCTTGGTCTACACTACAGCTTTTAATACAAGAAAATCTCCCATAGCCTTTAGAAGAGATTTATGGATACCAAGAACGCCAAACTAGCCTCTGAGGCTGACCTTGTATCAGTTCCTCAAATAATCCAAGGTACTGCTGGCTCTGCTGTGCTCACGGAAGCAGCAAGAGACACTTGCCTGCAAAACCACTGCAATTGCTAGTGGCGTGCTTTTCAAACCCTGGTTCTAAATGTAGGACAGCAGTGATAACTGCTGGGTCTTTAAACCAGCTACTTGCATCTGAATACAGAAAATGAAGGTTTTTGAGACAAGCCCAAACAGTAAATGAACCAGAAATATGAACTGAGCCTAAGTTGTAAACAGGTTTATGTTTATATTATTCACCTACTTAAACCCCAAGCCAAAGGCTATCTATGACCTTGGAGCACAGGACACCAAAACAATTACCTACCCCCCTTTATATTATTACAGGTGAGTTTCTGTAGGCATGAAGCCAACAGCAAACATTAAATCAATGCAAATGCAAAAGCTTTACTTTTGGAAGACAGCAGGAATTCAGAACAGTGGAAAAGTGGGGCCTGCAGGCAACACCACTATGGGAGTACTACAGATGCTGTAATTCCTCATCCTCTCCCTCCCCCCCTCCCCAAGACAATACAAGGCAACACAAATATTCTTGGCTAAAAAGGAATCTGTACAGGGAGTGACTGTACATTTGATGTGACTACAGAATTCAAGTGTGACAAAATGATTCTGCTCCCACTGAAAAAGAGACTAAACCAGGGGCTCCGAGTTACAGGTTCAGCTGAAACCAGTGATGCAAGCCCCAAAACGTAGAAACTCCACTGGCAATGATGACAGTTATCTAGTTTGGACTCTTTGAGATCTGCAGCATAACAAAGGCATTTCACAGAGCAACATTCGGAAGAAAACATTATCCAGGCAGGAATTGCTCTGTAAGCAGGACAGAGTTCAGTAACGTGCACTGCACTTTTCTCCAGATAGCAGCAGTTGCTCCTGTTCTTTGTCCTTTTTTCTGTAAGTCACAGTAGCAACAGAGAGAAAAATGTACTTCAACACAAAAAAAACCCCTAAAAAAGCAGAATTATTTCTGTACAGGAAAAATGGTTGAAGTGTGTGCAATTTATTTTAACTCCTGAAACCCACTGAAAGGCTGTCTCTAATAAATATTCATAAACTCTTCCCTGCACTGTGAACTTCAGAAACGACTATGTGTAAGTCTAGGTATAACAAGGATACTTCTAAGCCCTACCAGCTGTTCCAGTTTATCATCTTCTTTAAACTGTGATGCTTTATGGGAACTAATTCTTATCCACAGCTTTACTTGGTGTAACCCTCCCGCCCCAAGACATCCTGTTTTGTGCAGCCCTGGTTTACACCAACACAGTGAAACAACAATAAATTAAACAAACGCAGGTACACTAAAAAACCATAAGGAAACAAAAACCAACCCACACTGTCAAATGCTGGTCTCCCCATGAAGAGACCAAGGACTCAGATGCAAAGTACTACAGACCCCATCATCAAATAAAACCACATTCAAACCCAGAAACAGAACCTTGGTGTGTTTTAAAACTGAAACACAAATCCCACCTCGGTGTTACCTCACCCACACCCTATAGAAACCTCTTTCTGTGCCCTCATCTGCAAGTATTCATTTCTACATCAGGAGGCAGCCTGGAGATGATAGTAATACAATAAAAAAATACCCGTTAAACAAATTACCTTGAACTGGCAGCACTTAAAACTGGTTAATTCTTTTTTTCCCTAGTTAAAAAGAAGTTGCATAGCTGTAAGGTTTTGCTTTGCTGCAATTTGTTGTTGTTGGGTTTATTCACAAGCAGTAAAAGAGAAGTTGTAGTTATTTAAATAGCAACGCAATGTGCAGATTTCAACAATCCCTAGAGCTGGATCAATACAAATGAGTTGCCTGTCTTGGGTTTAACTCTTTGGACTGCATTGTGACCAACATTTAGTTATAAAAATCTGAAATACAGTATTCCTATACGGAGAAGTTGATGTTTTCTGCTCTTGAGAGAAGTGAGGAACGCAAACCAGGGTGTGAATTCAGTAAATTAAGGTCACACTGTCAGGTGATATTTAGTTTGCCATTTTACTGTTCTTCAGCCAACAAGAAGGTGAAAACGTTCCCACTCAAAACCAGGGCCGTCTTCATGCAAGGGTCTCAGATAGCACGTATCGAACATCTCCGCTTCCACGTGAGGCACGTGTCCGATAACCTGCTTCTTCACAGAACCAGAAGTGAGGCTGAAAGGAGGAACTTTGGCCTTCGGTACAAAATCGTGTCAGGAACGTCCGTGGGGAGTCGATTGTTCCAGAATGTGCAGCATTTTCAAAACCCCTGTGTGTCCTTGGTGTGAGGGTTCGGTGCACCCAGCGCTACCGGCAAGGAACCGGTTCCTGCAATGCTTTCTCCATGTCACCGTCCATCTTTGCCTTTTTCAGCCACAAAGAACTGGGAGTCTCAAGCCAGGCACGCTGTGTTCAGCAAAGGAATCTCACACCTCCGGTGTTTTCTGATCAGTGGAAGCAGCTGTTGAAAAAGCAGAAGGCAAAGGACCATCATTTGGCTGTTTTGGTGTATAACACACTCAGACAGCACAAGCACAACCATTGTGAGTTTTCCCCCAGTTATCACCATCTCTGCTGTGAAAAGCAAACAGAATTTAACATGATGCTCACCATGAGCATGCACAGAGATGAGCATGCTCAAAACCATCATGTGGGCTTCTGCCACAGTTCAGTTGTTGGGGGCAATACAGGAAACGTGTTTATTCATTTTGGATAACACCGCCCTGAAGTTACACCCATTATCCCTGTGGCAGAATAGCTGCCTTCAGGTTTTCTTTGCTACCCCTGCAACAAGCACAGCACTGCAGTGTGACCTGTAACGCAGGCTCATGCAGCAAGATCAAACCCATGTACAAATAAATACCAATGATGAACTCCTCAGGTTATTATTTTTCTTTTCATTTCCATCAGAACAATAAAACTTAACCCTAAGCCACCATTTCTCTAAGAACTCTCTAAGACTGTTGCTGTCTTTCGTAATGCTCAGGGGCAATAGTTTAATGGAAGATAATGCTTTTGAACTAGTTGGCTAAAAGAATAAACCTATCCTTTAAACCTGTGACACTGATTGCAGATACACAATCATTCACGCAACATGAGACATAAGATGGAAAAATGTGAAGCTCTGTGGGATGGGATGGATAGAAATATGTTCACATTTTTATTTATTTCTCCATTTTAAACATTCTGGGATGTATTAACATGGAAGTGGTTTTGAGGATACCTTGTTTCAACTTTCTCACACAATTCCAAAAGCGTCCCGTTAGAAATAGATGCCAGTACTCACGGAACAAGCCAAAATGACACAATTGTATTATTTTGATTTTACTTCATTTCCATGGAAAAAATACTCTTTAAAAGTTAATGCTAAAGCTTTATTGGCACAGATTTGCCACTTTCCAGTACTAAAACTGGAATACACCATTCCAGACCATGCCATATAAGGATGCAGAAACCTTTTCCATATTGCAATGCACGTCAATACTTGCTGATTAATATTGCAGTTGAGACACAGCAGCACATTCACAAATTGAAAGCACCAGCATAAAGAGTGATTTCAGATGATCAAGATATTTATTGTTGAAATGTATGCATCTAAAAATAAGCATTACCTAAAACCATGAATCTTGTCTTAATCCGATGGATGCTCAGGGCAAGATCTATTTACTTCAAACCATTCATCTATGCAGCTGTTGGATACAAGACAAAAATGAAAACAACTGACATTAATATGTAAGTAACATTCAGCAGTCACATATGAATATAATTGGTTTTTCAATTTCAATGACAAGGAAGATTGTGCATTACACAAATAATACATGTATATACACACATCATTGGAAACTTTAATAACCCCAAACCACAGTAATATTTGGCTATTAAACACTGTTGAAAACCTGAATTTCCTAAGTGTTCAAATTTTCTAAGGAAGCATTTTAAAGTTACTATCCAGCCTTTATACCCAGGTGACTTCTGTCACTATCATCTTGCCTCTATCATTCATTGACATTTTAGTTCCTGTAGTTACAGACACAGATGCTTGTGAAAAGAGAAACGATACAGGTTTAAAAGGTGTCCTCTCCTCTTCCCTCCAAAGCCTATTGGCATCTGACAAAACTGAAGCACACACAACCTAACCCCTTACCCATGGTGTGCACTCCTTCCCCATACAGGTGATTTTGCCTAATTTCTCCTGTGGGCTTTTCATGCATGCATAAGACAACAAACGCAGGGAAACTGACAGTAAATACATTGGTGGAGACACAGAAAGGTGCCATTTTAAAGACATCTTTAGGGTTGCTGCTGTTTCTTTGCTGTTTGTTTGGTTTGAAACATAAAAAGGAACTACATTTTAGTGCTCCTTTAAGAGAAGTTACCCAACAAATGCAGCCTTCTGGACATTTTCTATGCATCCTGAGAAATACTTGCCCTTTATGGTATATGCAGAGGCAAGGCAGCCGTGCTATAGTATCTCCTTGCTGCAGGTCTTCCAGGCATATTGCACACTCCCCAGCATCTTTACTCAGCACATCCTCTAAGGGAAGAGCACAAAGTTAAAACGGTTAAAAAGTAGACAAACAGACCACTACAAGCAACCCATTCTTTGTTGAGAACATCAAGAACAGTTACAGAAGATACTTCTTGTCCTGCAGAAAGCCCTGTCAAGGTGAGGACAAGTCACACACCAGCTGATAGAGTTTTCCTGATGGGAGACCTCTTAGTAGCTCAGATCAAAATATGGTTATGATTCAGTTTCTTGCCAGAATACTACAGCTCAAAATGAAACCCTGTAGGAAGAACCCATAAGGAGAAAAAGGGTATCAATAATCAACAGTCACTATCTCTTTGGTGCTTATACTCTCCCAGATTATCCACACCCCACCATGCAGAGTGCTCTGGTGTGACCTCAGAAACCTGGGCTCTAAATCATGCAGCCACAGCAGACACATGCTGTGCTGCTGACACCAAGAGCTAAGCACTGGGCAAGCTGGGTGCTTCATCCAGAGGCAGTGTGTGATGCCTCCAAGGCTTTGAGGATTCAGGCTGGGTGGACTTTTCCCAGCTGTACCTTCTTCCCCGTGCTCAGGTTTCCCTATAGAGGTTAAGATCAAGCCTGAACATAACATCTCCCTGGACAGGCTAGTGCAGGTGATTAACTAGGTAAAGATCATCTCAGCTTCTAAATGCTTGGCCTATCATTTGCTTTTTCTACCTTCCTACTCATCTCTCTTCGAGACTTCTGGATTTCTTTCACCAGCTTTGCCACTACTTGTATTTCACACCTTCAAACCTCCTCTTCTCACCATGTCAGCATGCTCTACCACATCCCATCCACCTTTTCTTCAATGTAAACCATGCAACTATTAGTAACAGGCGTAGGAGTTTTCTATCAGGGAAAGATGAATATTGTAGAGCTCCAATGACCCTACATTCCCGGAGGAACTGATTTTTCTGCAGCATTCCCAAGTCCCATTCCAAAGGAGGAGAAAGTGAGTTAGTAGGAATGCACAAGAATTGGCTTTCACAGAGGAGTTTCTGGGAAAACACATTCTTTGTAATAAAAACCTTCTCTTGGACACATCTCTTAGCCAGAATGGGGGATGCAGAACTCAGCTGTAGCACAAAGCAAACCAGGAGATCATGTAAGGCCCTGTTTGCCAGAGGCAGGTTAAAAGGCCCAGTCAGACCTCACAGAACACACAGGGCATTCCCAAGGGAACATGTAGCACCATTAATAATTCAAGCAGGCATCATATACACAGAGGATTCTTACCCAAAGTTGCTTTTTCCATGGAGTCATGTCACCAGATCAGCAGCTGGTACCCAAAACCAAACTGGCTCTATGATGCCACCAGTGAATTAAACCCCAGCTTCCCTCTCTCAGCACTTGAGAGGAAAGCATTTAGTCAAGTTTTGATAAAAACCTTAAAAACCTGTTCAATAAAAATACAATTTCTAACAGAAAACATTCCTGTGCAACTGCTCTCCCATCATTCTCTATTGTATGTGCCTGGCTTATGTGCAAGCCAGACTGAACAACACTTGGGTATGAGCTCCCGCTGGGCCATTTAACAAGGTTCTGCACCTCCTGGCTAACATTAGGGCAAGATGCCAGTGTAAACATTTGTATCTCCCACACCAGCCAGGGCATAAGTGTCTGAGACTTCTTTTGTTCCCTCCTGTACTCTGCCCAACTGCCATTACCCTCCCTTTTGCCAACATTAGCCCTGCTGCACAAGTCCCAGGCAAAGAGCTTGCCACCCTCCCTGGCTTCATCCCAGGCTTTTCCACCTGGATGAGCTGCCAGGCACACAATGGATTTGCCTAGTCATGCCAGAGGGAGCTGGTGTGAACGCTGGCATCGATGGGGAAATGTGGTGGAGCTTTGCCACCCCTGCAGAAGAGATTTTGCTATCTATAAGGCTTCTATGCTGCTCTTCCCCTGAAATAACAAGGAGTCAGTGCTCTCTACTTCTTGTATTAATCTTACAAATCCTACCAGGCTCTTACACAAGAGATAAGCATAAATACTGATGGAATTCGTACAAAATACACAACTGCTATAAACACCCAGGTGACACTTGGTACTGCACAGTAACAGATTCCAAACCCATCTAATTATGCTCATAAGTGATTATACATGCAGAGTGACAACAGCAAAACCAAACCCTTCACACACCTGTGACACTTGGAGCCTGACTCCCTTTTGACCACTTGAAGAGATTCAGATCATCAGTCCCAAACAGAGGAAAAGGAGTAAAAACCTGTTAGACCTGGATCTGTTCAGAACTTGTTCTGTACTCATTTCATGCAGCACTCTCCTGTACCAACACTGGCTTATACCGGATGGAAGTCAGTTTAAGGGCCATTTAACACCACTGTCTAAACATATCCATTAGGGGAAAATGTGTAAATCATTTTGCACAGAACCACTGAAGTCTGAACAACTTTGATATTTTCCCTGTATTTCCCTGCAGCAGTGATTCAGCATGGACATGTTATCCTTTTCCCTTAAAACTAAAGGAAAAAGAAAGGAACAATTTGAGATTTCCTCAATGTTATGATTAAAACATGTATATGAGTGTATTACCTAAATGGAAGTGAGAAGAGGAAATAAGCAGAGGCCACATTTCTCTGTTTCACCCACACAATGGCACATATACAAACACTCACCACACCCCCCACATCCATCTGCCTTGCACCAAATAGGAGGTAAACACTCCTCCGCCTTCCCAGCTATTTGAGCAAGTACTCACTAGCCAAAGACTGGTGTCAACGATGAAATCTGGCACAAAAAGCATAGTATTTCCTTCCTATGTCTGCTCAAATACTTCCTCCTCCTCTCCTCTCTCCCTGGTTAATACTATTTCTGTTTTAACTTTTGGTTGTCAATCATTTCTCCTCCTAAAATTCTTCCTGTACCTTATCTTCTGCACAATAAGTAGTTATTAGTTATTATTACTGAGTTACAGCTCAGTAATTGTCTTTGCAACCTGGTACTGGTTGCAAGCAAAAGCTTTCTCTTCTAATCCATCCTAAGGACTAGGAAAACAAGCATTTTCTTTGGCATTCCAACTGGTTTTGCTGGCTGCCATGAGGAACATCCTTGGTTCAACATGCTCCAGCTAGGGACCATTCTTGGATGACCAGGTCAGAAACAGAGGCAGGAAGACACTCTGAAGGTCAGCTGATCCTTTAGTGCAGAACTTGCTCTCAGAGCTTTCCAAGCTACGGGGCCTGTCAGCAAACTAAGCACAGCAGAGCTAAAGTCATTTGTTCGGTTCACCTATGAAGACTGCACCTTTACAGCCAGAAGGTAACCTTGCATTAATACAAGCAACCTCCTCTAGATGAGATGCAAAAGGGAAGATTTTTAACATCTGGTGTTTTTACCTGAACCACAACTATGTGGTTTTCAGGATTCACAATACCAGAGAGTTGAGCACACAGGAATTCAGAATTCAGCTTTCCTAACTGACTTCAACCCAAATTCCCTTTTAAACTGCTGAAAAACCTAATACCCATATGCTAACAAAAAAAGCACATTACAACTTTTTGTGTGCTTCCTATAGGCACAAGACCCCCAGACACCACTGCACAGCTTGTGTGGCAATACCTAGAACCTCAGCAGTCTGAAACACCTTTCCCACCACAATACATAAAACTATAATCTCTCTGAAGCAAACCAACCAGCTACAGCAAGTGTGGCACTTCATCAAACACTAATGAAGCATTTAGTGGATTTTGGGGGAGGGTGGCTTTTGGTGTCTCCCTCTTCACCCCTTGCATCACATCATCCTGTTATAATTTCCTATTCAAAGTCCAAGCATTATCCTTGTCTTCCCCTTCCCTCCCACCTCGCTCAGTGTTGGTCCAAGACTGAGATATGTATATACAAACAGATATCCATCATGAAAGACTTCCTCTACAAACATTGCCTACGGTCTTTGTGCTCCCTCCTCTTAAAACACAAAGGTAAAGGGGAGGGGAGCACACAAAGCAAAGAGAAAGTCACACAAGAAAAAGCAGTTAGAGAATAAGGCCTAAGTGGCAATTCTTGTACCGCAGCTCAGCGCTGTGCTGGAGGGAGGTGGCTGCTGAGGTTTTGTTTCTCAGCTAACCTGATGTTTGAAGAACTGCATTTAGATTTCTGTGGGACAGTCTCAACTTTCAGAAGCTAGTTCTGAGAAACCACCAGATGCTTCCTGTTCAGGCAGATAGCGATCAGATGTATGGCAGAGAAACACACTCTTTATTCAACAAAGATAAAAACTGAACAGGCAGTGATAGAAACACACTTTAGGAAGCAGGATGGGTATAAAAGCCTGTATTATCCCAGTTACCCCAATACAATTCTAATCAGGTGAACTAAATAATATAGAGAAGGATTTGTGCACTGAAGGAAAACAGTTCTTCTGAAGAGATTTCCTTCAGTGGTCACAATGGAAATCTATCTGCAACTTTAAAATACACACTGGCAATACAAGGTACAATTCTCCACAAAAAATGGAAATCCCAAGTTTAAATGACACAGCTTTCATACAATGGCCAATGAATGTATCTTGATTACAGAAAAAGTCAAGTCTATATCTCAGGACTTCCAGTGAAGAGCTCGGCTTTGATAAAAAGGCCAACTATTCTGAGAAACAAAGCTCTTCACTTCTGACCCACATCTACAGCCACTCCTATCCCATCGTGATCAGTGTACCAACTTTCTCAGCCCATACATACTGTTCCTAGTAAAATGCATTGGGGTGAAAGAAACTCATGTAAGATAAAATCTATCTACTCAATTAAGACACAAAACATCTTGTGCTCCTGTGTCTTGAGGTTTATTGCCAGAGTACCTATGCGTTTCCACAGTGATTCAAGATTCGCTCTCAGTTCAAATACCTGACTCCAAAACTTCTGTTTAAGTTGCTCTTTCCACCTTCTGTTTAATCAATCTGCTTGCAGTCTGAGGTGCCTCTGAACATTAAGTCATCTCAAGATAGCTGAGCAGCTTCCTCTTGTTGCACTGACTTCTGAAGATAAGTTTATTCACATTTGTAAGTACCATGTTTAAACTGTTAAATTTTAGTCTAGCTACAGGCCAAAAGCTGCACTTGCTCACAAATGAACCACAGTCTTGTCCTCGAGAGCATGATTTAAACAGACTTTATGCCAGCCTTACCCATTCTGTATTAAGTCCTCATTCCAACCAAATGGATGTCTATTTGTGTTTTGAATGACCCAAGGGGTAACTTGTTCTTGAACTGTTTTCCTTGGCGTCCTGTCTTTGTCCCAAGGCTAGAAACATTATTCCTTGGAGATTAAAATACATCTCACCACGAGGCATCTAGGTGAAAAAGCCCTGAAAGCAGCAGTACCAAACTAGTGCCCCACAGCAAAACCCCATCACAAATGGTGAACCCCAGCACAGACTGCCTGCAACAAAAACTGTTCACAGCAGCACAAGGAACAAGGAAGTTGCCTTTAGGCTGTTTGCTTGGGTTTTAATTTTTAATGTTTTAATTACACAACCTCTCAGATTTTCAGGAATTACTCTTGAACATCAGGAGGGAACATAAAGGGGCAAACCCTCAAGAAACAAACCACCAGCAAAATAAGACTCCTTAGGAAACAATGTAAGGAACTATCGATTGGGGAATGCCTCCTCCTTGGATCTGCTAAGAATGATTTATACTTCTCAAGGCTGAGAGTTTACATCAAAGAGTTTCTTGCACCACAAATATGTTACAAAAGTGGTTGAGTAAATGGCCAGGGGCAACCAGCATGTATTGCTGACAAAGAAGCTGTGGCAGTTAGGATTGTTTCTTACACTGAGCTGGAAATAACTGGGATGAAAGAAACTTGCAGAAGAAAGCAAGAAAGAAGAATACGAGAGTGGGATCCATGTATGCAGATCCTTTGTAATTTTTATTCTTTGCTAAACAATGCTTTTTATCTTTGAGGAGTAAATCAAAGCAAAATATTTGGACTACTTGTATGTATCTGGACTACCTGTATGTATCTGCCTATCTGTACATACACTGAGAAACTGCTTTGATAGATGGGAGAATCTCAGCTTGCAATCCAGAGATCCAGTCCAAACCATGTGGCTGAACCATATGGTTTCCTCCTGAGCAACAAGCAAAAATCAAGTCATATCATCAAGTGGGGCACACTCAAAAATGAGAGGTCTCAGGTCCAGCTCGCCTTGGGAAGCAGTTGTGTTTCTTACCACTGGTTTAAATGCCAACAAACAACAATAAATCCCACAAAACAAAACAAACCCTCAAAAACCAAAAACCCAACAACCCAAACCCACCACCACAACCAACCAGGCATAAAACCCCAGCAGTATTTATCTACAGAGACTTCTTCTGTAGTAAATCACTTGGGAAGCTGAGATAATGACTTAATGAGGAAAAGATACCACTGTGGTCAGCAGGAGGGTGAAGAATTCATTTCATATACCTTGCAGAAACAGTCTTCTTCAAATAGTTTTATGGTCACAAGGAAGACTTAACTATGATGATTTAAGTCTGTTAAAATGAGTGACTTTTCCACATCAAGAGTGGATGCCTGGATGCTATCACCAACAGTGTTCACAAAGACTGGGGAAGCAAAGCTGAGTGAGGAAGTGGCAGAGTATGTACAACAGCAGATGGCTGTCTCTGATCAAGCTGAAGTAAACTGGAAAATACCTTGGAAGTGGAGGATGTTGATGTGAGTGTACAAAAGGATCCCCACTGAGATTAGGAAACTCCTTTTGCTTTGTCAGCTTTAAGTGACTTAGCTGATTTTATCCCCAACACAAAAAGAGCACCAAAAAGACTGCCGAATACAGTTTTTCCAAATGGCAAGGCTTCAACCATTGACCATCACCAAAACTATGGTCAGAAGCCAAAGAAACTGCTTTGTCATGATTTCCAATTAAGAAGTTTCATTCTAGTAATGGTCTGCAATGAACTGCAGCGTGATGGGGACACGCTGGCCTACAGAAACCTGTGAGAACTCTCATCTAGCACAACACAGGTGAAGCAGGCACATTAGAAATCTTCACGGAAGGAAAGGGCAGGGCAATAGTGTCACTGAAGAGCAGAGACAGAGAATGAAGAGAAGCAGCTCAGATGCAGTTAGCTATCCCTTCTACTCTGGACAACATGGTGTACTTTAGCAGTGACTTGTTCTGAAGCTGGCTGTGGGATCTGATTCAGTGTTTTGCTCGCTTTGTCCTATTCCAAGTTCCTATTCCAGGCTTCCTACAGGTGCCCTGAGCACAACATTTTGCCAAGTCTTTTTTCCAGTCTTTCAACACTGGCCAAATAACTGACTCACTTCTTTGCAAGCCTGCAGAGAGGAGTTTGGTTTGATCTGATGCAAAACGAATGCATCGGGAGCACTGAGAAAGATGGCAAGAAAGATGAAACTATAAGCCTAAGCTCAAAACAGGAGAAGGGGAGGAAAACAGGTGTGTCTAAGACACTGTTCTTAGGGAACATACAGTGCATTACTGAGCAACACACAATGAAGACACTGGTGCCAAAACACAGCATGCATGAAGTCTGCCTTATTAACCCCAGTGCCAGGTGTTAGGCCTACAGGGTGCTTTTCAAAGCAGGCTTGAGATCAGCCTTCTCCAAGTTAAAACTGTCTGGTGTCAACGTGCACACACAGGACAGGGATATGAATCACTGCATAATTTTTACTTGTCTGTCTATTCTGCTCACAGCAGACAGACTGCTTTTTACAAGCTATTCCTATGTTAAATGCAATTATCCTTGCGATATGGATGGAATGCAAAACACATGGGAATGCAAAAAGTTCTGATAACATCAAACATTGAGTTGGAGCTTTCAAAGTTATCTCAATTTCTCTGCTTTACATTAACCCATAATCCAGTATTATAATTTAGTTCTGTGCTAACAGGTACCTACAGGTTTTTACTATTCCAGTAAGACACTACGTATATGGGTCTTTAAGAGGAGAAAAAACCTTAAACACCAAACTCCATCAATAAATCTTCCTTTATATTTTAAAGCAAACAGCATCTATTTCTTGATCCTAGCAATTAAGCCTAATAAGACACACACATAATTCCAACCGTATTCATCAATCTTGACTGTTCACAAATATTAATACAAAAAGATTAACATGGGAGATATGTTAAAAAAGGAACCCCAAAACCAGAACAGGAGTCCCCAAAGACAGTTCTCCAGTATTTGTTCAAAGCTTTATGCACATAGTCTGGCAGTATTATTTCTACAACCATATTAAAGCCTTACTTTTCTCCTCAGTTTTAATTTTACAGGCTATCAAACCTATTGGACACCAACATGACAAGGCATCTCAGGTAATAAAGCCATAGATTCAAACAGACTTCTTGGAACTAGGGAGAAAAAAGTAAGATAAAAGCATTAATCAATTCCTCCCCCATCTTTTCATTCCAAACAAACATTATTTATGGGCTAAAAATTATCAATGAATACTACATTAGTGCTTAGCTACATGAAAGCTATCCAATACCTACTGTTACACATGACAAGCTAATGAAACTTCACACAAGGAGGGGACAAAGAACATGGTCAAAATGAAGACGATTTGATATGGCTTTAAATTAGAGACAGATATTAGTGGAGGGTTAACACATTAGTTATCTGAGGTTTTCATGGGGAAACTCTAACAAGATTTCATCAGTGTCAATACAGTTCAGCAATTAATCTAGCAATAGTGAAGTTTTTCATGTTTCAGCTGTTAGAAGTCTGGGTTATTTCTGGAGCTGAACAAATCTGTGTCCACGTGAGACAAAGTTATGCAAACTTCAGGAGCCAGGAGGTTCCCCCAGGGAGGATACAACAGGCAAGTCCAGTACTTTGTACTTATGTCAGTATATAGTCAATGCAATTCATGTCAGTAGGCAATTTACAGCCCTCTTCTAGAATCACTGGATTTTATTAAAAAAAACCATCTAAAAACTGTATTCTTTCTCCTACATAAGCAGTGATAACAATATGATACTCTCACTTCTAAACTGGGGATTAAGTGTTTTCACCCAGCTTGTTTCTGAAGAGTTAGGCTTGTTCTACCACTGAAAGCCCCTGCAAAAGCTGGACTGATTTCCTTCACTGTTGAAGGGTTGAGTCTGCAACTCAGAAGCACAAGACCTTCAAGTAATCCAAGGGTAGCAGGTTTGAAAGCAAGATTTTAAGCTGAGTGTAAAGTAAAACTACAGCTGTCATTTCAAGGCAATCCTTTTGATTGCTCTGCTCCTGGGGCAGTTTTGAAGCAAGAAGTGCCTCTTCTCTATTTCTTTAGGGAAAATATCCTGATCTGTGAATAATCTGTTCTAGTTCCTGCAAAACAGTGAGGAATTTCTGGGAGGAAATACCACTGAATTCCTACCCAGACCACTCAATCTCAGTGAGATGCAGTTTGGCATTTTTTAAAATAAGATTTCAAGAGGTTTTATTTCAAAATGCAGCCTTTGAAACCTATCCTCTAAGATTAGGAAAAGCGGTGGTTTTCCAAGCATTTTGTTTCTACAGAGCAACTACAAACAAAGGAGAGTTTGCTGCTAACAAATGAGTAAAATCTGACGGTTTTAGAAGTACCAGCTTTAAAGACTGCAGAATTCCCTTACAAAAGTAGGAACACTATTTCTCCTGAAGCCAAATTCCCAGCAGTCACAAGACTGCAGCAGTTGCAGATACGATTTATGACATCCTCCGAATGACCTCTCAAAGCTAAAGACTGATTAAGTGTAAGACGTGGAAGGTAGCTCCTGTCTGCCCGCATTACACGATGCAGAGTCACAGCACAGTGAGCATTTGCTCCCTAGCAAGCAAAACTGTCCCTTAGCTTCCCACTGCATGCAGCACTGCACTGCCATTATAGAAAAGAAACACAACAGGCAGAGCAGTATTATCAGGTCCTCTTCTAACCCAACCTGAGTCACTCCTTTTGTCAGCTGCAGATGTTCTTTGCAGGTGTATCTGTAATTTTCTAGGACAAGCATTATCATCTGACTGTAGCACCACTCTCAGTACCAAAGCAAGACAATGGCAGGACCTGAGGTTAGGAGTAGCTGATAAGGAAAAGAAACAACTTGAGCTATTCAGCACATGAATGATGCTATTCTCTCTACTTCAGAAACAAGCAGGCTTGTTCTATAGCTGTCAAAAGCTTTACTGCATTTATCAAGTGCTGCATTAAAAATACTCTCATGTCATATACATGCATTTATATAAAGGCCATTCCAATGTACTGAGAAAAAATTTGCTGTCCTGCTCTCAAGAACTGAATTAAGTATGAGCTGACACTGGAGCTATTTTGGCCAGGAGTGATTTGCAATGCCTCCTTCACAGGAATTTCTGTCTAGCAGATTTAGGCCTGGCTCAAGGGAAAGCAGGCAGAGAATCACCCACCAAATACCCTTCTGACCACAGGTTCATTAAAAAAGTCACATTCACAACAAATTGGAGGAAAGTTTAAGGTATGAACGGATGTGATCTCTGTAGCATAGCCTCCTTAGCAGGATCCAAGTGTGTCAACATCATTACAGCAAGAAAGTTCAGCATAATCTATTGAGCATCCCCAACTTGCACCATGACAGTGAGCTGTCCTAGCTTCTTTACAAATCTATGCCTCCCTCTCTCTCCCATAAGAATGAAATAACAAGCAATATTGATACCTCAAATACCGCCACTAAACCTCTGAGATTCTGTCTTACCAAGATAAATGGGACAGCCTACAGTTCTGGGAGCTGCCATTCTAGAGGTTCAAAGCACTTCCCTCTTAGTTACACTATGTTCCTGTTTCATGAGCCTTCTTCACACACACACACCATTGGAAATATACAGCTTGTTTTTTTGACCCCATAGCAAAGGGTTGACAGTTTGTGGATATGGAGGAAAGATAAGAGGCTGCGGACTCTTGAAGTGCTGCGACTCCACACTATTACAGCCTGAGCCAGTTCACCCATCAACTGAGGCTGGGGTCACTGAAGCAGGCCCTACACCTGGTGGGTACACACTGAGGTTGAGTGTGGTTTTATTTAGTGATGATTCTGTGATTCTATGTTTATCAGCATAACTCTTTAAAATGAACAAACTCCCTCCTAACAAACCCAAAATGTTACAGGCTGCTTTTGCAGTGATACTCTTCAGTGAGGTACCAAAGACTGTTGAGGTGAGATTTGGAATGGGTGGAAGGAAATACAGCTTTACTGAACAAAAGGGAGAAAGAGCTAGAGTTTGCCACTGCTCCTCCTGGCAGTCTGGTTCTGATGAGTAGCTATCCATGGAAAACACTGGTGATGACCAGTGAAAGTTTCCTCCTTGTTCAAACCTCACCATCAGTTCTCAAAGGGAGGAAGTACAAACCAACTTATTTAATCAAGTTCTTCAGACACAAATCCCTCTTTAAACTGTAACAATGGTTTGTGGATGGTATTGTATCAATTCACAGAATAACAGCTGTCCAAATGTCTGAGAATGAGATTTTATTTACTATAGTAATGTCCTACTGTCGCCACGTTAAAACCTTGAAGTTCAAGAGATGTACAACAGCTCTCATCATTTTAAGAGCTACTTAAGAAAACACTTTTAAAGCATCAGGGAAACTGAATGAACCTTCTACATACTCTGGAGGATGCTCATGAGTATACAAGATCAGAACAAGAGTAGATGTCACTATTCTAACTGTAAGTACAGGGCAAGTGTCTGTTTATTGTCTTGTTAAACTACCTTCTAGAGCATGCTCTTCTCTCTCCCTAGCATCCCTGAAGGCACAACAAGAAGCTTGAAACTTTCAGCCAAGAATCTTGTTAAACTCCACAAATGGAAGAATTGAGAAATTCTATGGAGAATTTTATACTTCAGATAAAGAGGAATGAAAGAATTGGTTTGCCTTTGCATTACTTTGTACTGCTTTGCTGGAAGTCTAGTCCTATTAAAGGATGAGGACAAGGAGGAAGGCTTAAGCTTCTCCAGGCAGACTGGCAAGATGCCCTTTTGCAAGGTCTTTTAGGGTATGATCTCTCTGGCAGAGAAGTGAACTTGAAGCTCACCATTCTTTTTATTCCAGACTGAAGTTTTGAGGGCAGTTGACAGCATCAGCCCTGCTGAGTAAAATACTCCCCTTTTTATTGTGCACAGAAGTGACCAAGGAAATCAAGTCCCTGCTGTGGGCTGAACTTTTTGAACATGAATATATGAATCTGAACACCAGATTCATGTATTTCAGTGGTCCAAGTGTTTGGTTTAGGTGTGCTATTTTTATCCCTTCTACTGAGCAATATAAACTGAGTCAGTTCTAGCACAGGTAGCCTGCCCCAAAGATGCTGAAACCGCCACCAATCAATGCAGCCTACAGTTTGTGTTAGAAAAACAACAACTTAGTTCAGTCCCATTCACAAAGAATGGTTCAAAATGATTTTTATTTAGTTTTTTAGGTGACGCATGCCAACCTTCAGGTCTCTACTTTGGATCAAAACGCATGTGTTATATGGCTGTCATTTAGATGCCAGCTCCTCTAGCAAGATTATTGCTCCTACAGATTTCAGCTCAGGATTCTGACACTCAGTGCAGGCCCCTGCATGTAGCAGGATCAGCATTTCTCTCCCCTCACAAGACAAAACTTAGCCAAATACCTCAAACTGATTAAAAATAAAGTGCATGTAAATCCTCATGACAAAACACTGCTTTGCATCCTTGCGAATCTGAATCAGTTGCAGTGTTGTGGCCCAAGTCACTTTGATTTCTGTCAGACAGCAGGGGAATATTTGGCTAAGCTGTGCACAGTGTTAGATTCAAACACCCTAGAAGACAAATTAAGTTGCTGGACAGAAAGAACACAGAGTTTCATTCACGTTATCCCTTCTAGTACCCTTCTAATTTTCAATATTCTGCCTGTAACAGTCTTTCAACACACTAATCCTCCATTCAAAACAGAGCTACATACACTTTAAATACACAATCCTATAGGTAATCCTTTCTATCTGTGATGTTTGATCCCCTGCTCTGTTTTGGTGTGACAGGACTCAAAAAATTCACTTACTGTAAGTGAATTTAAAAAGAATAATTGCAAAGTCATTACCTCAAGTAAGGAAAAAGCCATCTAGCAGCTTATGCACCAGATGTCTCAACCTTCTCCTTCTCTGAAATCACACTAGCAAAAGCTTTTCCCCTTAAAATGAAACTTGGTAAACATGTTAGCCAATAATCAGACCCACTGCATACCTGAATTAAATGCAGAGTAGTCTGAGTGAAAGCAGCACTGATGTCAAAGCAGCAGCACCACCACCTCTCAGCAAGCGGCTTTGAGGAGACCCGCATAGAAAGCTTCCAGTAGAACAGCGTTCCAACACTAAGTGCTGACTTGATGAAACCCAAAATATTCCACAGGAATGTGCTAATTCAGTCAAAACCTTTGAAAGAGGACAGGCCGGCTCGCCGAGCCAGCCAACCAGTCTAGTGAGCTGACTGGCTCTCCCCAGGGTCACTGGCTTCCCCATTTGGGCAGGAGCCAGGCTGCTAGTCCCTGCTCTCTGAGAGGCCCTTTAATAACAATAGCAGTAATAATGATAAAGTGTTACAAAGTGTTCTGAGAAACAAAGGAATTGTTAAAATGAAAACCAGGATTACTTCAGAACCAACGGCAAGGTTAGCTCAAGAGGAACTGGTTGCGTTTGGTGCAGAGCATCTAAAACTGGTGCCTTTAAAGTCACAAATCTCTCCTGTATCCTCTGAAGTTTGACAAAACACTTTCCAGTGAAAAAAAGGCATCAATACTTTATAACAGCAAAAAAAGAACAATAATTATATTCACCAGCTAGGTCATCAGCAAGGAGTTAAAGGCACATTACTTCCAAAGCACAAGTAAATGCCCCTGGCTTACCAAAACGCAGGGTTCTCATGTAAGCAACATCTTTCATAGCACAGACCCTAAGTGGGCTCCATGCATAACTCACCATGGCAAACTTCAGTGAGCTGGTACAAGGTGTCTCTTTGAACACTCTGGAGAAGCTCATAGGAATATGTATGGCCATATATGGATATGCTAATATTTTAGTAGTGGCAAAAAGAGTAAATAATCTGTCAACCAGCAAGTAACTGATTTTCTCCATACAACTGGCTTTTGGCAGCTTGTGGATAACCAGTGCATGGGATCTATTCTGGCTTCTCAGCAGCTCAGCAAGTAACAGTATGAAGAGTTTTTAATTGCTAAGAAAAGCGAGGCTTTTTAAGACAGTAATACCAAGCACCACAATGGCTTTACACAATTCTATTCACTTAACCAGCTTTTGTGTATCAAAATGCCTAGATATTGGTTCATGTGTGAACACAAGTAGTTTTAGAGATGCCGAACAAAGTTCCACAGTAAAAAAGAAAGAGGTCCTTTTACATGCCAAATTGAGTCAGCAATGAGATCTCTGTTGCAGGCAAGTCATATGACTGTGGAAGAATAAGGCTAATAAAATGTACTGATTTATTTATATGAAAATCAGCACAACTTGCAGCACAGAACTGGACAAAATTGTGACCAGTTCCTTTCAGAAAAGACATGTAAATCAGACAGCTGCCAGAGTTTGCAGTTCACTGACCCTTCCTACTGCCAAATGCAAAGCACAAAGGTAGCTCAGAAAGCAATTAAAGAGATTGGCTGGGAGGACTCATTAATTCTTTGCAAACTTAAAATCACAACTGAACAGTCTTATGAGGTTTCTCTGGGGAAGTCTGTATGCCTTGGACCTGCTTCTAAAAACAAAGGTTTGTCTTCTCAAGATGACAGAATACATACTTTGCTCCCTGCTGTTTCTCAGAACAACTAATACATTGACAGCATCATGAGGAAACACATTTAGAACCAAATTAGACATAAGCACAGTTCAATCCAACTGCTAATTTAACATCTGCTGAGATAGTCTAAGGCTCCCTTCAACTGCTGAGACAGTCTAAGGTTAAGGTTTTCTTCAACTACTTGCAAGCAAAACAGAGATGCCCTTCTTATGGTTTATGACAAAAAAGTAGATCTCATGTCAAAACTATACAAGGAAAAAAAAACCCTGCATATAGCCATTCATATGGAGTTCTGGGCCTGTAATCACAGCAGCATTAAGTTACCAATCTGGTAGTTAATTCTCTTTCATTAGCCTCATTAAAGGATCACATTCATATCACAAAGTCACTCCCAAGCACTGGGCAACTCTGAAGCTACAGCCTCCTTTCTTTGTGCTGCAGTAAGTTAAATAACCAGACAGGCTACCATTTAAGCTTTAGTCCTTGACTCTGGGAGCTAACCAACTGGAGTTAGAAGGATCAATGCACACTACTATTAAGTGTTTATGAAATCATATTTCTAAGTGTCTTTCTCAAACCAGCCTATAATTCAGTCATGTAATTCAGTCACTTTTACTTTCAAGCTTATATAACTATTTCCTAGAATGAGTTTCTGAGGCATTCTATCCAGTAGATGCAATCCTAACTTGAGAAATTACATTGCTGGTAATAACTTGGATGGCACTTTCTAAAACTGCTTTTATCATGTCGCAGATGATCCAGAGTAGCTTCAGGTGCCACTTACATGTTTTACTTCTGCTCATTTATACAGAAGCTTGCTGATTTAACAGACTGCTCAAAGGTAACAAGATGGCCCAAAGCGTGCACCAGCTGAGAGAAACAGTACAGGAAAAAACCAACCAAAGCCAGAGTCTGAATACAGCACCATTGTGATACAAATGAGCATCACCAGCAACACTGAGAGGTTACACTATGCAACTGCTGTGTCTTCAGGAAAAAAAGGTTACTCAGCTGAGTGTGCTCATATGTACATGAAGGAAGCAGCAGGGGCAAAGGATTTCTGTCAGTCATCTCAATTTGTGCATGTCCCATCACCTGGGTTACTGCCAGAGCTTGCTCTTTGCCAGCTTGCCTCCTGCTCCACCCTAACTGAACCCAAGTGCATTATCCATCCCTGACTCAGGCGATAGCCTGCTTCTCCCTAATGTTCAACGTCCCTCGGTACACAGATGTCTATCAACTCCTGGAAAATGCTCAGTCCTAAATGAAAAGAGGCAAAACAGAGAGAAACAAAGCCCCCTCTGTTAAATGAAGTCAAACCTTCTCAAATAGATGTATGCTAGCACCAGGAAGACAAACAAGCAGCAACAAAAAACACGAACAAAACAAACCCAAACTTTTCCTGAGTGCTGTGCTTTGAGATGGATTTCACAACTCTAAGTATATGATCTCAAATTATTTTTGCAATTAAGGGCCAGCGTTATTGCTGTCCACACAAAGAATAAGGTGGGATTTGTTCCAATAAAAAAAGATCCAGTGTAGGATACCCTAAGAGCAAGGAGCCAGGAGGGTCTAAGAGCTCATAACCCTGCAGGTTATTTATGCAAAAACATATGTTGGAAGGGGCCTCTAGAGGTCTTCTGGTCCAGCCCCTTGCCCAAAGCAGAACCAAGTTAAACTAAGTTGCCCATGGCCTTGTTCAATCAATTTCTGATCATTTCCAAGGATGGAGGTTGCACAACCTCTTCAGGTGCCTGCTACTGTTTTTGACCACCCTCATTACTCAGCGTTCGCATTCCGTTCTCACGTATTCCACATCTTATGACCAGTAAGCAATAACCTCATTCAGGAGTCACTGTAACATTTCCTGATGGTAGGGCAGCTCTGCCAAATTAGGCACTAAGATTTCAGTCAGATTTTGTAATTCCTAGTTTTCTGAAACCTTTTTGTGTGCTTGCCATAGAACTGTCAGCTTAAGCAACAGCGATAGAAAGGTTAGATACCAACAGTAGCAAAAGTCCTATTTGCATTGCATGAAAGGCTGCCTATAAAGGAGAACTTCATAGTAGGGAAAAACCAGAGCTACCACAGGTGATTAATTTGAGATGGGCAAGCTTCAACAAAACAACAAAACCATACGTATCTACCAATCCTTAGGAAGTATCACATATGCAATTAGCTAAAGGAGAAAGTTCTTCAGCTCCTTCAAGAAAGGGTCTTCTTCTGGAATAACATGCAATTGCACAGTACAAGTCCTTAATTATGCCCCGAGAAGGAGACTTCTCATCTACTTCACTACTTGATGTCATTAGATGAGAGGATGTTTAAGATACACCTATCTCAAGCAGACATTAAATGCACACCGACCAACATCCGATCTTGTGGCCAAAGAATGGAATAAGCACACTTAAACAACACTTTCATATCTGCAGAACAGGTCAACAGTGTAATCTATATATTGGCATGCAATATAAAACCCACCAAGTTCTTAGGAATTAATATGAAAAAATAAACTACAAGCAGAAGTGACTGAACAATTTACCCATCTTATTATATTAACAAATTATTACCACTATCATGTTTAAAATTAGCAATTATCAGCTTACTCCTTTCTTACCATTGTAGGTTATCCTTGGTTTTGTCAGACACATCACAAGATGTAAATCCATTTCGTCAGAAGATACAAATTTTGAACATACAGGGCACTTGAATCCTATGGAAAATAAAGATATGTAAGTTTAAGTACACTCAACCATGTTGCAAATACGTATATTCAAGCCAAAAACCTGTTCTGCATACATCAATAGAAAGAATATATATATATATATATCTGGCAGCTTTTCAGTTCTGACCTGACATTTCTTACATTAATATAATACCCTGGATGTCAAAAGATCTCAAAATGAACAAGTGTTTCTGCAAATTAATCTGCTGCCAATTGCAAACATGTCAGCACCTCTTGAATGCCAACTTCCTCAATGACTCTAAGAACAGTTAAGACAGGAGCAAGAGGACAATATGACTCTACTGAAAGAGAAACTAAAAATGTCTGGGGAACAGAGCCATTCAAATCTGAACTTGGGCAAGAACCCTGAGTTAACATCTTAAATGGAATAGCACTGAAACGTTAACACAGGATCTCAGTTTTACATCTCATCATGCAAGCTCCAGCACTTTTTAGCCATCTGGGGAACAGTGAAAACATTAACTCAGGGGTGTTGTCTCACTTACTGAATCACTAATATTTCCTGCAGAGCTGAATTTACTTGACACATCTCATCCTAGCCAAGCACAACCTTGTTGAGCTCTCAAGGTAACAGCCTGAGTCAATATGGGGTAAAGAATAATTAAGAGAGTCTGGACTGTGATGCAACTGCACACTAGTTCATGACAAAACCATTTAATACTTTATGTCATTACTGAAGACAGCGGTGTTCCAGTTAAAGGACAAGGTAGCTGGACAAGTTTGACAGTCCACAGAAAAGCCTGATTGTGATAACCTGAATAATTTAACACACAATTGAGAGACAAAAAGCCACCAGCAGGAATCTTGTGTAACAGTTGGTTAAGAATATATCTACAGGATGACATACAGTGAAAATATCTAAATCCATGCTTAGTGCAAAGGACCAACTTCCCTGATGCTGTTGAATAGTAAGGCAGGCATGTATTAAAGACCACTGCACCTTCCACCAACATCCACATCTGAGCCTGCTCCCCCATGTTTTACTTTGTTGCCCCTTACTTTTGTACTTCTAACCTTGGGAGTCCAGTGAGCTGAATCAGTCGAGGATGACAAGCCACTTGGTGCTGCACTTTCAAGTTACTGTTGCCTGAGAATTTTGATCTTTACTGTTAATTATTAGCCAGATGTAAATCAAGCAACTAACCTGAAGCATTAGCACTTGATAGAAGTAATACACTTCATTTGTTAAGACAATGATCTTGATTTCTTCAGTGCATCTAAATAGTAAGCAAGTCAAAGCAGACAACTGCTAACACCCATGAGGAACTCTTGAGTAGCAGCTGAACATGTACTGGAAACCACTTCCTGAGATCAAGTACAGTTCTGATTCTTCCCATTTTAGCAATAAGCAGTTCATATCTAGTTCTTCTGCTGTCAGTCTTACACTTCAGTTTAAATACTGCTCTTCTCTCCTTGTTTTTAATCCTCCTCCCAACTCACATCTTTACAGGTACAACCATAGGTTAATAAGATACACCAGCCAAACACAAACCTGGGGAAGTTTTCTCTCTACCTTTATCAGCCTAATGCAGCCGACTACTCTTATGTCTAGTCAAACCCTACTAAGACTTACACATTATTCTCATTTATATGCTTCTGTAAGGCATAATTAACAACATATTTGAATATTGAAAAGCATGAAACTTCCGTATGCATTGCAGCCCGAGTCCTGCTGTGCCAGAACAGTTTGCATTAGAGCAAGTTAACATCTGTGTTCATGGCTCATTAGTCAAGCACCAGGACAATCATTAACAGGTTCCCTCTGCTTCTCTGCTTTCTGGACAGAACCCCTCCAGCTTATTCCATAGGGTCATCAGGACATCTAATTGAGACTGACAAGGGGCAGAGAAAACCATCACTAGATCTTTAGATTTATTAACTGTTAATTTGCTTGTACTAACAAGGTACATATCCCAGGAATCATTAGAGGGAATACTTAAATCCAAATTAAACTGTTGGGTAAATAATAATGATGATGATAAGAATAATTCTTTTACTAAAAACTTTGCTTAAGGTAGACAGCTGTGAAAAATCTTTCTGCTTATCCACCTATTTTGCCAAATGTGCTTATACTACTATGTACCTGTCCCTAAATCTAGCAAACAGTTCAGATTCTACCAATACAGTAATTATTTTAACCATACAGTACCTTGTGGCTTGTCAAGGGGGATCTGAAGGTAATAGTTGAACAACTACAAATGCCCCCCTAACACAAGTCTGGAATATCTGACTGATGTAGCCCTACTCAGCGTGCAGAACACTTAAGAACACAAGAAGCAGAAGACATCACACTTAACTAAGCCTCATGGACCAACTTAACTGCCAGTGGCAAAGGTATCTTTGTAGAAAAGATGCATTTCCAGTGACCAGCATCAGATGCATGCCAGAGACATAAAAGCAGAAAAAGAGCCTTAAACTCAGAACACCTGCTGAACCATTTTTCAAACACAAGTGAAATCCAGCTTCTCACTCCTTCACAATGTTCTGTTGCAATGTTCTGGACTTAGCCATCTTCCCCAGGAGGTGCACAGTATATGTTCTGTGTGAAGGAAAATGCCATTTCCAGTTCCATCAGTAACCCCAAAGAACAAATGATTTTGATTGTAGACAATATTTACTTTATTAACTGTATTTGAAAGACATAAGTAAGTGCACAATAAACACTCTCCACACGCCAGTTAAAGGTCCTTAAGGAAAGCTGGTATTTTCCCACCTTTCCACAAATCATAAAGCAATAGTTTCATGACCCAGTTTGCAATTAAGTACTCGGTAAGAACAAAGGCTCTATTGTACCATTGCCCAGCAGGCTGACAACATTTATAGCCTATGTTTGTTTTTACCACGAGTCTCAGGGAACAATTCTGATAACTTGAAGAAAGTTTCACATGACTTTAACAATCAGCAACAGGTTGAAAATAACCTGCTCTCCACATGACTTGTTTCACTGAGCTTTGCAGATAGACAGTGCATTCATAGACATTTGGACAACAAAGTGTTATTGTCATCAGATGAGGTGGCATCACATGAAGTGTCCTCTAAAACCTAGGAAACTCAAACTACTGTCTTTACAAGGAAAACATAAGAGAAAACGTAGTTTTAGGTAAAATTCCAGCTCTTATGAAGGTATTGGTTTCATAACATCCCTTATCCTCATCCAACATGAGGAACTATCACCTTTGTGTGAGGGTCGTCACTGTCTGTCAGCACACCAGTGCAAAGCTCTACTTCCTTCTCCCACAGTAGAGGACACTGCCTGTGATACACCTTAAGCCAGGGGAAGAACCACCTCTCACCCCATCTCTTTCTATACAGCAGGAAAGAGCTGAGCAGCAAAACTGAGCAAGCACATGCCTTTAGCTGACTTTTACAACTGCACATTTAAGAGTCAGGGAGACAAATTCTCCCAAGTTCCCGTAGTCTGGTTTCACAACAGCGACTACAATATCGAAAGTACCACATTACTTAAAACCAGAATCCTGGGGGGAAGGAAAAACCAAAGTACAATTACAAGAAAAGAGAGACAGAACAGAAAGCTGCAGCATAGCCTCTAGAAAACCCCAAGGTGGCACAGAAAGCTTGAAGTGATTAAACCTATGCAAGTAGCAGGACTTAAATATTCAGTGATGACCTCTCCCTCATTCTCTCTTGAATGCATTGCTTTCTTCAGACTCCACCAGCTTTTGCAAATGAAGCTGCAGTTAGCCAAGAATCACATCTTCTGTCACATCCATCTACCCAATGTGCAACTTCCATCTCTGTCAAGCTTGGAAACTATTCACAGGGACAGGCGGATGGGTGACTACTCATTCTATCTGTACCAATTTCAACCTCTTCCTGATATTTTACTGTGTCTGGCTTGCTTTGCAAACATCAGCCTGTTTAACTTGCAGTTCAGTGCATAGTGAAGCAAACAAAACCCAGCCAACAAATAAACTTCTGGACCTCTATGATTTTTTGCAAAATAATGCTGGCAACTCATTCTGGAATATCTACTTTGTGGTGGCAAAAAAGGGAGCTCAGAGCTCCCAGACTACATTGTGGAGTGTCACAGAAGTGCACGTAAAGGAAACACATTCAAGCTGTATCAGACTTGCACAGAAGAATGGATGGTCCTTTTGGTCAACACCAAATAGTTGTAGCAAGGAGTAAGCCCAAATAAAACCTGCAACAACACTAAAGACTGCATCAGCCTGATCAGAGTTACCTTTCATCAGAAAACATCTTAATAGGAACATTGCCAAAACCAAACTAGAAGTATGCAACATTCTAGTACTGTAAGGTTTTTGCATCCTTGTGTTTTCAAAGAAGACGGATATATCCATCTTGGTTTACATTTAAAGAAGTCATAAGAACAGATAAATCCTTGCATACATATGCTTTTCTAAAATGTATTTGACAATAGGAAGCTTCACAAATGTTTACTCACAGTTGTTCTTTGGTACTTAGAAAAATAAGTATAGATAATGTGGAAGCACAGCATCCAGTAAATACAATGGCATAAGGGTGTATGCAAGATTATCATTACACAAATAAAGCCTGCATAATGATGCTAAAAGAAAACAACACAAATAATTAAATCCCACCAATAAATAGAAAAGACTTTACTTAATGAGAGAAACATGTCACAATGGACTTCCAGAGGTCACCAAGTCTATCCCATTCTGGAAAACTGGGTTAAATGTACTTAGAGGGTTTAATCTGCCCTTAAAGATCAACTAGTGAAAGATTTTACAGACATCCTAGATAACCTACAATGCTGTTCAGTTATCCCTAGACAGAAAAATCTTCCTTTATCTGTAATCTGGCACCCTTCAGTTACAAAAAAAGGTTGCTTATTTCTTGTGTGTTCAGCAGATGCAGAAAACAGTCAGTAACTGTCTGCTGTATAAAACCATGTTCACACTGGAAAATGTGTGTCCTTCATCTTTTTCCCCTACCCTGAAATAAAAGTTAGTTTAATCTTTCCATCCAGGCCTGGTGCCTAAACATTTTGTTCCTGTTGCTGTCCTCTGGTCTCTCTCCAACCTTAACATATTGCATTGCCAAGACGTAGGCAGACATTTCAAGCTAAGACTCCAGAACTCCTAAGCAGAAATTAAATAGTTACTTATCACATCATTCCTTTACACTAGGAGTTGAATATAGATCCATCTATAGATAGAAATTATCTTCTTTATGTGTGTGTATATAGGTACATACACACACATTTTAAACCATCAGATTACTGTCTCAGTCCTCTCATGACCTGTGACAATCTCTACACCTTCAGCAGAACTGTTACAAGCCAGGTGCCATATTCTAGTGGTACATTTTGTTTCTCCTCACATTTAGTAATTCTCATTTACCTTTTTTAATCAATTATGAACACTTTTCTGACATGTTAAAAACAATAATGAACTCAAATGCAGATCTTAAAAGTTCATCCTTACATTCCCTTTCTTAAAGAGTCCACCCTCCCAAAAAGATGACTGAAAACAGACCCATCCCCTGTGATACTCGAATTGCTCTCCTACAGCAGCTTACAGGATTTTGTTCCCAACTTTTTTAGCATCCACCTACTTTTTCACCTAGACTATATTCTCCAAGTTTCCTACTGAGAATATAAAGCAGAATAGCATAAACATTTTATTAAAGTCAAACTACAATGCCTTTATTTCTTCCACTTACTCCTTTTATATTCAATTGTGTAGGGGACTATGAAGTGAGATTGTAAGAACAGCAGGAAAATAGATGGAAATCATTCAGATTCTTAGTGATGTAACAACAGTTTGGGTGAGGTCAAAATTCTGTTTCTCCCTTCTGTAAATTCAATTGTTAAATTTAAAGAAGAAAAAAACCAAAACCAAAGGAAAAAAACACCAAACTACATGGATCTATCAGGGTTATGCAGCCACAAAACTCCCTCTTCTCCTCAGACAACTGAAACGGAAAGACAGAATGAGTAATTTCTTAAGCTTAAAAACATGAAGCTTTGTACATGAAAGTTAACATCTTACCTGGCAGCTTTACCCATACCATGTAAGCGAATATGATGGTTACTTCACACTAAACTCGAGAACAGAAAACTGACATTAAATAACTGTCTTTAAGTCCGAGGGGAAAAGAAAGATGAGCACTACCAATTCCCAGCAAACCCTCTACAGGAGGATTTCCAAGTGCTGCAGGTCTCAGTGGCTACTTGGATAAGGTTTGCCATTTTATGTACAGGAGTTCTTTTGTTAAGGGAGAAAACGTCTTGCTGAAAAGATACATCTAGTTCTCTAGTTTCTATCTTTCCTTATGCTGTAAATGGCCCAAGCTGGGAAACACAGCACCATCTGGAAAGACTTCTGGAGATTAAAAGAAATAAAGAAATACTCCCCTCAATTTGGGAGAGAATAGGGAATCAAACGGAAATAAGGAACAAAATACAAACATTCCAAACTCCATCTTTTCCTGAAAACTGAACCAGGAGATGTACAAATAACTTCTTTTTCTCAGCACTTAATCTAGAGGGGTTTTCTTCCCCACTTCTGTATGATAAAACTGAAGTAAATATACTTGTGGATTCCTTGAGAGAAACGAGATTTTCTCTAATGTTTTCCAATTCAAAGCTCCCATGGCACTCAGTGGGAAAAGGAAACATATAAAATAGGGAATAAAACCAAACCTGAATCTTACTTTGGTTAAGGAACCCATGGAATAACTAGAGAAGATGTGTTCAGATAATACTTCATCTCCTAAGCTAAAAGATAGGAAAGACAAAATTGTACTACATCACTTCCTCAGCTTCCTTCACCTTGGTAATTGGGAAAGGGACATCTTCAGCAGCAATCTGTGAGAAACAACACAGTACAGAATGAAGACAAACTGAATCCAAGCCACATTTTTATCTTCATTACTAAGTCTTTATCACCTGCACAACTTCAGGTGTCTAAAATCAATGTAAAAGTAACCTGATGATGATTGTAATTGACAGCTGCACAGTGTTAGAAGCTGAAGAACAATTCCTTGAGAAAATTGAGAGAAAAAAAAACCCTGTGCTAAAATGTCCTGCAAACCAGAAAATGAGATTACAGGTGGGAAAGACCTGTGGAAAGGCTGATTTCATCTCGCCCTACAAAAATAAGAACAGCTGTTATTAGAGGAACAGCTTTTAAGAGTGCCATTTTAGACTGATGCAAGCACTCAAAGGGAGCAGGAAAGACTTTCTTAGTTCCACTTGTGCTTGTAGGTGGGTGTTATCCTCCTATCCCATCATCCATAGGGATCTGTAGTCAAGGTAGATGAGAGACTGCTCAGGTCTGCTTCATTCAAACTCCTAAAGCCTTTGTGCTTTCAAACTGACAAGTGCACAAACAAGAACAGTTCTTAAAGTGACTTGTAAGCTATTAATTTAGTCTTTAACCTACTACTGTATTAACTACATTTCAGACATGTCACCCCCCCAGCACAGATTCGTAACATAAGTTTCTCAATGGAACAGAAGCAGCTGAAGACAGACAAGTGTGAATATAAACTGAACTTTGCGAGTTGCTTTTGTACATGAAGAGGTAAGAGCAAGATGGTTTTCATGGGAAAAAAAAATCCACCCACAACCCAGCCTATTTTAGATTTTAGCTTACTACATTTGGGAAGTGTATTTTCAACTAGCAACCAAAACCTCCCACTTATCAACAAGATTTCCCCCAGAAGAATACCATTCATTTTCACAGCATCTTTCCCAAGGGAGGCAGGCAGGAGCAAGAACCCAAAGAACACGCTTGCTCTCTCTTTCATATAGGTGTGATGACTCCCTTCCAAAATCTGAATCAAGGGCAACAAAGGAAAGAAACTTTTCCTCTCTCTCACGTCTATTCATTGTCAGATCTCTGGCAAGCAGAGATTAGAGCCAGGTTCCCTTCTAGCCACACTGGCAGGATAACAGCAGTACTATGGGCAGAAACTAGTCTTATCACTAGTCCAGAGGCTTCTGCACACAAACAGGGCTCTTGCCACATTGCAGAAGTCTTGTGGAGCTGTGAGGAGCACAAGCGTTGTCTGAATATGCAGTTAAGCCAGGTTGAACACATTTTTGAGCCCAATCAACTACTTTATTCAGAAAGCAAATAGCCAGAAAGCATTGTCAATGGTTTGGGGCACATATGTGGTTTCTTTCCACACAGCAGGCAAGATTAACCTGTTAAACAAGCTTAGTTCTTCCATTACCAGATGATGGCAATTAGCTCACTGCAGGTCAGCCTGGAGGTCTGAAAACTTTATGCGAATGAGACGCCTTAAACCTCATACTTTAGAGATATTACATATTCCCACTGCCTTTTATCTTCTAAATTCACCTAACACAGTTGATTCTCCTACTCCCTCAATTCTCTCCCACTGCTTGGAGCAATATGCTCCTCAGACACCTGAAAAAGGTTTTTCCACTCACAATTTCACAATGAAAGTTGGGAAAGACAGGATAAAGGTGTCCTGCTGCCAGAAGTAGGCACTTCTGCAGTAACTGCGTAATTTGGCAAGACAACTATACATTTTTAAGTACAGAGAGCAAGTTTGTCTACACTCCCCTCCCCTTCACACTGTCAGTAAGTCACTACTTTCAAAAATGGTAGAGTTAAAGAGAAAGTTTCCACTAGAAATCACAGCATTTAAAAGTGTAAGGAGAGCTGTTCCAAGACCAGAAGAAAGAACAAAGCCCCACTTTTTGAACATTATGTAAATATCTTGAAAACTTGTACTGTACAATGGAACAAATCTGGATAGAATTACATGAAGCATGATAATAAGAGAGGAGAGGACTATACCATGCTGACAGTATATATAATGATAGCTAAAAGGGAAGAGGTATGATGTGAAAATGGCTGAACAATGGTTGACAAGGATGATTAAACCGAACACGTGAAACAGAGCATCTTGCTGGACGCAGAGAAGTCTTCTGAGCAAACTGGCCATAATGCATACAAGGTCTTACAAAAGAAATGAGAGGGACACAGTAAATACTGCACTTGAAACGCAGCAGACAGGAACAAAGGAGCAAGCCTCAGGAGAAGGCAGCATCTTGGAAGACAGCACAGAGAATGATGCTGCTTGAAAGCATGCAGAAGACAAGGTCTCTCAGAGAATCTGAAAACTATTGCTCTACTACACAAACAAGGTGATAATGGAGACCTGAGAAAGCACAGCATTTATAGACAATTGGTCTGTTGTCTACAAAGTTTTTACCAAAGTAAGTGAGGGTAAAAACCAAAAAGAAGTCCTCACTAAGGCAAAACTTTGTAAAGTCCGATTTAGTTGAAATACTTACCAATAACCTACTTGTTCCTGCAGAAATAGAGGTAGCAGTGACAAAGAAAAAAGGGGAAAACCAATCAATGACAAAAAATTGAGAGTACAAAATATTAAAGATTACAACTGGGAAGAATATATGTAAATAAAAAGTTAAATTATTATGTAGGATGTTCCCAGGACTTAAACTATTAATTCTAAACATAATAATGTTTTATTTTAGCAGCAACATTAACTGAGGTATCAAAAGTAGTTACAATTACATTTATCATTCAGTACAACAGAAAAATGATACCTAGTAAAAATACACTTTCAAGAAAGTCAAGGACATGTGTCAAAGCATACTTGTTTTCTTGTGCTTTTGATCTCATTTTGTAATCACACATACAAGACTTATTGTTTCAGCACAACAGCAGCCCTTCCTGCAGTATTATACACTGTTTTTTCTCTCTTCAGCTCTCAAAACAGCAGTCCTCCACAGAGGGCACCTATTTCTTAATTCTGCAGGGAAACATCCAACCTATGGACTAAAGTACTGTCGTTCACTTGAAACTGAGGAGAGCAGAGTAAGTATGTTTGCTTGTTTGGATTTGGTGGGTTTTCTTTTCCTTTCCTCCTTCCCCATGTGAAGGTATGACTTATGACTAAGGCCTGAGCTTAGCAGAAAAGTCCAGGCTGGAAAACATCATTCATCCTGAGAATAAAGGGATTTTGTTTAAGGATTAACACTGTAAAAGTACTGACATCTCTGCTTATCATAAAGCAGCCTTTTGTTTTTAAACACAAAATTCAGTTAGGAGAAGTTCACTTGGCACTGATCCCTCTATTCTTCCAACTTGAAAAGTATTTACCTTAGTGTATAGACTCTGTTGCAGAAATGGGGTTACAGAACACCACTTCAGAAAGGTGCACACTGGAGTTAGACCATTGAATCTTTCAGTATTAACATACTTAAGTGTTTAACAGAAATTATGTATAGATGTCTATAAAAAGTGAGAGCAGTTTCTGAAGTTTGAATGATACAACTTTATGTACTATACTGAAGAGTTTTGCAAAAGCTCCTATTCCTAAGACAGAGCCTTTTAATCACATCTGGGGAGGCACCATAGTGAAGAAAGCATGCAAAGTGCCTAATAAGAGGAATAATAAATATGAGATATCAGTTGGTTAAGAGAAAGACAGAATTGAACCCATAAAAAACCTCCCAACCAAGTTTTAACTACTGTCAGTAAAAGCTGAAGAAAATCAAGCTACTGACTTACATGCTTTAAACATATCAATCATGACAGTTTCATCTATATTTATGTTCTTTTGCCTCTATTAAGAGAGTACAGAGCACACGTACCATATTCTGCAAACTCTAATAGAACATCCATAAATCACAAACAGGCCAAACTTTCAGATGACATGCCACATCATTCCTGCCACAGCAACTAAGCAATGTAATTCTTGCTTTTTCATGGTCAAACTGCCACTGTTTGAACAAACTTAACACATATTTTGTGTTTCACTCACATTTTAAGTAACCTTTGTAGAAAATGCTCAGTAGCATTTTCTGTTTTTTACTTTTCACAACTGCTGCATTGATCTATCAGTTAAATTGTTGAGGAAATTGATTAGTTGCCCATTTTACACACTGACACTTCTAACAGAAACATCTTGTTTTCATTAACTAAAGCCTTACCTAATGAGACTTTACTGCAGATCCCAAACACAACTGACCAAGCAGTTAAAACATAAATAATAAAATAATAGTAATATAAATAATAAAATGCTCAGAAAAATAACCACAAAAATTCTTTGGTTTGCAGGAAGAAAGCTCTCTACAGCAGCTCCTGAAAGGAGCATAAAGAATGATGGAGCTTGAGCCTGAATGCCTCTCAGCTTATGTACGTGTTCATCCCTTCACCTTCCTTCTGTCTCCTGGCAGTGTTACCTCCTTTGCTCTTGCTGTCTCTTCCTGCCTGTGAGTCAGCTGGTGGGGACCAGCCTAAGCAAGCAGGACTCTGAACTTTGCCAGTGGGAAATTCCACAGCATGGCCACCAACAAAGGAGTGAGATTAAGCCAAGTATAAGTCATCAGCTCTGGTGAAAAGACAGACTTATTCAAGTTCTTCTATAGTAATCTCTATCAGTGTTAAAGACTATTGAGAAGGAAGCCACAGGCATGTAAAGGACAACCTCCGCCTCCAGACTTTGTCATTTCATCAAGTAACTTAAAAATAAATAAATGAATAAATTAATTTGCATTTAGCTGCCATTTTCAGAAACTCCTTAAAAAAAGCTCCCAAAGAAAGCCTGACATTCCTGCTGGTCATCACAAAAGTACACTTCTTCTTTCTAGTGGAGATCGTGCCATACCTGTCCTTTACAGCAGTTGTATCACATCAGAAATCAGTAAACTGGGAGATATGCCAAAAAGAGAAATGTGCTTTTATTGTTTTTCCCTTGAGAAGCAGCAATAGTCACTACAATTCCTGGCTTTGTGCAGCGAGAATGCCATTTAAACATCTAAATTTATGCCTTTGCTTCCACAACGGCATAGACATTGTACCATTTATTCTATTAATCCTATAGCCTACAACAGTTTCTCAGCAAAGCTACAGAAGACTAACAGATGTCTAATCTTTCAGAGAGAGATTCCAGCTCTAGGTTGAAACATGAGTGAGTAAATGCTGAATGACATCAGAAGACCACAGTCTGGCATGCTCTCTGTCTGATGCTTTCCACACAACATGGCAGAAGAGACTGGAATTCTGTCCTTGGTGTAAAACCAGTCTGTATCTAAAACTGTAGCAAAACTGTCCAGAAGATGGTCTAAGCATAAAAAAAAACAAAAAAACAAAACCAATTCCCCCCCCCCCCCAAAAAAAAAAGCCAAACCAAAACAGATGCAGTTGGAAGGGTTATGTCATACATATGAGAATATAAGTATTTTACACAAGAATATGTTTTTAGGTCAACATGAAAATCGACCTTCTTCATTACTGTGGTGTTAGGACAATTTCTATTGACATCAGAGACGTCCAAAAACCACTGAAAATTAAGCTTGTTGTTAAGGAAAGGAGTTCATAGCACTTAACATCTGCACAATAATTCCCAGAAAGAAAAATAGAAACCTGATGAAAGAGTTGCAGTTTCTACCTGCAACAAAATTCATTTTAGATGCACTAAATCTTGAGACAGACTAAACCTGTCACTTACTTACTCTAGAACCATACAGCGACAGCTTCAAGGGGAAGAAAAGTTTATTTAGGCCCTTAGAAAAATAGACCTAATGTTTCATATCCATTTATGTCATTCCAGCATGTCACTTGACATACAGCACAGGTGGGATTATAAATCCTGCAGTATGTTATTGTTGCTCTTGACCTAGCCTGGCATCTCACGAAGTTGAGAGTGGTACCACACAGCAAAGTAAAGTGTCAAAACTTTGGGAATATATTCAAAGTGCTAAAAAAAGGACAAATAGAGTCTTTCTAATTGATTAGTATTCCAACAAAGACAAGTATACACAAATCTGAGCCTTTAAAACAAATCTAGACAAAAATTCTAATCTCAAATGTATTACTAGAGCCAGCTACAAAGCAAACATATTAACAGGGACAGCTACAAAGCTTTTCCTTTTTCTAAGAGATAAACAGCTTGTACATAAGAAATTCATAAAAGATACAGGAACATCTTCTAAAGTACCAGTTATGACAGCTTTTATTATCAATTCTTATTCCCTCAGGGACAGTTTTACAGAAAGAAATTGGAAATGAGGCAACAACAAAACCCCCACATTTTCTAAAGCTTTTGTCTTGCACTGGCTGATCTGTTTAAGTAGGGCTTAAATACATTTAAATTTAAATGTAAATGTACATGGTGGGTTCCATCCCCAGCCATGTCCAAGCAAATTCCATCCCCAACCGTGTCCAAGCAAATTCCATCCCCATCCAAGCAAATATGAATCGTATTTTGTTCACTTCCCAGTCTCTGTTTCTGTAACTATTGAGAGACCAAACCATTCTTATACCAAACCTGAGAGATCAGAATACCAGAGAAGTAACTTCTAGAATGTGACTTCAATAAAAGCCTTTGATGTATAAATAAAATCATGTTATATATCATCTCTGCAATGAAGCAAGTTTAGGGGGAAGGTAGAAGAAAGTGGAATGCAACCCTAGAAATTACCCAACAGCTTGCCACTGTCCCCAGATATATGGCAGTGGTCCAGCCTAAACAAAGCAAAGTTACCCGTAAGTTAGGGACAACTGATTTGGAAACACAGCTTTTCCAGGATGCTGAGGAAACTCTAATAGTAATATTGTTTAATGGTGTTATTTCTGATTTTCATTTAGAAGTTGAAATTCATGTACTCCAACAAATGAAATAGCAAAACCAGGGTTCTTTATCTTTTCCACCTGAAATTCACTTTATTTCTTCTAGGAGGGAGTAGCAAACTGAATGAAGCTGCCCACGTTCTTACAGAAGCTCGTGTAATGCTATGGTAGTAGTCCAAAAGGTCTTCAGCATAAAAAGGAAATCATATTCATTTAGGATTCCCACTCTTAAGGAAAATCCTGCAAGAGATTGCTAAAAGCTAATAGTATGTAGGAAAAAAAGCACACAGTATCTTAAATAAGCTGCACTTAACAACAGGGAAAAAGATTTTCAGACCACACAGCTCTCTGCAGGAGGGTCATAAAAAGAAAAGAAAAAGGCCACAGAAGTATTTACAAATTCTGTTTTCACACTTGAATCAAAGTATTAGTGTGTTTTCCATCTTAGCTTTGAAAGCCATTAAGTGATATTAATTATTTACTTGTTTTGTTCTTTTTCCTCCACAGAAAAGATGGATCTTATCTTGTTACCTCAGCATTACTGGATGCAAAACTACCCCTTTTCAAAAGTAAATCTTTCAGAATACCATCTTCTAGATTTTAACCTTTTGTCAAGAAAAAAACCCCAATATTATATCTAAAGGTTAATCTTGCAGTGAGCTCCTACTGCTCAAGACTTCTTTCCAATACTAACTCAAAACATAACAGAAGTTTCTCCAGGTTTTTAGCTATTTAAGGTCAAACATTTGCATCATCTAATTTGAAAAAGTGATGTCACCTAGTGTCAAAGAAAACTGAATAGACACTGTGATAACAGAAAGTACCTGTATAATCTGCTTTTAGTTCTTCTAGTTCCACTTACTGGAAGGAACCAAGCAGGGAAGTCCACTTAAAACTACAAGACTAACACAATTTTTAGCAGAAAATGAGAGCTAGCTCCAGAAAATCCTTAAACCAAGGGACAAATAAAAGCAGAGATGAAGTTAAGAACAAGGAAGCTAGCTTAGCAATGTTTGGGAAAGCTGTGACACAAAAAAGAACCTATTTTCTAGGATAAAAATAAACACAAGTGAACAAATAGACAAAGACTGAGTTTCTGAAACCCAAATAATATTAAAAATTGAAAAGAACACACAGGAACTGTGGGTATATGAGTCAGGCAGTGCTACAAAAAGCCTTCTGAAAAAAGTCTATCTGGTCTACTCAAGGCTGTCAAAGCTGCTTTCTGTAGCACAGGGAATTGGGGCAAATGAAAGCCTATCACAAACTCTTGGTCTTTTCAATATAATTCAGTAGCCTAACCAGAAAACTTTGGGCCAGCATTAAACTTATTGTTCTTGAAAGGCACCTTGTTTTATCTCCTGGATAAGAACCCAGAACATCGCATCCCAGAAGCACCTGGCAGGAGCAGCAGCCTGGAAGAGGCTTCACTTGAGCTGTCCAGGGTGCAGGTGCTGAACAGGTCTCTGCCCTGGTAGGGTCTTGCTTGGGACTTGGGATTCTCCTCTTTTTGGCTTTCTAAAGAGTGTGCATTAAACCCTGAACAATTTATCCTTGATTATTAGCCTTTTGTTAATCCTGTTATTGAGTGCAGTTAGCCAAATATCACAGCAATGACACAAATAGATATATTAATACATTAAGTCTGTCTCAGGCAGCCAGGCCAGATTAAGCCCTTTTAATAGCTTTGACTCTTGGTCTTCAGGCAAGATTCATAGCTTAAAGACACAAAGATATTAATTTCAGTTTGTGTAAACAAAAAAAAGACCAAAATAAACCACAAAACAAACAAACAAAAAACCCCCAAAAAACAAAACCCCAAATCAAAACAACCTGAAATCCCTATTTATACAGCACTAGTGTCAATTTGCATACACAGTCACAATTGTACTGCTATCTGTTTTATGGTAAGGTTTTTCACAGCCCAATCAAATGCTTTGAGTTTTAAAGAATAACTGCAGCTGGCTTTCTTGTTCTTACTGGAAGAAGCAGCTTCCAGATTACTATCTAACACAAACAGTAATACAGAACAAACCTAAGTCTGTTTTTAAGGAACTCTTAACAATTTATCCTCCTGAATCTGGCTCAGCAGAAACAGCACTGTAAGTTTTCTAAGTCAGTTACTTTACTGTTAAATATTGTCTCCTTCAGTACCACCCTGGTCCTTTATTGCCATACTCATCTAATAAATTAGATCTCTCTTCAAGCCTGATTCAAAGTAAGTGGATATAAAACCTGAGAGATGCTAAACCATTAAGAGTGCAATAAATGCCCTTTCAGTTACATTTCGAGCTACATACATTGCTGGAATTGTACATAATAGCTATAGAGTCAAGTACAATTTAAAAATTAAAACAAGCCCTTTTGAATCGATTGCAAATTTCTGCATTCAAAATTGGGAATCAGTTGTGAAACAGTAATATGCTTATTAGGAAGTTTTCCAATAGTAAAATTAGTTGTCAATATAAAATACCCAAGAAAATAGATGTACTTCCATTAAGAAAGAATAAATAGATAAATAGTTGTTTTCCAGCACATTGTGTGAGAAAAGAAAATGCAATGTTTAAGTGTTGCATACAACAATAACTGACTGTAATAGCTGACAAAGCATCTTCTCTCTATACTTACCCCTCTACAAACAAGTATTTGTGGCAATATTCTCAATCCTCAGTTATAGGGTTCAACTGTCATACCATTCCTTCCAGGGTGAGGAAAGCACCATTAAAATTAGCCTGCAGTTTAAGAGTTCCTGCAGAGGGCTATAAATCTAACAGTTTAAAGATATGAATACTGAGATTACAGAAAGAGCTCCTTTCCTTCAGCAGAGGAAGGAATACTTGTCAGTAATATATGACAGTTCCTGACAAACAGGATTATGCTTTTCAAAGCAGATCTGTGAGTATACCAAAAGTTGTGCACATGTGGCTCACTGATTTGAGTAAAGGTATCCTCATAGTGTTGCAGCTGTACCAGTAGCTTAAAAAGGTTCCACGCATGTTAATAATAACATACCTACATTTATCATCACTGCCTGAAGGAGTACAATATGGTAGAGAGAAACTACAGTAAGGGAAATAAATGCAAGAAAAACAAGGTACTGATGTGAAGCTTTCTTCCTTTCCTATTTCTATAGGAAATTTCATGCCTGAAATTGAATGACAAGTGTGTAATTTTGTAAATTTACAAATCTGTAAGGCATAAACAGAAAACTGACAGGATCAGAATATTAACATTTAAGTTCCATGCTTTAATGCTACATGTACAGTGCATTTACCCAGTTAGATCTTCCAGGAAACAAACTAAATCAGTTTTCACTTGTGTGCACTTCAAAATACTGCTAACAAAAAGGAAAAACTACATCACAGTTTTCAAGTTTGGGGAAATGCCAGATAGAAAAAGTGGAGACAAGGAAACACCTAAGAATAGATACCCTAAAACAAAGAATTTAACCAAAATGGCCTCTATTCTCTTTATATAGAGCTAATTATCTATTTCACTGTGTTTCTCTTAAGTGTTACTCCTCCATTAACAGCACAGATATAACTATTGCTAGATAAAACCAGGATAACTAAGCTAAAATCCAAATTAAATGCAATACCCCAAAATTATGTCCTCCTTGGAAAAAAACATCCTAAGAAAAGACATAAAAAATGAGTATTTTTAAGAGCCAGGTGAACCAGTATTCCTATAGATATTTTTGTTTCCAATAGCACTTCAGTTACTGATACTGGTGTTGTGAACAATGTATCTCACACCCACTGAAAACAGCAAGAAGCTCCCAACCCTCTCTACAAACACAGCTTTATAGTGTTACAGAACCACAGTTTAAAAGCTTGGAAAACCACTGTATCAGCACACATACCATGAATCCCGATTCCCTCTAAGAGTAATGTAACAAACGCCACCATTCCCTACAGTCTTTTCCCCCCTCCTCTCTCTGCCTTACAAATTTGGCATCCTTTCCAAGGATTTCCTTTCAAGTGAACATTTCCTGGGGTGCTGATTTCTCACTCATTTTAACTCTGCATCTTCATGGATAGTGTCAGGCCAGCCACATGTTGAATACAATCATTTGGTTTTAAACATACTTCAAAGAATGCTTGCATGCTACAGCTACCAAAGTTTTACAATTCAGAGTAGGCTGACATGGGAGGCAACTGTTAAAACAGCCCAGAAACAGTCCAAATCCATGATGGAACAAGGATGCTACACTCTCATTCACTACCACACTACACCTGCATTTCTTCTGAATAAAGTTTTAAAGCAAAATGTAAATTTATCCATTAAATTTAAAAGGTTGGTTTACCTGCACACCTGTAGAAGGAAGTCACATATACTCACCCAGCCCACTAAAAGGAACTCCTGCCTTCCAGCTCCAAATCATAGCATGGTTTGGGTTGGAAGGGACCTTCAAGATTCCCCCTTGACACACCACTGCATGGCCTTGTAAAAAGTCCCTTTCCAGATTTCTTGTAGGCTCCTTTTAGGCACTGGAGCTGTTCTAAGGTCTCCCCTTCAGGAGCCTTCTCTTCTCCAGGCTGCCCCAGCCCAGCTCTCTCAGCCTGGCTCCAGAGCAGAGCTGCTCCAGCCTTCACAGCATTTCTGTGGCCCTTCTCTGGACTCACTCAAGCAGGTCCACATCCCTCCTTTGTTGGGGACCCCAGATGGGGACTCATGAAGGCAAAGTAGGGGCAGAGAATCCCCTCCCTCAACCTGCTGGTGATGCAGCCCAGGACACAAGTGGTTTCTGCGCTACAAGAACACACTGACAACTAATGGTGAGCTTTTTGTCAACCCAGCCTGTGGTTGTGCTTCAACTGCTCCAACCCAGGTGCTCATCATTTCCTTTTGGCTTCATCAGCTGAACACAACTGTTGTCTTTACAACTGGAGAGACACAGTGGAGACACAAAGGACAACAACCTGGGCTGAATATGTCATTCCCTACGCTTGCACAACATAAAGCACATCATTTGCATTAGCCTTCTTATTTCTTTGTTGGCAGCAGAACTAGTCCCACATTTCCAAGGAACATTTCCTCCACTCCCTAGTTTTATGCTGTCACTGGATCTTGGTCTTTATCAAGTGTGCGAAATCCAAAGTTTATTTTAGCACACAGCTTATTATGCCGGCAATGGAATCTGTATTTCCTCCAAACCGAAAGCTATTTCAGTATTGTATTTTACTTCAAAAGCATTTTAAACACTTCATTTTTTCACATCCATGGTTACGAAGCCACCAAGTATTATCTGTCTTTGAAAATGTTATCGCTTACAAACCACACAACTTCATGGATATGAGACATTTGGATACAAACTAATCCAAGGCTGAGCTTTAGCAAACATACAATTAAAGCTAACTGAAGTGTAATAGAATTCAGTCCTTCAGAAGTGAGGCAATGCCTGTACACTTGTCATTTAGTATCTAAATGTTAGTCATCTAGTATCTTAATGTTGGGACAGCTGAATTAGATATTTAAAGGGCGTTTCTTTGACAGCATATAGCCCTTTTACATATGTGAATTTCATGCTGTTTTCATTCATTTCATGCTGTTCTAGAAGATCATTTCTCTTCAGCCAGCAACAGCCTTATGGCTTTACTGCACGTGTGGAGCAAGTATCTGATTTCTTTACACACCACCTCAAAAATATGGAAGTAGTTTTACAGTTATATTATTTTGGAGTTGTAATTTGCTAATAGAATAACAAAGCTTTAACAAAATGTTGGGTCTTTTTTGTTTTATTTTAAACTCAAAGAATCTACTCATCATATATTTAGAACTACTCCCAGTAAGTAAGTATCTTACTCTACACTGATCTGACTGCCTCTAACAACCATATCCATGGATAAGGGGGGCAACAAACCAAGCCACTCAAACCAAACCTAATTGGCCATTATGGTGGCAAAATCACAACACTGAAAACTTAAAAAGCTCTAGAATAAATGTGCCTATCTAACCCTATATTTGGCACTTGACAGCTGAACTCATTAATACCACCTTTCAGGACACTTCATCAAAATCACCTCTGAAGATGAATCATGCTTATCCAGTTTGAGACTATAGGAGCTGTGAGTCAGTCACTGCACAAGCATAACATGCCTTCCAGTATTCAGAATGCAGATGTGTGATTTTAAATTCATTCTTCCCAAAGGATAGCTAAATGCCCAAGAAAATAGCAAATCTTCAAGTCTGGCATCTTAGGCCACTCCAGTCATCCTTGCTGATGCAGCAAAGACAATGAGAAGAAAGGGGCCTGCTTCATGGTGAAAACAGTAAAATGATCAGAGAGAACTGCTTTATACTACTGTCACTGTTCTTTTTATTCTAAAGATATCCACTATTATCTCTCTGAAATGTGCTCAACTGATGATGCTCTGCTCTGTTTGGTAGGGTCACAACATTTTTGCAAAACAGGCAAGCTTTCTTCCTGATACTGGAACTTCAATCACCATTTGTGCTCAAGAATCAGAGAGGATTGATGTTCTTCAGTTCGTAAGAAGTAAAACTGATAGCTGCAGGAAGTCAGGATTCAAAAGCAACACAATTTTCAGGGCACTATTTAGGCTTCTTGGCAAGGAGATGGTTTATTTTGTAAGTTTTCTGAAATGCTATAACCAGATTGCTCTAGATTTCATTATAAGAGAAATTTATTAAGATTCTCAAAATACTGTCTGTGTGGTCAATCTGCAGAAAGCACTTCTAAGGAGACCTTTCTTTTGCTGCATATGGAACACTGAACCAGTTTTGAATTGCTTTCATGAAGGCCACAGTTAGAGTACACTGTGATAGGTTTTGTTATAGCAGTACAGAAGAACTGCATTTAGGTTGTGCTCAATGCAGTTCAACAAGAACCCATCCTTCAGTTTTGTGTCAGATTCAATAATCCAAGGCAGGTACATCTGTATTTTAATAAGACATTAAAGAAAGGGTCCCTCTCCTTTTTTGCATTGAGTTCTGACAATTTAAAACAAAACCATGGTAAGTGCCATGGTAACTCCATTTCAACTCAAGCAAATTCATATACACTATATTTTGTGAAAAGAATTCCAGGAGAATCATAACTAAAGTTTCTTTTTTTTCCCCCAGAATAGCCTTTATGTATGTTCAGACAAAGTGCTAGTATTGACATAATGTAATTTACTAGTATTTATATTACTCCAGATGCTCAACCTCTCACATCTAAAAACTCCACCTCCAATTTTTAGAACCATAATGAAATTACAGTATAAATCAATCTGACATAGGGACTAATTATGGTAGCCCTATTAGGAAGTGTTTTGGAACACCACTAATTTTAAAAGCCATTTACAGTTGAAATATTGATAAATAATTGCTTTATATAAATGACACTTCATATGGAGAGCCAAATAAATTGTAACAGCTCATTTTTTCTTGCCATTACTCTTAGGTGAATTCATTATAAGTCACTAGAAGACATGCAAAGTGCATGCCAGATGAGAACTCTGTATTTATAGCACACTAAGTCAGTCAGCAAACAGAATCTACTAAAAATATCCACAATGGCATGCAGCACACCCACCCTTTGGGGACTATTCACAGGCTGTGGTGGTCTGATTTTTAGACAGGGCAGAGAAGGAAGAAGAAAACACCCAGGTAGGTCAGCTCCTAAAGATGACTAAAAGTAATAGAGTCAAATCCCACACAAGATCTGGCTTTCTTCTTGGCAGGCAGGCAGACATCCTGAGCCCTGCAAGATTTTCCTGCATGCTTCCTGATCTGTCTGGTCAATGGTATGCAATTTCCATACAGAAAACAGAAGCATGTCCTGAGTCAAAGTGAGAACCAGCCTCATTCTTTCTATGGCTTACACTCCCCTGTTTGCAAGCATCAGAAATTAAAAGCCTAACGAACAGAGCTCTGGATGGACACAGAGGAATCCTTATGAAAGTTAGAATGGTCATGTATACAAAGGAAAGGTGGCCTTGGGAACACAGGCACTTGTTTAGGAAATGTCTAACCAGAGTAGACAGCAAAAACACCTTCCTGGGTACTTAAGAAGTGCTCTTCTGGTTTTATTCAGGTAATTGTGGGTTTTATACAAGTTGTTTTCTTATGACTGATGAGATACATGTCTTTAAAGATAGTCCAAAATATAGCACTCAGAGCACTCAAAGGTTTCTCACTATTTCTTTTCATAGGCTCAACATCTGCAAGAACATGTTCCATTACCTCAGTAAATGAACACAATCTGTAGCAATGACCGTATGTCTCTCCTGAAACTAATTAAACTATTAATGAGCAGCACAGACACTGCAGAAAAATCCTGAAAAGAATACAAATTGGGTTCATGCATCTGCAAATAGCAGGGAAAACCTACCCAGAATTTTTCATACCATTACTCAGACCTGAAAAATGTCAAGCAAGGCTACGACAGCAAATCAAGAACATTTTACACGATGAAGTTTTCCACGAGCAGCTGGCAAGAATGGGAGAGGAGAACTTACCCAAACAGATGGGTAGGCAGCATGTTTTAAAAATAGCTGTGAATTTCTAGCAGTGACAAAAGGTTTTCTTTAAAAGACAAAGAAATTACTTGGGAGGTTGGTGGAGACTAGTCTGCAATTATGAGAGAGAACATGAGGAGAGAAACACTGTCGGGATATCAGGGTTGGATAGGTATTCAGTAGACATTAGAGAAAGGCCTTTGTTTGAACTGGCACTGCAAAAGCTCAATTGGGTATTATCACTTTCTTGATAGCCAAAAGAAATATTTGTATATGCCATTACAATTAGGCTGTTTCCTTTACTTCAGGCCATTAACTATTTACTTTTCTCTCCTAAATGCAGTGCTGCCATTTTTATTATTTGGCTTCTCCTAATGCAGGAGGAAAAGACAAAGAAACCCTTTAGAGATCCTCTATAACTCACCTCAGTCCTTATTCCAGTGTCCCAAGCCTCTCATCATCATGGAGACCTATCTCCAACTGAAGGAAATGAAACATGGCTCCAGGGGCTTCATAAGCTCTACTGAAGATCCAAATAGTTCTTTTAGCTTTTTTGTCCAAACACTTATCATTTGAGACTAAAAACACTCTCCCGATTGAACCAGAGTGTGTGGAAGGTGGACTTTTTGCTGTTCTTTGCTATCCCTTCCTTAGGAGAGTTTACCTCTGCTGCCAGCTGGGAACTCTCTGCTGCCCACTGTACATATGCAGGAACAACAGAAGAGCCCACTAAATGCAGGAACAGTGAGACCCTGAAAAGAGATTGGATTCCTCAAACCCATCTGTCAGAACAGCTCTTCAGAAACTCCTTATCAATAGATTTGCCCTTGGACTGCTTTCTTAGCACAGTGAATTTTTCAGTCTGTATTTTGGTTAATGGAATGGGAGTACCTATCTTCAGAGTTAGCAAAAGTAACTCCTCTTTCACTTTGGAATCAATTCACTGATATATCTGAACACAAAAAGAAGCATGCATCTGTCTCCCCCCCAGTCTATAGTTACTGTGAATTTACATGTACGCATACAGACATATCTATATTTCTACCAGCTTTCAGACTGCTCTCCATTTTAACCTTTTTCTAAGATCAGCAGACTTCAGCCAGCCTCTCATTGTTACTGCTCTCCTTTTTCCAAAGTGGACAAACATGGATATGATTGTGTTTCACTGGTGCAGACAAGCAAACAGAAACAAATCAAACCACCAGAGACAGCCTCTTGGCTTTCCCTGTTCTGCACCTTGTATAGAAAAATTACAGGTTTTATTAGAGCCTTACACTCTTCCCTCACATTCTGAATGGTTAGGAAGTAATGTAGAGGAATATTTATTGTATCAAAGGTTTGCTGGCCTTCCTCAAATACAAAAAAAATGTCCAACTGCCAGGAGGAAAAGATACATCAAGGGTACCAAAGCATCCAGACCAAAACTGCAATAGCAAGTTTCACTGCTTCTAACATGGCTCATGCAGACAGGATAGCCAAACAACCTAATTGCACAGCATGCTTCCCAACACTTATCCCACGTCAGGGGGCAAAGATCTCAGAATGACGCCTTTGGCTGGCAAAACAGGGGCAGTGTTGAAGTCTTGAAGCATTTATGAGCTTCACAGCTTCTCAAAGAAATAGTACTTGTGTGATACTATAAGAGAAGGGCAAGGAAGTGACCAAAAGATGGTCATACCCCCAAAAAAAGGTGTGAGAGAGATGGAGAGAACCTTAAGAACATATTCAAACCTACCATATAACTAAACAGATCAAATGGAAAACAAAACAAGATGCAGCTTTCTAGCCAGCTAGAGACATGTCTAGAAAAGTTATTTTCTGACACTTCATGTCATTCTTCTGATATCTGCTCCCCACAATCCAACAAGAAGTTAAAGTTATAACCTGAGGCTTTCATGAACTTTCCTCTATAGAATGAAACATTCATTCATTACTTCTACCAGCTAGTATTACAGACAGATGCTATTATAACATACCTATCAGGTTCTACCCACACTGTTATGTACATTCAGCAGCTGACAATAAATCCTGCACTGTAAAGTACTTCATAAAAAGTCTTATCCTTATTTGACTTGAGAAGAACCTAACAAACTTCCTTCTCCTAATAAAGTTGCACAGACAGAACTTAATCTCCAAATCATTATTCCAAGTCTTGACAGAGGCCTGAGAGTTGTCAACAGTTATATCTGATAACGCTATATATTTAAAAATCTCTTTATAAAATTGCATATGACTGTATAGAACACAACCAGAGATTCTGTATAATGCTTGTATGGTCTCTGCTCAATCAACATGCATGAAGATCTCATGTGGAAATTTAAAAGACTCAACATGTAAAATTTCTGCTATCTTCAGTTGAATTTTTACATATTCTTCCCTAAAACTTTTAAAGACAAAAAAGAAAAACATTTAAAGACTTTATTCTTGTCTTACAACAACATTCCCAAGAAAAGATTTAAATCTGAACAGCAGAAGGGTAGTTGTATCAGTCCTCAGTATGGACCTATTGGAGAGGGTCCAGCAGAGGGCCACAGAAATGATCAGAGGGATGCAGCATCTCTGTAATAAGGAGCAGCTGAGAGAGTTGGGGTTCTTCAGTCTGGGGAAGGCTCTGTGGAGACCTTATTGTGGCCTTTCAGAACTTAAAAGGGGCCTGTAAGAAAGGTGGGGACTTTTTAGCAGCGCCTGTTGTGACAGCATGAAGGGTGATGGCTTTAAACTAAAAGAGGAGAGATTCAGGCTGGACATAAGGAAGGAATTCTTTACAATGAGGGTGATAAAATCCTGGCACAGGTTGCAAAGAGAAGTGGTGGATGTGCCATCCCTGGAGATGTTCAAGGCCAGCCTGGATGTGGTTTAGGGCAACCTCATTTAGTTGAAGATGTCCCTCCCTGCTCGTTGCAGGGGGATTGAATTAGATGATCTCTGAAATCCCTTCTAACCCAAACTATTCTATGACCCTGTGAAGAACAAGCTGCATTGTAACCACAGCCATAACTTTGCTGCAGTGCTCAGTCTACACAGGAATCTTCATTGCCTAACAATACAATGGAAAAACTGTGGAGCTCAGAGCTAACTCTTTTACATGCTGTTCTTAACAGAAGGTAAGAATATTTATTTTGGGGCTGGGAGCGAGGGGAAGTCCCATTCACCGAGGAACAGAACAGGGAAGCTACTCATCAAAATTCCTGATAACAGTGTTATCGCCTTAAAGGAAGCTGGAACTCAGCACTGCCTTGCAAGAAAGCATCTGAGCATCACATCACGCGTAGGTTTGGCCTCTGCATCTGGGAGTGCCATAAGATCTTATGGAATTTTGATCTCGCTCTGCTTAATGCTCCAAGCCTATTCCAGGCATGCTTGCAGCAAGTTAAAGACTTCTTTTGGGGTTCTAATAATTCAGTGAATTGAGCTTTCCCTGAGATAAGACATAAGGTTACACTGCAGAATTTAGTCTGTTATATATTGATCATAAAGGTGCACTAGCCTGAGGAACATCAGACCCTCACAGTCAGGAAGCTAGTACCGCTCCTGTTAAAGGAACACAGAAAATAACTGACCATGGTATTTCCAATACATTAACATACGTTATATTGTTGTTCAAATGGCATACTAACAAGCACAGTATGGATATAAGTATGTTACATTGGAGAATTAATATTTATGCACTACTTTGGCATTCAAAGCTGCTCTGTAAAAGTGACAATAGAGTGTAATTCACTAATGGCACATTAATTACAGTCATTTAACAAATGCAACACCCAAGTGTCACTGACTGAGGAAGCCAAGTAGTTTGCCTAAGAGCATAAATAGTCGGAGATTCGGTTCAACTTATGTTCTTCTTGGTCTTTTTTGTTTTAATTTTCATCAATTGTTATGCTAATCCTCAAAATTCATTGCAGTATTTTCCAAGATAAAAAGAAACAATTTGGCTAATTTGCAAGTTACAAAACAAGGGAGGGGACTTCAAGCATGTTTATGATACGCAAGATAAATGCCAGATACCACACCTAGACAAGCCTGAGCAAGTTGCCATCAGGACAAAAACAATGCTTCAAGTTATTTTTCACCATGCTGATGCTACAAATGGATGATCTCCAGTGGAGCTACTTGTTCCAAGCATCTAGTTACTGCAAGGAATCAAGAAAACACAAATGAAGACAAGTGCCTACATTCAGTGTGATGTGGAGTACATGTATCAATGGCATCACAGAATACTTAAATTGAAAGGAAGAATAATGTCTCAAGTGAGGCCTTCTTCACAAGTGTTAACAGTATTACAATTGAACAGCTATTTATCCCAACAAGAAATACTAAGTTTTTAGAATAGAAGAAGCAAGTAGATTTGTTACCATCTTGTGACTACATAAAGTTAATGTATTTTCAGACTTACTACTCATATTCCTACATACAGCATTCCTTATTTGTTAGTAAATGAAGAGAGGGTACACTCTTTTCCTGCACTCAGAACTTTCCATCATTCCAGCCTCTATCCTCTTTAATATGCCAATTTCAGAGATTCGCAAAAGAGAAAATATAGTCTAGCACAGCAATCAGTAGCCTATTACATGCCATAGGAAAGTACGAGCAAATTCAGAGTTATTATGAAGCAAGCTTCCTCCATCTGAATAAACAGTTTCCCAGGTTATTGATCCCCAGCACTGCATTTACATTTAATCCAGTCCCTCCTGGCAGCCAGGTAGGTTGCAAGACAACCTTTAAACAAGAAGAAAAGTTTCACCTTTGAGCAACAATTGGCTACATGTTTTAATGATTCCCTTGTGCTTAGCACAAACTGCACAATAGTCCATGATAGGGCATCCTTTCATCACTAGGAGAAAGGTATGCATCTTTCTTCCCCCACAAACTACCTTGACAGTATAATGAGCAACCTTGCAACAAAACACTCCTACTGTGCAGCCTGGCAGTATGAGAAGAGTTATGCTTTCTTAAGGGCAAATATTCCTTTATAATAAAAAGGTCTGAGAGCTTTCTGTTAATGTTCAACCACTGTGCTGATGTTTAGATCTAGGAAGTAATAGCTATGCTGCCTTTAGGTCAATACACCAACAACATACAAGTGGCAGAACCCTTGTGAACCCTGTGATGGCCAGACTGGAGAGCTCTGCTTTGGCTGAGAACAGGATGCATGACAGAAAAGAATATCCAGCATGCTACAAGATCCAGAAACACAGGAGTTTTACATTAGATTCCTTTTTCCTCAAAGAGAGCTTTGGGGGAAGTTGGTTAGTATTTACACAGGTTCTATTACCAAGAAAACAAATCCATTAAAAAGTCACCTTGCACCTTAATGTTTGGTTTACATGAACAACAATGAATGAGCAGTACTGAAAGCACCTTGATAGCAGTTTGCAACTTACAAGCAGATTTTCAACTTCAAGATAAAGAACTCAGGCGATAAAATGCTAGTCCTACACCAGTCCTATTCATCCCAGTATCACACGAGACACAAAAAACTATGACAATTTGCTCCACTTTTACTAAGCTCTTACAGGGCCTCAGCTTCTCATTTAATTCAGAGTTTAGCTGCCTCAAGTATTTCTCTTGCCTCAAGAGCACATCCTTAAGACTACACCGGTATTGCAAACCTGTACTTCAACGGCACGGACAGCTATCCGGCTATACTCATCTCTTATGAGGGAGACAAAGAAAGTTTAACTTCTGCTTTCCTTAAACAGCTTTAAAAACCGAGAACGCGAGACCTTACAAAGAGGAACAAGCATCAGTCACATGTTACATCAGTACCTAAAGAGGGGTTTGGTCCGATTTTAGAATAAACGGCGGAGACACATGATCCAATTAAATTCTAATTATGTAAGTAGTAGGCAAGAGTACTTACACAGACACTGATTATAGCTATTAGAGTCTAAAGTCGCCGGCCACAGAGGCTCTGCTTCCTCTTCGCCGTCCCGACCCCACTACCGCGGGGTTAACACCCTCCACCCCCTTCATAGCTCTCGTTACAAACAATAGGAGACACTGCCCTGAAAACCCCATCTCCAAACCGTGCCCCCTCTCCAGCGAGACTGGAAGAGCCGCCGCTTACAACAGTGATGATTTACTGCCCATCCCATTGGGTAGGAAGAAGCCCCCCCCCCCAACCATCACCACCCCACGCCCTCCCGAGCCCCCAGGGCACCGAACCCCTCCCGGGATGGCGCTTACCTCCGAACAGGTGCGGCGAGAGGTGAGCGGGCAGCGAACCGATTACCAGCCGGGGCCCGCCGGAGGAGCCGCTGCCGCCCCCCGCGGGCCGCTCCCGGCCGCCCTCCTCCGGGGTGCTGCTGACCGAGTCCTGCGAGCCGTAGGGGCCGCTGCTGTGGGGGATGTTGAAGGAGGACTGCGCGGCCCGGGCCCCGGAGGCGGTGGCCCCCCCTAAGGACCTGCTTCGAGGGGCCGACCCCGCGGAGGCACCCCCGGCCACTGCCGTCGCCGCTCCTCCTGCTGCCGCCGCTGTCGCGCCGCCGGGAGCGGCATGAGGCGCCGCCGCCAGGTGCGCGTACCGCCCGCCTGCGCCGGCCGAGCGGCCGCCGGTCCCGTTAGCGCCGCCGCCGCTGCTGCTGGAGGAAGGTAAATCCCCGCCCGAGTACGCTCGGGTGCGGCCATTGGCGGCGGTGGGGCTGCTCTGCTTCGCACCCATGGTCCTGCCGCCGCCTGGCGCTGCCCGGTGCCCTTCGCCGCCGCCTTCCCCGCGGCGTCCTGGGGTGGTGAAAGTCCGGCCCCGGCGAGGGCGATCCGAGGCGCGGGTCGCGCCGGGGAAGGGGGAGAGGGTGGGCAGGGAAACAGGAACGGGTCGCTTGGTGGGTCGGTGTCGAGAGGGGAGAGCCTCCCGCCGGGATCCGGCTCAGCTGGCGGCCCCGGCGCGGCCGCTGCTCGCGGATCTGGGGCGCCACCATGAGCTGCTCGGGACGGTGCTGGCTCCCTCCGCACGGCCGCTCGGCCCCGCTGCTGCCGCTGCTGTGCCCGTGACCGCTGCCGCCATCCTCCGCCGCCTCTGCTGAGCCCTACGGGGGGCACCGGCGGCAGCAGCGCCGCCGAGGCCGCTCGCTCGCCCGCGGCGCGTCGTGCCTGTGCCGAGGGAGGCGGGAGGGGGCGGTCACCTCACCGCAGCCGCTCTTCTACCGTGTCGCCATACTGGGGGCGGCACCAGCGGGCGGGACAGGGAGCGGTTACGGCGGCGGCAGCCCCCGCCTCTCCTTCCCACCCCCCGTTGACCGGCGGGGAGCCGCGTCCGCAGCCTCACCCCGCTGCTCACGGAAGGTGCGGGCCGAGACCGCTGCTGGGGCTGCCAGCAGAGGGGATGGTACCGGAGCCTACCGGCGGTGGAGGGTGGGGGGCGGCTACTGCGAGGAAGGAAGCCCGGGGGGTGCCGGAGGGTGTCCCCGACGCGGCAGGGGTTAGGCGGTGATGGTGGCGGCCTTTGAGGGCGGCCGTTGGCGGTGGTTGGAGGCGGCGGCGGCCTTTGGGGCCGGGCTCAGAGCCGGGTCCCACCAGGTGTAGGAGCAGAGCGGGCAGGGCCGGGTGGCCGAGCGCAGGGTGCAGCACACGAGGCGGCCCGTTCCCTCCTGGCCTGCCGTTGTAGCCTCAGCACAGCGCCAGGATGCCCGGACTCCGCCTCTGGCGGGCCACGCCACGCTTCGGCTGAGGGCGAAGGGCCCAACCCGCCGCTCCCCGAGCTGAGGCTGGGCTGGGTGCGGCGTAAGAGCTGCTTACCTCCGTCGAGAGCCTTATCGTGTATCTCGGCTTCAGCTCTTGAGGTTTGCTGTGAGTCTCGGTTCTCGTGGTATATGTAGGGGAGAAGCTGGACAAGAAGGATGAAAACCTGTTACATCTTCAGGTTCGATGTAGGAGAATCCCCTAGACCTTAGTCTCTCAGAGAAAAACTCCCATTATTATTGATGAATATTTTACCCAAGGATTTGACTAACACTGAACGGTTTGGGTTGGAAGGGACCTTAAAAGAGTTCATCCAGTTGCAAACCCCTTCCACTAGATCAGGTTGCTCAGTTTATATGAGCATGAGTTTATAGGAGCACAATTCCTACCATGGTTCATCCGAGGTGAACTGCTTTTGTGTATGGGTTGTTGTCTGCTTTACCATAAAGCAGTGCTATACACCATTTTGGGACTCATCATCTAGGTAGGGATTCCAACTACCTGCATGCCTGTGTCACTATGGCATAATACCTGTAATATTTTACAATTAATATAATAAAACAGATCAAAACCTTAATATATGAAGTATTATGTAACACTTGTACTAGACATACTGCATGTACATGCCATTTATTGCATCTATGTTATATGTATTATGCATATGTAATGTACAACTAACATATTATGTATGGTGTGTTTGATACTCATCCACATATATGAAGAGGTGCAGAGGCCTCCCTTTCCCCCTCCTTTCACCATCTCCATTTTACAACTACATGTGCTTGCTTTCTGGCATCAGTGTAGCTCACAGTTCAATTCGCAGGAAGAGGTTCTGGGTATGGCAGAGGAGGTGATGAGCCCTGATTCTTCATTCTGACACTTCCAGAGAGCTAAGATGCTCTGTGAACCCCATGTAGAGGATGCTGCTGTAAATGGCTGTCAGTTTTAGTAAGAGGCAGTGATTCCACAGCTGTCTCATGAACAGCTTGGTCTTTTGTGTGCTGGGCAGACAGCTGGGGTTGATAATCTGCCGTCCCAGGCTATGCCATCCCCACTTGTGAATTATAAGCTGCAGTCCCTGCTACAAGTGGTGTGTACCCCAAGATAGACCAAGCATTAACACTTTCTAGTTCAGTTTCCTACAGAAAGCGGTGTGAACATCCTGTCTGCTCTACCACAGATGCTTTCGAAACCCTTCCCCAGCTTCAGCCAAATCTCTGAGACTCTAACAGTATAGAAAATGGGTGAATATGTAGAAAACAGAGATCCTATTAATGTTCCCACAGAAGGAAAAGTTAACATAGGAATTCCTATCTTGCAGGATTCCAGGAATCCGCATGGGCAAAGGATGTTGCAAACATGACTCATACTTTCTGCTGCTCACAGAATGCCTGTGGCATGCTCAGCACTATCCAGGTTTAGAGGGCAGCATGCTCAATTTGATGGAGTTTGTAAAAGTTCCACTACTGAGTACTGGTGGAACTTGTCAGCTGCTAGAATAAACAGCATTTTGAACATAGTACATTGCTACACAATGCTACAGTACTTCCTGTAATTTCTTTACACTGGATCTAAGAGCTGAGCAGGTATTAAATACAGATTATATCTGACTGTGAATAACCCTTTATTACATTTAGGATTAAATGATACAACTCAGGGATGGGGAAGCCCTCAAGACATCCAGTTATTCAGTCTTACCTTTAACAGAATATCTGATTTTCTCAGAAGTCACAACAACAGGACAGCCTGCGTTCCCTTCTCAGATTGTGGCTATTCCCAGTGCAGTGTTTCCTTGGGAAAACAGACTTCAGCCTTTATTTTGCATATAGGGCACATATTTGCAGCTTTCTTGTTATCACGTGTGCCTCTAAACAGGACAGGTACCTCAAAGAACACCCACATCTTCAGAGAAGCAGTATGACATGCTTCTGAGCCAGCTCTCTTCATTTCTTCCCTCTGTCTTTCTCAGTTCCTCCTAAAAATGGTCCAACTTAACTTTTCTACCTTGGAAATCTGCTTTCTATGGCCAACAGAACAGTTAGGTTTTCAGGATAACACTTCTAACAAGTGGCTGTCTACTACCTGTTATGTATTGTAGAGGCAAGTTCCTGGCACTATAACCTCCAGAAGTAATTTGCATAACAATTTCGATTGCCTTCCCAGCACAGAAAATAACCAGTGACAAGAGGAAATGGTGCAGAGAGAATTGATGTGACCACATTTCCACAGATCTCAAGGCCTTAGTGGAAAGCAGGTAGTTCTATAACAAATCACTCCTGTAGGCCTATATGGACGAATGCTGTTATTACTCCTGTAAAAGCCCATCTAGGGAATCTTATTCAGACTTAAATAAGCACAAAATAACCTTCTTGATCTTTGTCCAGGATAGTGGAAAAATAATGGTTTAGACTGGGTAATACTGCTTGTTACAAGCTGCAATACCTCCAGTTCTGGTTACACTACCTTGTCCATCAGCAAGGGAAAATAATGAACTTGTTTCTTGACCAGTTTCCTTGCAATACCAGGAGGCAGGTGTGCCCTCAGCATAGAGATCAGCTGTAAATCCTTAATACCACACATTCTGGGAAAGGAGCGCTGATAAATGCAACAGAAGGTCTGAATTTTGGTCATCAGTGAGATATGCAAACAGGTCTGACCTCCTGCCGCCATCTTGAGGGGCGTCTACAAGGAAGCTTCTAGAAGCTTCTAGAAGCTTCTCACAGGAGAGCCGCTGACAAGGCTCCGATGCAGGCAGTGTCAGTTGGCTCCATGACCCACCTGCAGTCAACCACAGCTGAACCCATCAGTGTGAAGAACCTCAGCCCATGGGAAGGACCCACATTGGAGAAGTTTATCAAGAACACCTGCCCAGAAAAGAAGCAGGCCGATGAGAAGCAGCACCTGTGGCAGGTAAGCCCAGGGAGGTTGACCCGGCACAAAATGGCCGTCCGCCCTGCCTCCCTCACGGCAGGGATCACCCGTTCCAGCCACCTCAGGGGGAAACCAGCCTCCTGCTCCTCACTCGCTGCCTCCTCAGGGGCAAAAGACTTCTTAGCCCTCGACCTGCGGTGGAATATGCATTTTCCAGCCCTTAGGCTCGCACCAGAGCTGTGTCTGCTGCTGACCGCGCTTCTGGCGCCACAGAAAGGAGGTGAGAGACGGCCATGAGCCTCTTGTCACTCATGCGGCCGATTCGGCGCGAGGAGGCTTTCGAAGGAAGACGACGAAATCCAAGGCAAGGAGGAAAGGGGAAAAGCAACCGAGCGGGAAGGGGCAGCAGCAAGCGGGTAATGGGGGCAATCTCCCCCCAGTAATAACTATGGCCAGCCCTGCTTCGCTTCCAAGGTGGGGCACCCTCAGTGTGCCGCAGCTGCAATCTGCTCCCCGCCAGCAGGGGCGCCAGCGGCACCTTAAACTTCCCTCTTCATTCCCGCTTCACCCACCACAGGCTTCCCCGGCCGGGACCGGGGCTGGGCCGGCGGCCCCCAAGCCCTCCCCCGGCTCCTCCCCTGGTCCCGGGGCTCTCCTCTTCCTGCAGCGGGGACGTGGTGGGCGCCGGGTGGCCGGAGCGCAGTGATGTGGCTGTGGTTCGTGTTGTCGGCGCTGCTGGCGGCGGCGGACGGGCAGTACGAGCGCTACAGCTTTCGGAGCTTCCCTCGGGACGAGCTGATGCCGCTGGAGTCTGCCTACCGCTACGGCCTGGACCAGTACAGCACTGAGAACTGGCCCGAGAGCGTCAACTACCTGGAGGTCAGCATGAGGCTCTACCGCCTGCTGCGGGACAGCGAGGCCTTCTGCCACCGCAACTGCAGCCACGCCGCCGGGCAGCCCCCCGCTGCTGCTGCCGCCTCCGGGGGAGCTCTGGCCGAGCTGCGCCTCCTGTCCGGGGTGCTGCGGCGGGCGCAGTGCCTGAGGCGCTGCAAACAGGGGCTGCCTGCGTTCCGTCAGGCCCAGCCCGGCCGCGACCTCCTCGAGGACTTCCAGCGCCGGGAGCCCTACAAGTACCTGCAGTTCGCTTACTTCAAGGTAAGGCCTGGCTCTCCGTCCCCCCTCATTTACTGTCTGCTGTGTCTCTGCCCTGCCTGTGCCTCCCCAAAGTTTTGCCTGGTGCTCTGCCACCCTCCAGCCAAGCCAAATGAGCCAAACGTGCCTGGCAGTATCGCGGTGGAGTGAGGAGGTCAGTGTGGACTGTCCCTGCACAGCCTTATTGGGTATGGATACCTCACACACCTACTTGTGGCGAAGCCCCTGACTTACTGCCTGGCACTCCAAGCTATTGCTCTGGGCCGTAGCCTCATTCCCCAAGACCTCCTCCACATCAGTTTAGCTGCCAGTTATCCACCTCTATTTTTGTCTGTCGTGGGGCCTCCCAGTCCCTGCCCTCCTGGGACTCTGCACTTCGTTGTCTTCTGGGTATGTTTTCAAGCCCCTTCCTTCCATGCACCTCGTGTAACCCACCATAGAACCAGTATTTGTGTTGTGTGCCCCCCTGCTTGCCCACATGCTGCTATCGAGCTCACTTTTCACCAGTTTTTCCCCCAACTCATCCACCATGTCCCCTAGATTAGCCCCTCCAGTTCTTCCCAGACCTGCACCCACTAAACCCTGCCTTCTTGTCCTGTAGTTGGGCTGTTTCTATGCCTGCCCCTCTTACCTTTCCATCTGCCTTATTTCTAACCTGTGAACCCTTTTTCAGACCTTTCATGTCATTACTCCGCTATTGCAAGCACTCTTTGCTGCTTTCTGTCCCTCATATCCATCTTCCTCACTTACTTCCTTCTGGTCCAGTTATTTCAAGTGCAGCAGCTCCCAGGCTGTGACTCACAGATAACCAGGTGCCTGCAAACAGTTTTGTTACAGCACAGGAAGGAATTAAGGGAAAACTGGCTGCTGAAGTGTGCTAGCCCTGGAATGGTGTTTTCTTTTTGCTCCAGGGTTAGCCAAGGCTGGGGACACACACTTCTTTTAACAGATTTTGTCCCATTCTTCTAGCTACTTGTCATCCTCCTGTCCAGGATCTGATTGACAGCTCTGTCCCTTCTTCTCACCTTCCTGTTCTGTTTTCTAAATCAAGGTCTGTCCCTCATGCCATCCCCTTAGGTACTGCAATTATTCGCATTTCAAATAAATGGGATTTCTGGGGAGGGAAGAAAACAAGCCGAATTTTGCTTAGTTTTCTTTCAGGCAATCACTCCCAACATATCCCAGTATATGTTATATAGGGTTGTATGCTTTTGCATTGTTTTCGAGATTGCTGCTTGAAAGCACTCGTCTTCTTCACACTCATCATCTGTGTCTGCTGGTAGGAGTGCTGTTTTCTCATTAAAATATTCAGGTTTTCTTCCAAATCACACAAATAGATGTAGGGAAATGTGCTCTCATAAAATAGAAAACAGTATTCACATGCACAATATCACACCAGTGCCATTCTGTGAGTTTAAAACCATCCCTAAGATCATACAGAAGAACTTAACTTTATACATTAAGGACTCTGCACACGTAGAAGGTATCAAACAGGGGACATTTTTCTTGAATAGTAGAGTGGGCAGGCACTCCTCCCATTCTCAAAGCCATATACGGATACCAAAATGACATCAGCACAGATGTTTCCATTTCTTGTCTGTCTTTAACCATTCATTCCCCCCTTGTGGCACATACAAAGCTTGCAATTTGTGGATCACAGCAAAAATTGCTCCTATGTCCTGTTTCTGGTACAGTTAAGTAACTGGTGGGTAGGAATGTGAGAGGGAAATGGGAGAAACTCCTCATTCTGCCTTTAAACTGTTTTTACATCCTCTTTGCAGTGGGTTTGAGAGGTGCAGTGTGGTGGTTTTCCCTTTTAGTGTTATTTGTTCATGTTGTCTTTCTTACTGGGTTGCAGTTCATGTCTGAGCCCTTACCACTCACTGGGGGAGTTCTTAGTTGGCCTTCTAGGGCTAAACTGCTATGTACAAGGGACTTTTTCCTTGCTGGTGGTTTTCTCAAGAAAGGAATGTCACTTTCCCAACCGCCTAGCCCCCCAGCAGATTTTTATAGTATAAAAAGAAGGAAGAGGGAAATGCTTTATGTCATTTTTTAGAGTGCCCATGTGTCTATTGAGGTATGTTCCAGAGTGAAACTTTGCCACGTCTTGGATCCTGGGAGCAGATGTTTGTATGCTGCTGCTTGCTCCTCTGGAGGGAGCTTTCATGTAGCTGCGGAGTTCACTTAGGAATGTGTTTCTGCACAATTTTTCTTTTTCTTAGTGGTGAAAATTGAAACTGAGAGCAAATTGTGGACTAAGCAAAACTGAGAGGCCTGTCAGCCTACCAGCAAACAGGGTTAAAATGTAAAGCACAAATAAAACCTGGTGTTTGACGAAAGTGCAGCTGAGATTTCCCATTGCGTTTAGTGCTGTCTGGCATGACTGGAAGCACATAGTTTTGGGACAGCCAGGAGGGGCAGCTGGCAGAGCTCCAGTGCTGGGAGGGACACTCATAGTGGTACTGCAGTAAAAGCTCATGGTAGGGTTGAAGTAGTTTCTTTCTGGTAGTTGTCTCTCAAGTTTCTTTCTGAAATGAAAGGGCACCTTTTATGGATGAAGACAGAAAAAAGCATGCACGTGTATGCTTGTGATTCTTGCTTGTAGCTTTATACATACACTTCCAGAAGCTATTTTAGATGTGAGGTAGAACTCTGTATCACCTGCATCTCATGCACTGAATGAGTTGTTGTGGATCTTGGCTTATAAGGAAAAAGGTTTTGACATTTCACAAATATTTAAGACTTTTACTTACTTACTCTTTCCAGATATGTGCATATGTACTATATAGTTTATAAAAATGTGTATCTATATGTAAACTAAAAGATGTAAATGCATGCACACAGAAGTACATAAACCTTTGGCACATGCAGTTGTAAGTAAGGAATGCATACTTCCTGAAGTGTTTCTAATGGGGTTTAAAAATGGGTACAGAAAATCACATTAGGACACAATTATTGAGCAAGTCCCTCCTGTTTGCTCTAACTTTGTAACACCAGCAGGAAGATAGATTATTGTAGTATTGTCTTGTGTGCCACTGGGCAAATAAGCAACATAAACATGATATAAACGTGGAAAGTGATTACTTCTACCCAGTATCCAGAACTTAGCATCAGTAATTGATGTGAGAGAAATTCCACACAGGAGAAACCATATAATCTTGTGCCTTGTCTGCTTGTGCGAGCTGCCACTCCATGTCCTGTTCACAGCACTCTTGGTTGCTCCTGCTCCCTGGGCCAGGTTTTTACCCACTGATAATGTTCATACAAACACATATGTTAACACAAAATGTTGATAGTGATGCAGCTAGGAGTAAAACTGAGAAAAATTACATCAGTTTTACTGTACTGTTGTATCTGCTGAGACTGGTTTCAGTAGAAGTAAGTTTGGGAATGCAAGAAAGTTCATTGACAGAAACTGGGGAACTTTGAACTGCTTTTTTCCAATTAACCTTTTTTCCCTTGCCTTTCCTTCTCTCCCCATCCCTATTTAGGCTAATAATCTTCCAAAAGCAATTGCAGCAGCTCACACATTTCTTCTGAAGCATCCAGATGATGAAATGATGCAAAGAAATATGGCCTACTATAAGAGCATACCTGATGCTGAGGAGCATATTAAAGACTTGGAGACAAAACCTTATGAGGTATGCTTTTTTATTCAGAGTGGTCTTTTGGAACTGTTCAGTTACTCCTCTTACTGTGTGAGATTCAAGAATATCAATTGCTCACATGTTCTTGGTTCCTACTCTTCTTTCCCTCTTTGTGTCTTCTCCATCATCTCTGTTCTGCCTTCTTGATGCAGTCAATAATTCTCATCTTTCAGGCATTTCACTCTTTCATTAATGAGTCACAGTGAATCATCGTGCACACCTGGAGGCTGCTACATGCAGGTCACTACTGGAGCTAAGCAGGTGCATAGTTACTCAAATGTGTTATAGTGGCAAAGCTTAAAATAAGCTGGACATTTGGTGTTAAATATTTAACTGAAAATGTCTGTCAAAACCTGTGCTTTACATTTATGCTCTAACTGCTGTCCAGCAGGCTTTTCTTTTGATCTGAAATGGAATTAGGTACTCTGCTGTCTAGAAATACGTGGTAAAAATCCATTGATCATCTATATCTGTCCTCACGTTAGTTGGATAACAGCTTCTACAGTAATTCAGACATACAGACACGTTCTGTATTTGAATTTACACACTGATTTCCACAGACCAGTTACTTCTGGTTCTCATTCCTGCCAATTTTCCAGAATCTTTTTATCAGGGCTGTGAGAGCATACAATGGTGACAACTGGAGAACATCTATCTCAGACATGGAACTGGCTCTTCCTGATTTCTTCAAAGCCTATGATGACTGTACAGCAGCCTGCGAAGGTTCCCGGGAGATCAAGGATTTTAAAGACTTCTATCTTTCCATTGCAGGTGAGCAGTTAGGAAAGGTGCACTTCAGTTTGTCTGTGAGGGTTGACTACCAGAGTCTGCTTTCTCAGTTTGCAGTTTGAAATGCACATGCTACACCATGCTTAGTTTGGGCCAACATGAGTTTATTAGATTCACTGAAAACTGCTTGAATTCTGGTTTCTCTTTCCAGTAGGGTAAAGGAGGTCTGTCAGCAAATCAGAACATAGAGCTTTTACTTTAACATGGAAATTGAAGAGTGTGTCAGAATAACAGATGTGTAAGTAATAACAACTACTCCATCCAGTTAGCAACAGTTATCCAGACAGGTCTCTTGACCAGCATTTCAGTTTGGCACCTTTGAGGCTCAGCGGCTAGCCTGCCTTCAAAATCTGCTTTGTGTTTTGTGTGTCACTGGTCAGATGTGTCTACTTTCTCATAAATATGATGATTTCTGTTGCCTGCTTTTCATCTTTCCTACAGCAGAGTTTTGCTAGCACTTAAGATTTCTTTTTCTTTAGTGTGTAGATTAAAAAAAATCAGTTGCTTTGCAAAGGAAAAGAGATACCACCTTTTTTGATTGCTGTCAAATTGACACATGCTCATTTCCTATGCTCTTTGGTAGCAAAAGAAACAATTTCTTCAGTGCTTTGGGCTCAGTGTTGCTGGCAACGTTGCGTGGAGAATACTGGCATGCTTTATCAACAGACTTTAAAACATGAAAAATGCAACAGAATTTCTGCTTTGCCAGAAGGAAAACCAACCCAACTTCTTGTTCTAAAGCCATCAGATGTGTTGCTGAGGGAACATTTGTGAAATACGTAGATACATATATGTGAAGTTCAAGAGCAGCTCCACAGTTTCTCAGTGTGGAACTGGTACCCATCACTACAGCTGACATGGAACAGCTATTGCAGGCTGTTGCTTAAGCCGTGCTTTACTCTTGGGCCAAGCGGGCAGGTGCCTAGGACAGCAGATAAGGAGTGAAGATCTGTGCTTAGCTGTGATTGGCACTTGCTGTCATCCTTCCTCTTCTTCCTTGGAAGGAAAGGATAATTCCCAGCAATGGTGATGGGAAGGAAAAGTAGGAAATGCTGCATGATATCATCATATATCACATATAGGAAAATTCACATTTACTTGCACTGTCTGGGTAAAGCTGTGCTCTTGCTCTGGGGAGATGCATTCTGCCTTCGAGGCTTTTAATGCAGAAGTAGATGCAGCAAGAAAAGATAACCAGAAGTATTTGGTGCTTGCACTAGGTACATGTTTATCCCTGAGCAACGAGTTCTGTTTGGAAGCCAGCTGTCCTCATTGCATGGGATCACTTTACTGAGGGACTTGCATTTCTAGCTTTATGTACTGGCTAGAACTGAATATTACTCTGTTTTGAGGTTCCGCTGTTCTTGTAAAAGATGGGCCTGGTAATTTAATTTTGCCACTTATTTTTAGTTAGTTTCAGCATTATTCCTGCTAGGAGTTGTCAGGGATGAAAACAGGGAAAAGCCCCTTTGCTGTTCTTCTGCTTTGGTCAGAGACTTTCCATGTAAGCTTAGATAACTTGGTTTACACCTGCCCAATGTGGCTGACAGGGAAACTAAGGCTTTAAAATGCTTCTGTTTGGTGGTGGTGCCTAATGTGATCTCTCCTGAAACTGCTCGAAATTCTTTGTTGGCAGCCACATAGTGCCAGTAGGTGTCAGTGTAACCTAACTGCTAGGGCTCTGGAATTGCGAGTTTGGATCATTTCAAGTCCAGACGGCCCAGATTTTAATGGAAGAGATAAGTACCAGTGCTTGATACATACATCAGATGGAGCTGTAGATGCTCAGTACTTCCAAGCAGCAAGATCCAGCTGCATAGAACCCAGGAGACCATTACAAGGTGAAATGTTAATGGATACCTAATGGGAGGGTTTATAATGATTCACTGTGCTCTACTCACATCCTGTGTTATTTTCTTCCTTTTAGATCATTATATTGAAGTCCTTGCATGCAAAGTGCAGTGCGAGAGTAATCTGACGCCCATTGTTGGAGGCTTTGTTGTTGAGAAATTTGTAGCCACCATGTACCATTACTTACAGTTTGCTTATTATAAATGTAAGTAGTGATTTAATGTGCTGAAATAACATTGGGATGATGTGATTCAGTGTTCATTCATAATATTTTTCTTCTAGTTATGATGCTTTACAGTGTAAGTAGTAGCTTCCAAAATCTGCATTTTAACCTGTTATTTGACAGAAAGTCTGAGTTGCCTGGCATCTTTTTCTCCCTGTGTAACTGTAGTTAACAGATGTGAGAGATAAACCTTATGTATAGAGCCCATGCTCATAAAATTCTCCATGTCTAAATAGCTGAATATAAGCCTCATAAGGATTTTGTCCAGGTCAGACCCCTCTGTTTTAAGTTATGCATGGTTGTGACTGGCCTCCACTTGGGTGCTCGAAAAATGAAGTGGTTACAGAGTAAATGAGGTCTGATCCATCACTACCATTTGTTCTTTATATGATACGTACTGCCAGCACAAGTGTCTGTACAAAAACCCATATGGTTTGTACCAGAAAGCCATAGGGGTCAAGCTGTCAGGCCCTCATGGTTTCTAAGCAGCTGAATGTATAGCTCTAGCAAATTTTTTTCTTAGACTTATAAATTACTGAGACAACAAAAAGATTGTGATTCAAGGCAAGACATTTAACATAACACACTTTGTTCTAGTCAATAAATACTCAATTTTCAATTTACTGTTCATCATTTCTTCCACAGAGAAACCTAGAGAGTATTTCATACCATTCACTTTTCCCTAGTGGATTCTTATAATCCTATTAAAATGGGGCTTATGGGGCTAAATGGGGTTTGAGCAAAAGGGGGCCACTTCACAGAAATGGTAGTGTTCTGGTGCTCAGTGATTACATACTTGGTAGTTAAATAACTCAGTGAATTTTGCAGTTTCTTGAGGAACTACTTACACTGTAAAGGACACATGTAGCACTTACAGCTACTGCTGCAGGCTCCAACATTAAAGGGAAGATACATTCAGCCATGTAGCATCAAGTCATTAACGACTTCTGCTTATGTTTGACTGCACATTTTACACATCGACTCTTCCCTCTTTGTCTGTTGTACAAAGAAGTGGGGTTATTTTTTTCCTGGGGGGGTGGGGACGGTGTGTTTCTGTTCTGTAATAAATGTCCCAGTGTGGGCTGATCCCTCACTGGTGCTGGGATACCAGTATCTCACTGGTGCTGGGATAGCAGTATCTCACTGATACTGCAATATTTGTTTAGAATTTTCATAGAAAACCATCAGTTAAGTCCCCATTTTTGAATCGTGTTTCAGAAACTTGTTTCAGAGCATGAAAATAGTGTATCCTTTCTGGGAAGCAGTTTTGTTGGTGGGGGGATAGAAAATGGGTTCTGTTTCCATCTGCGTTTTTCAGAGCTTGGATAATAGCAGGAATTTGTTCGTTTACCTTAACTGAATTTTCATGTGTGTGTTTATTAATTAGCAAATGACATGAAGAATGCAGCTGCTTGTGCTGCTAGTTACCTTCTGTTTGACCAGAAAGATGAAGTAATGAAACAGAACATGGTCTACTATCAGTACCACAAAGACAAATGGGGACTTAAAGAGGAGGATTTTCAGCCCAGATCGGTAGGTGAATCAATTAATATGCCTTCTAGACACATTCAGATGTTTTCCGGATGCTCAGTGGGTCAGAGGTTGGGAAAGTGGGGGGTTATCTATTGGTTCTGGAGTTAAACACATGCTATTTTATTAAAACGACATTGAAAGTTGTACACAGAGATGTACTGTGTAATGTAGACAGTGAATGTCATTATAGTCTTTTGTGTTGGCATATATTACAGTAGAGTATAATAAATGATGACAAGTAAATTCACAGTGGTACTTGTGTGACACATGCATATGTATAGATCTTTATCTACCTCGATGATTGAAGCAGCTGCTTCCCGAAATCTTGTGATGTAAAGATCACTCCAGTAACATTTAGGCTTTTGGGAATTGCTTAGTATTTGCCAGCATGCCCGTTTGCTTGTTATTTGAGGTTCTTTTGGCATTGAAATGTGTCTGGATACAATAACCCCAGCTAAACTTACTTCCCACTTACTTTAGAACATAGTTGGGTGGATGAGGATGGAAAAAGGCCCAAGACCATGCTACATCTAATTATCTCATCTGGGATACTTGCTGCAAAGAGCCCACAGTAAACAACAAGCCATCCAGCAATGACTGTGATCTCTACAGCCTTGCTTTATGTGTCTTTCTAGACTTGTATGTACCAGCTTGCTGGATATGAGTGGGATTCTTAATTTATCTGAAAAAAACGTATCTAAAGATTCCATATAGTCCTAATTAAAGCTACTATTCACTTTTTATATATGCAATATGTGTAACCAGATTTTATAAACTGAATTGGGATTGTACATCAAAGAAAATCCTTTTCATGTCTAAGGAGCAGCATTTGAGTCATTGCACAATTATTTTCTTATTTATTGCTAATCTTTAGATGCTCTTGTGAAAGAGTAAATTTCCCATTTTCCTCCCCAAAAAGAGTTAAAGGGGTGATCAAAGTAGATTACTGTTGGTATTCACAAATGTGAGAGTAGGTGACTGAGCTAAACAGACAGGTGGGTGACTGTGCAGAATTTCCCTAGCCCAGACTCAGGCTGCAGTGAGCCATTATCATGCAAAAGAGCTTAGTGTCTCTTTTTCTCAGAACTGCCTGCTGCCATACGCCAGAGCACAGGGAGACAGAAGCTTTCTCACATCCAAAGCCTGTTGGAACACAGGCACAGGCTGCTGCTCAGCTCTGGCAGTCTCATTCCTTACCCTCAGACTTGCCAATGCTTTGAAACGTGAGAAAGAGGAGAGTGCTTTGTTCTTCTCACACTGATGAAGCTTGTGCTTTGAAAGCTCCACAGGAGACACTGGATACACTGCTTGCTGTTCTGCTGTTTCCTTTCACAAACATTATAACCCCCCCCTTGGGTCTACCTTCTACTAAGTCTGGGTCTGACTTTGCTGGGGTACATTCGGGTGACATGTGGTGACACTCCCTTGTCTTGCTATCCTAATGTGGAAATTCTGTTTCTTGGTAGGAGGCTGTTCGATACCACAACATAACCACACTCCAGTTGGAAATGTATGACTTTGCAAAGGAACATCTGATGGATGATGATGAGGTGAGTTTTCTAGAAAGGAAATCGTAGTCAAAAACCACCAATCACATTACAGTGAAGATGATACATAGATGGAATCCCAGGATTTAGCTACTATGGAAATATCTTCTTGTAAGCATGACCATTTTATCATGATTTATTCTTTTGTAAATGGAATATAAGAAACAAACCAGAAGAGAATCACATACAGTTTAAAAAAATATGTATGGTTTTAACACAAAGGTAAATATAATACATTGAGCACACAAAACAAAAATCCACCTTGCAAGCTATGACACAAGGGGGCAGAGAAGTAGTATGTGTATATATATATTTTACATATATATATATATATATTACATATATATTTAAACCTAATGTTTTCCTGGTTTTGAGGGGTTATTTGGTTTTGTTTTGGTTTTTTTTTTTGTTGTTTCTGTCTGAAATGTAGTTTAAATTAGATTGCAATATCCTTATAATTTTGTCCAGAAGTAACCACCTAAATCTTCATCTTTGTCAAAAGGAAATCTTGACATCTGTTGTTTGGGTTTTTTTTCCTGCACAGTAACATTTTGCTCACCCAGTCTTGCTCCTTAAATGCTTGGAATTTCTGGACAGATAACATAAAATTACTACTATTACTATTACTACTATTTTTTTTTAGCAAGGAAAGTAGTTGAATTTTTGAGAGGGCATTTCTTTGTCTCCCACAGCTGAAATGAAAGTGTAAGTCATGGAGGCTTTGGATTGCCTTTTGTTTTGCTTTGTTTTCAGAATCGTTCATTTAAAGGTTCGAAAAGACTCTTCAAATGATGGAATAGTTCATTGTTGGCATTGGCAAAGAGCTATGCTCAGTTAGGCATGGGGCAGGGTACTTGTAATGAGCACAGCTGAGCTCTTTTTTAGTTAGAAAAGAGAAAGATGGTTTATGTTAAAAACTGAAATCACCTTTACAATTTTTACGTTATCCAGCACATAGGGAAACATAATATTTTATAGCACAAAAGTAATAACATGTCTGTGCTGCCTTCAGTATGCTAGTGACCTGAAAACAAGTCTATACTTAAAATTCCATTGCAAGGTTACCAGACTTAAGGAAGACTTTCCATTGTGATAAAACTGTGAAAGACGGTTTAATAAGCTTGTTATAAGGTTAAGCTTAGATGCAGTCTGTATGGATTTTCATCTGGGTATGATATACTTGAGCACTTTCTATATTCCCTTGTTGGTTTGTGCTTTGCCCATTCTGTTGGGCATAAACTTAATTTGTAGTTCTCTCATATCTGCTGCTTCAAAAGGCAATGATGAGTAGTTAAGGAAGGGGAGAAGCAGTCTGTTGTGAGGGCTTTCCCCATGTGTTTTTAGAAGGAGGGATAGAAACAATATTCAGCCTCAAGTACTGTGTATAGAATAAACAAGCAGTTATTTGCTGGCATTCGTTCCTGTAGCCAGTTTCACCGGTGCAGTTATAAATGACATTGCAATCTGCAGGAGGGAAGTACAGTGGAAACCTCAATTAAATTTAAGGGGAAGTGACAAGGAAGTCACATTACACTGGATTAATTGTTTGGGTCAAACAACCAAAATTATTGGGCCTGTTAGTGCCACGGATATCCCTACCCCACACTCTCATCATAATAGGAAAGTTACTCTTCTCCTCTCTGAGGGAAAAGCTTCTGTGCCCTCCCTGAAGGCTGAAGAACCTGGGAGGGATGGAGGTTGTCCATGCCTCTGGCTTGGCTCTGGCTTTTGGTAGTGAACTCATAAATCCCTGGCTACCAGAACTTGTCTTTGGCTGCAGGAGTCTTCCAGGGAGTCCAGACAGAGCAGGAATAGCACAAAGGTAAAAGCACTACCTTCCAGTTTCTGCTGTATGGGCAGGACCTGGTAGCAGAAGTGGAATTTCTTGTTAATATTTCTCCTGGCACGTATAGAAAAGTTTATTCCTTTGGAATGCTGAAAACTGAAAAACCCAGATAAGGTGTTACAGTAAAAGCTTTATTAAAAGTTGTTAAGGATGAAGGCAACCTCTCTTTAGTACACTGTTTATTTAAGCCATGTGCATCTTCGGCTGTAGGCCATACCTTTTGTGGGTTTCTGTGGTCCATATTTGCTGTCTGTGAAGTTGCTTCTGGGCCAACAAGCCCCTAAAATAATCTGCAGAAGAAAATCATTCTCTTTCCTTGAGTGAAGCAAAAGGATTCATGTGGCAAAAGGGTCTCTTGCTATGTGAATATGTCATCATTCCCAAGTGGAGAATGTCACTTTGTTCAGACTTCTCAGTGCTCCCATATCATCCATGTGGCTTTTTAAATCCAATTAGCAAAGTGAGTGAGAACATGTGGCTTCTTCCAATAATACAAGGCAGTAATTGCAAAGGCTGGAACACGCAGTAATGATTTTTGCATATGTCATTACAAGAAATACTGTCCTGTTCATGTTACTTTATTAATGTTTTTCCACAAGGAAATGAAAAAGTCCAGTTCAAACACTTAACACAGCAGAGGTGACAGAGAACATTAGTGCCAACTAGCTACGAATTAATTTTTCTTAAGAGTAATTATTATTAAATATCCTTACAGTTTTCCACAGTGAAGTTGAAAGAACATTACACGGAGTTGTCATCTTAGTTGGCCATGGATTGTTAAGCTTTTGGATTTCTGTTCAGATGTGTAATTCATAAAGGCTCTAATAGATACAACTCCTGGTATTGCACAGATTTAAATAGCAAATGGAATTGCTGTTAAGAGCCAGATACTCAGCTAGTGTAGATATAACTTCAGCGCTGCACTAATCGAATGAGACATGCTTCTGGCCCATAAAGTCAGTGTTCTTGAGGAATTTTTTCCTTATTTTATTTTCAGGGATAGCTACTTAGCTGTTCTAAACTGCTCAAGAACCACAAGTATTTGGCTGAGATGATCCTACAATGTGATTTTTCTTTCAGTACTTGATCAGTAGGTGAAAAACTGTTGGCAGCTTTGACCCGCTTTGTTTGCCATCTTGTTCTTTTTATTTGTATACGATGCATGTGTCCATTTGTACAGTAGCTGAAATTCAAATGATCCATTGTTGAATGCGATGCGAAGGAAAGTAAGTGTTGAACTAATGTGACTGCTGGAAAAAGAACATGTGGAATAACATCAAAGCATGAGGGCCCAGTAGGCTACTTACAGCATATAATGATCTGCATTCAGCCTGGTTTTCTCCTCAGGAATCACTAACAACATATTTCCAGCTTTATTTAACTCACTTTTTTGCTTATATTCAGATGATCTATACCAGTGTGCTTGTAATGGCAAGTTGTAACTGCAGACATGTAAACCCTGCCCTGCTTGCGATCTCAGACCAATACAGCTATAGCAGCACCGTTACATTGAGAACATCTGGTGGCAGCTATTTCTGAGATGGTTGGCAGCTAAGTGGCATTGTTATGGTCCTTTTTCAACATAAGATTCTTTAGAGAAAGAAGGTGGTTTTTTTGTCATCATTTGCTACTGGAGATACTTACTGCCTATGTGGCTGGCCCTGCAGAACCTTCCTGCTTTCCCTTCTTGTTTCTTTACCATTGGAGATGCATTCTTGTCAAAAATGTTTCTTCTTCCATTTAATCCACCTTCCATGGGAAGCTGGTTCCATGGTTGGGCTTAAATGGCAGGATGTCCCTAAGCTGTGACATTAGGAGGAATTTTTACCTGTGCAGTTTTCTTTAAGCTTCTGCATGCAGCATAAAGCAAGCAATAGAGAGTAAGTGGAGTTCAGAAACAAAGCCACTCGTAGGCTTCTGTTTTCAGCACAGAGGGAGCAGTGTTGAAGTTGCTTTGAAACTGGGCTGACTCATGTTTTATAGGCATTATAAAAATGTTAAGAGGGAAGCATATTTATTGGTTTACTATAAAATACTATTGTAATAACTGCAGTGTACTGCAGTCTCTCATAGTGTATGGGAAGAGAACAGTTACATGTTCAGAATGTATCAATAAAACTGAAATGGAAAAATATTTGAGAAAGCAGTTAACATACATGTAAAGAACAAATAAGCTCTTTCAATACTGAAGAAAACCCCCACCTAAAAGCATGTGGCAGTGGGGCACTGTGGAACTAGGTATCTGAAAAATAAACAGGTTAAGGGCCAAATAATTTCTCTGCACAAAGAATTGAGGGATTTTTTTCCCCTTTGCTAGAATGCAAGGAATGTCCAGCCTGGTCTGTACTGCTCTTGGAAGATCTGGGAAGGCTTTGAGGTGGTTACAGTGAACTCTCATGTTTTAACTGAAGGCTAGATCAAGGAACTTTTTCTTGGTTGAAGTCTGAATAAACCTTTCAGGCTGAGCCATCCATTGACACATGCCTTACTGTTATCCCAAAATAATGTGTGTGTCCCCAAAATATCACTGGCCAGAGGACTGTGGGATGTGCACTTTATAAGCTCTGTTAGGCCCATGGAGTACATACCCTCCACAGCTGTCCACATCAAACCTTTGTCTTCCCTCTTGCAAGATGGTTACACCTCCTTGAACAAAATCTGCTGGTTTTCATAACCTAACTCTTTGTCACTACTCCCATTAGTTATTTAACTTAGTCCCTGGGGCAGTTACAGGACAATTACTCATTAGTTACAGGGTAGCCCTGACCTCTCCTCACACAGGCTACCTCTGCAATCCTACCACTATCTTTTCACCCATGGCCCAATACATAAGGGAATCAAATCTGTTACTCTCACTGTTGAACAAGTTTCCAGTGACTAAGTAAGATCTTCCAACTGTAGCAAATTTTCAGTTTTTGCTGTGAAGGACAGCTAGGGGACATTTTGTGGGATGTATTCCTTATAGATCATAAGGAAACTAAGATCCAGCCAGTTCTTGCACTGTTGTCTCTCAAGGTACAGTTTGTTGAATGAGTTGGGATAAAGGTTGCTTCTTACCCATCCACTGATAATCACACATAGAGGCATGTCTATAATAATACTCTTATGTATAACTTAATTCTAGAACACAGTTGTTTTAATATTTTCTGCTACTTCCCTAAAGAACAGTACCCACTGCAGTGTATACAGAGACTCTATTAAAAAGGCTACCAACAATTCTGTATGGAATGTATAGGTTATTTCAAGAAAGCTGTTTTTTTTTTCCCCAGAAGTTTTCCAGTTCACCCTGAGAAAGGACAAGGACCCATGAATGATTGATATTTTCTATGTAGAATGCAGTGCTTAGTCTTTGCAACTAACAGCAAAGCATCTGATCTGTCAGTACAGCTGCTGCTGCTTGCAACTGGATTGAAATGCTGCTATCAAAAGAAGAGTTGGTGCTGGACTGTCAGTCTCAAGTGGCTATAACTGAGCCATGTATTGGTAGCTTTTCCTCTTTGCTATTTATTTTAATAGCTGGCTAGGAGTCTCTCCGAAGTACAGATGTTTCTTCTAAAAGGTTGTGTTTTGTGTGTGTGCATGCAGCATTTAATGTTTTATAAGGAAGGGCTGGCAACAATCCCTGGCCCTCTGTGTACCATGGTCTTGGACATTCAGTTTGCAGTAATAAATGAGGACTTCTGAATTTTCATCTTACTTTTTCAAGTGCTGTAGCTTCACTTAACTTAATACACCAGCTTCACTGATACACCACTGTCAGTAGCCTGGGTTAACTTATTCAGAATTGATCAAGAACTGTGTTTTTAAATCATGCTTTATTATGACCCACTTACTCACATACCCTCTGTAAAACCTTCTGGAATTACTGTGGTACACAACTTGTTCCTTTTGTTTGTGCCTCTGTTCAGTTGTTAATCTAAGCCAAGGCTGCTCAGTTTGCATATCTGGCAAATAATTAGAGGCCCCAGTTGATCAGATCAGCTTCTCTGGTTCTTCTTACCACTCACACCAGTCTGGGAGCATTCCCCTTCTGCTGTTCGATATCATGCCTCCCATATTTCAGGCTATACCTGTCCCATCTTTTCCCATACATCCTTGCTGTGTCACTCCCAATTTCCATTCACTGTCCTTGGACTGGGAGAGGGAAGAAGAGGTGGGTAGCTTAGAGAAGAGAGGTCATGGGGTGCTGGCAGAGCTGCTGTACCTGTAGCATGTACCCAGCTTTCAGTGCAAAGACAGTGAAGACTGTGGACCAAGAGGATGCTGATGAGGATGTGCTTTGCTGCAGCTAACCACACAGTCCCCACGTGCACACAGTTGTTGGGTGCCTAACTATCAGGCATGTACTGGGCTGGTGGCAAACCTTCTCTTCCCCAGCTTAGACTTCACATACTGATTTACTAGCTACCGGCCAGACAGCTACATCATGCTTTGGGCTGTATATTGCTCAACTGTGATTTACATCAGCAGTGTGTCTGAGCAGCATATTTATGTAACCTGCATTGCTGGTGAGTGACTGTAGTTCTGTGTGATAGCTGCAGCGACTGCATGTAAAATTTCCTTTGCTACTGCATGTAAAATTTGATGTCCTTCCTGTTAAGGGTAGATAGGAGCCAAATAGCATTTCAGATAACAGAAAGAACTCTGTCACACAGAATGGTTAAATCAGATCAGAGATTTATTTTGGGCTCCAGACCCACAAGCCAGCATGAAGTTTATTAGATACCAGTGGGCAGGAGGCTCTTCCCCTGGAGTGAACACCTGGCTGAGCTCAGTCAAGCAGAATGTCTGATGCGGTGTCAAGTGAGCACTAATGGGCAAGGACAGTTGGTCGATTTGGTCTTAGCTGCTAGTATGACAATGTGATCAGCTCTTCTGATGAAGCCTTAGCACCTTTCATTAGGCTGCTAACCACACTGTGGACATGTTGCAAATGTTTTACATTCTGACTGTGAATGCACAGGCAGAAGTATTTTAACTGCAGGTTTCCTTGTCTTTAATCTGCAGGTTTTGCCTTCTCAAATATACAATATCCAGTTACATTACAGTGTATTTTCTGTATGTATATTGTTTGGCCAGCTGTTTTTATATGTTTGCCATATTTCAACCTCTCTTATTCCCCAGTACTTCTCATTAGACCACAACAGCTTCTGACATCCCTTCCCTTAGACATCAATTTCAGGCGCTAGAGATTTCAGATTTCAATCAATTTTTAAATATCCTTTTCCATTTAAAACTTGGGCTTCTTGCATGTTTCTGGATGTGAAAACATAGTAGAATTAAAAAACCTGAATTTTGTTTGTGATTTGTGCCTTCTGACATACCTTATCTTACTGATGAACATGGCAATAATGCGAATTGAATTAAGATTCCGTATGTTTGAGTTACCAAAGATACAATATTGAAATCCCCATTGTCTTCCTTATACTTCCTTATTCTGGATCATCTAGCTGGATGTTGGTACCTTTCGCCCTGCCGTTCAGACTATTAAGGATTGTCTTTGCAGGTAGAGCAAGGGCAAAAGTCCTTTTTATTATCTGTTATTCTTTCATTAAACTGTGATCCTGAGGTGTAAAGCAATTAGTCTGAACTAGATCTGGGACTCCTGCAGTAGGCACCTGTATTCCCAGTCTCCTAAATCTCTTCAGAGTTAATGGGACCTGCCTGTCTGTAGTCATTTAAGAAGCACACAAGTGCTTGTGCCCAGTTTTAGGAGCTGTGCTATAAAACTTGACCAAAAGTCCCCTGTGCCTCTGTTTCTGTATCTTCCAACTGCTTTTATAGTGACTGTTTGACCTAATGGCTATTTTCTTCCTGTCCATTTGTGAAGTGGTTTTGAGTTCTTTCCATGATTGGGCTCCTTGGGAAATCAAAATACTTCAAACAAAGGAAAACGTGCAGAAATGTCAAATTCCTGTTTTCCAGTTGCCAGATTTCCTGCAACCAGTAAGACAAGTAGGGAATATGAAAGTGCTGGCATTTTTTTTCCCATGGTTTTTATTGAATTGGATACATAGATGTTTTGAACAAATTTGAAGCAAAAAGAAAATGCAGTCCTTCAGGACTCACTATAACCACTTCATAAGTTGCAGAAACTCAGCAGCCTTTTGGGATGGAGCTGTGAAGCAGGGCACAAGAGCAGCAGTTATTTCAGACAGCTTTCCTCCCACTTTTATTTTTGCTTGCTTGGTTCTCATTATTTCTCTCCTTGCTAATCATGCTTCTGAAAAATGAGATGTTAATGTTTTTAGTCACCAGGACCATGATACATTTGCTGTATTAAAAATAGACAATTCTCTATTTCTTTGTATTATTCTTACTGACAAGGGTTTTAATGCCCTTTCCTTGCCAGAATAGAAAGAAAACTGTAAAATTTTGGGTCTCAAACTGCATGTCTGGAAGGTGCTGTCTTCCTCAGGAATACCTTTCTAGGCAAAAATGTGCTGTAGCAGTTACTGTAGTGCAGTTGACAGAGCAGTAAATTCCAGCTGATGGGCTGTATCATCCCAGAGTACTCAGGCTTGACTGTAGAAAGACATTTGACTATGGAATATGACATAGAATTACATTAGGAGTAGTTTAAAGTCAGATTGTTGTGTTGGTAGCCTGTATTACCAGAGAGGAGCTAGTAAATACAACATTTTTCTGATCTGAATGTATATCCAACATACTTGTGTGGAATATATTCCAGTGTCTCTGGTTCTTCACATTTTTGTTTCGGGACATAAATGGTTAGAGCAGACAGGTGCAAAGTCAGAGTTACATTAATACAAAGCACTTTGGCTTTGAATTTTGAAGCTTTCTAAAATCCTTTAATCTTTTATGGTATTTTAACAATTTCCTAATTTAACAGGTGCTTTAAACATTTCTTCTTCTACTTTGAGTTTGAGAATTTCATTGTCTAAATACCTGAAAAAGTACAAGAGGATTTATTGTGAGTGTAACATTTCCTTCTTTTAAGATCTGTATGTCACTGCAAGTACTTGTGCTACACCTCTATGGGCCATTTACCTGTGTTTATAGGCTTGTTGTGCTGGTTTCTGTATGAAGTGTGTTAAAAAATACTTAGACACATTATTACAGTTTATGCTTTGGTTAAAATAGTTAAAGTTTTTCACTGATTTTGCAGTACAGGGTTAACTTGTTCCTGTTAAATTTAATCCTTTCTAGGGTGAAGTTGTGGAATTCCTTGATGAGCTGCTAGAAGTAGAGGAGAAGAAGGAATCCTGATGAGTCAAATCACTATGAAGTATTTTATGGAAGTGAAGATTCACCATTGCTCCTTACTATTGTTTTTGGTCACCTGTAGTTCCAGTTAGATATACCTCAAAGCTGCTCCTTTAAGCTCCACCTTATGTCACAAGATCCACTCCTTCCATGCTACACTGACTCTTCTGTGAGCGTGGCTTTTCACTGTGCGTTTACAGAGTTGGTGCATATGAATTTTTCCCCTGAGCTTTCTTCCCATCACGCAAACACAACAGAACAGACTGTATTTTCTGGGATAACACTAAGGTGCCTTATTTCAGTGATGTTCTACTGAGTTGTAACAGCACAGCTAAATTCCAAAGAACTTCTGGCACATTATGAACCAGGGAAGATACAACGGTTCCTCTTGATTTTCTGAGCTATGCATTGTATTATTTATATATGTCTTTTTCTATGATGAAGAGTAAAGGGATACTGAATCCCAATGCACCTGAAAGACATTGAGATAGGTTTAAATAGCTGAAATAAGTTAACAAAGTGCAACCAGTGATCTTGTAAGAATTGCTTAAAGAATTCTGTATGCAGTGTTGCTGTTTTTGAAGAACTAAATTAAATACCATGATGTGAAACTGAGGTCACTTAGAACTGAATAATAAAGAATTCCTTTTTCCTATGAATTCTTACTCTTTCTGTTGAAACAGCTTGTGGCTCCTGTGCGAGGTGGGGCCAGTCTTGTGTAAAATAATGGTGATCAATGTTTTTAGCATTCTTTTCCATAGAAAACAGTTTGCTTTTCTTTGTTTTTCAGCCTGGTGGGACTGTCTGCGCAGTTCTCATCCAAAAGTAAGTACAGGAGGAGACTGAGGCAGTTTGAAGTGGAATACTTAAGCACTTGTATGTGAATTCCTGACATTTCTACTAACTGGATGGTGCAGCCTAATACAGAAGTACTTTGAAGGTCCCAGAAATACTGTATTAGAGATGAATAGTGAATTGGTGCACAAGACTCCTGAAGAGCAGAAATCCCATTGACATAAGAGGAGGATCCAGGATTTCATCACTTGCTTTCCCCTTTCTTTTTTAAGGATCAAGTCCTGCAAGTGGTTTCATCCTGCTTACATCAAAGGGAGACAAGAGCATTCAGTGCTCCTCTGACTGAATCCTAATTCAACAGAATGGAAGTGAGTTGCAAAACCAAAACCTGCTTTAGGCTGTTAAAGAGGCAAAACATGATCTCCATGACCTTGCTGAGTTGTTGCTGCTGTAGCTTATGTATGTTGTGGAAATATAATGTCTACACTATTGAGTGTCTGCAGAGAATAAGGGGAATCCACAGGATCAGGTTTAGATGTCTTCCAGCCCATGACAGCAATGAATCATTTTAAAATGTTAGAAGTTGTGTGTGAAAGATGTTTAGAAAATCAGATTGGTTTTTAGCTTCCTTAATATAAACCCCAGGTAGCATGCTGATGTGAATGGGCAGGCTGTTTTATTCTCACGCTGAAAATCTATCAAGAGCCTTTTAACTTTAAGAGATTTACCCAACTGAGCTTGTGGTAACAAAACCAGAATCTGGCTTGCTCTATGCCCTAATACAGAGTGAGTATCACATTTCCTGGAGGTTTTAGTTTCACATAATATTAGCACTCCATTTATTGTAATTTTATGTAAGAATTTAACTTTGCTTTTCAGACTTAACATGCAGTTGATCATAACCCATCACATCCCCATGCAATACATGTATTACAATACCCAGCTGGGGTAGCTTCTCCAGTTTGTCCCTAGTTTTCTGTTGGAGGTGTATGTGTGATCAAGGGAGGTTACTGCTCTGGAGGACTCTTACCGTCCTGCTTTCCCACCTGCATAGGACAACTCCAGATTTCCCCCTCAGAAACCCAGCTGTTTATGTTAAGGTCATATGCCCAAATAACTTCAGCTTTAATACTCTCAACTTTCAGATGCAGAAATCCTGCCATTAAAGGGCATGGAGCTGGTTGGAGGTGGATGTATCTGTCTACACTGCCTTTATTTTACAATGTTGTCCATTTACTTCTTTCTTATCACCATTTACCAAGCTGACTTAGCTCTGCCAAGCACTGACTATTGTCTGTTTCTGTGGTTTATCAGCTCTTGTGTGCTGTCTGTAGGTACTACAGTGCAAAACCTTAAAGACTGCTAAGAGAGGTGCCTGTATTGCAAGCTCCTGGGCATGAGGTTTTCCATATCTATGCATCGTGGATGGAAATCATGTGTGCAAAGTGCTTGTGATCAGATTTTGCCTGTTGATGAAGCAAATGGCATAGACTGTAGTAGGTATGAGATAGCAGAAAATCAATTCCAGGATCTCTTAGGTTTGCCAGCCAGAGTTATTTCTTTCCTGTTAAAGAATCCCCTTTCCCTTTCCAGCACTAATTATTGGAGACTGCTGTGATATTTTTAAAGGACAAAGTACGTGGTGAAATAGTGTAATACTTCCATTCCACCAGTAAAATGCTGAGCACCAGAATCAACCTCTTTTGTGATTAATTCAACTTCAGTGAGTTACACTGGGGATACATTTAGTGCCTGTGAACCCTAATTTTTTTCTCTTCATCCAACAGTTATTCAGCCATTGCAGGTCTCTTGGGTATTATCAATTTTCTGGTAAGCTTGTGATTCCATCTTTAAGGCTTCCTTAGCTGATCTGTTTTTGTGTTCAGCCGTTTCCTCAGCTCTTGACCTTACAGCTAAAATCCCCTGCTGTTGTGCCTGTTCAGGTGGGGATTTCATGATTGACTAGGATGTCCATTAGCCAGTGATTTATTTTTCTTAAGCCTACATTAGGTAAGCCTGATGTCCTTTACCATTCCACTTAAACTGAAAAGGCAGCCTATACTCTCGTGGCCTCCTGAAATGGCACCGTGATCCCTTTTTCATTTCGTTCAAGTGTTTGTGGATTTTTTCTGGCTTTTTTAATTTCCACTACATATGGTCCCAAGCCAGTTCAATCTTAATAAGTACAAGTTGTTCTCAAACCTTTCTTCTTTTCTAATGAGAAATAGCTCCTCTCCCAGTTCCTCGGTATTTATTGTGGCTTTTTTCAGCATTCTCAGGTTCTTTTAACTGATCTTGCTTTTGCTGCTGCTATTGTTAGAAGCCAACATTTACATGTGACTGCAGTAAATCAGTGTCTTCCACTTCTCTGATCCTGCCAGCTCTTCTTGGGAGGCTACAGGAGCATAGTTCTTGCCTCTCTTCTGCCACCCCAAATTCTCTCAGTTGTGAGTTGCCAGCTTCAGATGTTAGCAGCATCTGCAAAACCTGAGGGGATGTTTAGGTTTTGTCTCCATTTCTTTTTTATATAAGGCTTATGATATGATGCTGATGCTCAGGGAAGCATCATTTGTTGAAGCCACTGTGTCTGTGTGACTTTGTTGAATACAGCATAGGTGGCATGTATCTGCTGACCCCTGGGCTGACCAATTCATGTTGATCTCAGTAGTTGTACTGCTTGTTATAGAGCCATACAGTTGATTTTCTTAGTAATTGCTCACATTTCCAGTAACAAAGCTGGCTCTTTAGGTAGCTGATGTTGGCTTTTGATCCTCTGGCAGATGGCTAGCATAAGGGCCTGCATGCAATGCAACCCCAGTGCTTGGCCTCTTGATGGATGGGGTCCTGCGTGATGGGGAACTGCTGGAAATCTGAAGATCAAACTGAGTCAGAAATGCTGGTGCACTGAGCTGGGTATTTGGTTATGTGAAAAACATGGCTGTGTCTGTCAGGACAATCTTTCTTATGCAAGAACCAAAGCTTGGGCAAGGGAAGAAACTCACAGGTGGGAAATTAATGTATCTGACAGACTCTGCCAAGCATATAATATTTTTCAAAGTAATACCTGCTCTTATTGATGGTAACTTTTCATGTATTACCAGTTTCTTGCCTAATTCATCCTCATAAACACAAGTACTGATTAAAAAAGAAGGGTGGTGATTTTTCTCCCCAGAGATTAATTCTGTTCCCATAAAGCAGCAGTATAGGCTCCATACTTCAGTGTCTTGTCAATTCCAGTAACCAATGAAGTCAGGTACCTTTAGAATTATCAGTTCTGGCAAATTTGGTGGGAATTTGAATGTCTTGCTGGGCCCTTTCATTGTAGCAAATCTGCAAGCAGACCTTCACTACTTCTGTTGACAAGGCATGAGCAAAAAGCAAATTCAAACTGCTCCATTTTCCAGAACCTTACTCCTTTGGAATGCTAGGATATAAGCTCAGAACATACTTGGATGCTCTTCTCAGTTCACCTGGAAAGCTTGTTCTTCCTCCTTGCCAGAGTAAGTCAAGGTAGAATTAAAGGTGGGTCTCCTCAAGACAAGTTAGTCCCCTGAAAATCCTATTGCATGTCCTCCTTCACGATGCTTTTCCTCAATAGTCTGTTGCCAGTAATACCCACTGTGTATCTTTGCAGTGAATTATTGATCTATATTGATAATGAAGGCAGACTCAGATAATCTTTGTTTCTAGAGTCTTCACAAAAAATGGTTTAAATAGCATGTGAATTTTACAGCTCTGAGAACGGAGTTGTGATTAGGCAAAGATTTGTTGGATTATAGAAGTACAAGTGTTTATTATGGCTGGTACTGAGAATAAACAGTTGCCTGCATATGCCTGCTACTATGGAAATATGTTTTTAAGTTCTAATGTGAGCTGTAAACCAAAGCTACTTCAGTTAAAAAAATTCAATACTTAAACTGTGGGGAGAAGTAGTCAGTGCCAGAGAAAACATTCCCATTTAATAATGTTTGAACATAGAGCTGTGATGCAGTTTGTAGCAAGGCAGTGAGAAAAAGCCACAACTAATCCTTCATTGCAGCTGTCTGAACTTTTGGTTGTCTGCCATGCTTTAAACAGCGACTTCTTTTTTCTGGTGACTCAAGACCTGAATGACCTAGTGTGGAGAGTTTAAGCTATATGAAATAAAGAAGGTAAGTAAGAAACAGCCATAGCAAGTTGGGTTGCACACCCCAGCAAATCAGGGGTTTGTGTCCTAAGTCCTTTCCAGTGCCTAGGAAAAATATTAAATAGATACTTCTTTATTTATTTATTTTTGGCAAGGAAATACTCCGTGGTTTAGACACCCATCCCTCCTCCCTCCCCTCTTCCCTCTCCTTAGAGTACCACTGAGCTATGGAAACTACCTTCTGTAGAAAGTTTTGAAGTTCTAAGTTTATAAATGCAAACCTTATCTGTAGAAAAACTTTAAAAGTTGAGTTTTCTTTGATTGTTTTTAACTTTTTTCTTCCCTTTGGTGTACATCATGAGTAGGCCTTTTAAGCAGCATGGAGTAACTTTTTCACTGATGAATCCTTTTGCAAAGGAATGGAACTTGCTTACTTTCAAGTGTAACTTCATGTGGCTACTAGCTTTGAAGAAAAAATTTGGGGGTTTCTGCCTTTACCCCCTTCTTACTATCTGAAATCTTACTATCTTATTTATTCTAAGGGATTAAACATTTAAGCATTAGCCTGAGCTAGTGGTAACCCTGTAGTGGTAACCCCTGTAGCCTTACAGTTCCAACTCATTTTTTGTCACAAGTGATTTTTCCAGTGGTCCTTTTTTGATCTTTCACAGTGATGTATTATGTTGTATCAGTGCATTGCAAATTGTTGGATCTACAAAAAGTAAATTCTTTCCATTGAAGAAAAAAAATTAATCTATGCTGGCTTCGATGCCCATGGCAACAAATCCCCAACATAACAGCTTTTGAGGTAAAGTATGCAATAAGGCAGCACAGCACAATAAACCCTATATTATCATCTACCTGGCAAATTCAAGGGCAAGCACAGAAACTGAGGGTATTTCGGCCCAAGAATTTACATGGAATAAAATCCATGATCCCACAGTTTCTTTACAAAGGGGGGTGAACACCTATTGGCTGCAAAGGCTTGAATCCCCAAACACTGCAAATAGCTTCAGTGTTACAGTGAATTCTCAGCCTGCCCAGCAACAAACCTATGCAAGGCTCTTCCCAGACACAGCAAACCGTGTGTGATCTGTATGAAATGGGGTCTTATTTAATTTCAAACCATAGCTGGCACTTTCAGCTCGTAATTACTGTAATAAGTGACTCATCCCCTACTGTATTTTGACCTTACCATCTTCAGATTTTACTGTACTATACCGTTCACCATCCCTACTGTCCTTGACTAGCCAAGTTTCACACACAAAAGGAGATCTAAGTCAAATGTATCATTTGTGGGCTGTTTACCCCCATCTGTTTATTAGTTTCCCCAAACTCCCTGAATCATTCTGGTAAAGTGAAAACCGTGAGTACAAACAGATGCTGCTGCAGAAGTGGGTAGATGGTATTCTGAAACAGAACCAGCCTGGCAGCCTAAGAGAAACACTTTTCAGCTATGTCTTAAACTGTCTCCTACAAGACTTATCCAAATGACAGACCTGTTTTCATAAACATGCAGGCAAACTGGATGATTTTCACAAGAACACAAGATACACAAATGCTTACTTTCCCTTTTTTGTACCTTGATCTTTATTTAAATACCTCCAAAGCATTATATTAACGTACATTTTCTGCTGGTTCGTGAATAACAATTATTTCTAAGCCTCAAATAAGGTCCTTGTGCAATTTGTGGGTTTAATTCTATTTTGAGCCTCATTTTCACATGTTCAGTTCTTGAGCCAAAGAGTATTGACTTTTCATTTTGAATGATGCTACGCAGAGCTGTAACACATACTTGTATCTTTCTATTAAACAGTATTTGTAATGGCTGTCCCCAGGTTTCTTTTCCAGCATGTTCCTATAAGATTACAGGTGGTATGTTTTAGTTCAGTTAGTCTCTATAAAGTTGCATAGTGCGAAATCCACTGTTTTTTTGGATTTATTTAAATGTTACTGCATTAAAAAATAGTTTACAACAGAATTCCTAGGTTATTTCATAGTCTAGAATGCATTAAAATCATAAAGTCATGCATATGGCAGAGAACACAATATTTACAGATTTGTACAGTTTCTGTCCTTTATTTACTGTGGCTATTGCCACTCATACCACTCTGAGGTCAAATTCTCCATATGGCCATCATCTAAAAATGCTCTGTTTTCCTTATCAGCACTGAGATTGATGGCTGGGTGTAAGACGGGCCCAATTCTGCACTCCACTTCATAAAGTCTACCTTCCATGGAGTTAAGGATGGTTACCACTCTGACTCAAGGCTGCACAGGTCAACTCCCCCCAGTCATCTTTTCTTACTCCAGTATTTTGGTGTGTTGAATTACTGGCATATTTTGGCTAAGGCTGAGCAATAGAGTGGCAGATGAATTTATTTCTGACCTGCAGGTTATTCAGTTACCAGTCTTTCTCCTGTTCATTCAGAAACGTAAGGAAGAGCATTTCATACTAAACTCACCAGAACTATGTTAAGGGATTCTAGAAAACATCCTCTTCTCTCACACTGTTTATTTTCAGGACTCTTGGAAATGGAACATGCTGTTGGAAAAGCCTCTGGGTTTTTACACCAACGCCCAGTCTAGAAGTCGAGTGTTTGCATTTATTAACTGGATGCAATTTCTCTTTCCCAGGTTTGCTTTATCTTTAAAACCACAACAAGCAGCATTCAAAATGGATACCCATCTCCCACAGCCACTGTCCACCCCAGGCACCCTTCCAGCTGATGTAAGAGCAGGATGGAGAAAATCAGTCCTTCCACAGAGTTCATGTGGCAGAAGTATTCTGCATGGCTTCAGTTGCCAGAGGTACACCCAGCTGTGAGTTCAGTATCCTGGTCAGTCAGTATTGTGTTCAGAAAAGCAGCCGACTTTATATAGGGTGTCCCTGGAAAGTGCTTCGTCACTGTTTGGCTCTGTAATAAGAGGCTATTCGTTATAACACCTGGAATCAAAGGTGCTCTAATTCCTGCTGATACTCGAGGAAGAATGGCACTTACTGCCTTCTCTGAGTTCCAGGGAGACATCATGATGTCTATAAAAAGATTAGTATAAGAATGGTACTTCTTCACTAAGGCTAAAATAACACCTTCCAGAAAACTAGCGTGATGATCCAACACTTGTGGCTTGTTAAGTTCACAACACTGAAGAAAAGTACCTTAGTCATCATTGCAGGACTATCCTTTAAAGTACGGTAGCAAATAGTTTTTCATTTTAAGACACATCAGGTAATAATTTGTTATGGTTTTTTATCCTGACCAGGTTGGGCAGGTTCTAAAAAAGGAACAACACCAAATGTGTGGTTGCTCCAAAAACGTCTTTCTCCTTCTCTCTTTCTTTCCTTCTTCCACTGAGAATAGACCAAGAAGGCCTGACCAGCCCTGCCATTACATTATAACCAGGTAACACAGAAATTAATCAATTAATTTATTATTAATAGGAGCAAAATGTAAAAGCGGAACAAACTGTAGATGTACTACCAAGCACACGGTGTCCTGTTGATACCTCCAGAAGACTCCTGTAATAAAACCATACAGATTCTTTAGCTCTCGAAAGACTGAATGTGTTAAACTGTGATTTCAAAAGGATGAAATCTTTTCTGTCTTCTTTGTTCTCTTAGCATTCTTTTCTGCACTGCTGGATTTTAGCATCCATGAGTCGTGTGATCCTTCTAGCATCAGTATGTTTTCCCTCCAGTTTCTAGCATCTCTGCCCAAAGGCCCCTGGTTAGACTTTCTGCATTTCGATGTGCTGGTGGTGGTAGTGGTGGTAGCAGTGATGCCTGGGTTGACACCTTCCATTCAGTTTATAGACAGAATTTTTTTGCTGCCGTTTTTTGAAGAACCACACGGCCAGTACAGCTGCAACCAGTAACAAACAGAGAAGAATCACAATTACTGCTATGATAGCACCTTTACTGGACCTGGGACAGTCCTCTTCCTCACATGGATCAGAAGTGGGGACAGGCTGTTCTCCGAGGTCCTGAGTGAGATTTTCCTCCTCAGCTAATTCCTGGGATGATGTGCCAGTAATGATATCTGGAGCTGGTGCAGTGGTTGCTATTTGTACAGGGTAGGTGGTTGTATCTTTTGGTTCTGCGTATGGAGTGTGATCAGAGGGGCTGACCATCACAGAGGTTTCTGACGTGGATGTTTTTAAGCTGGTCATGTCAAACAGCATTGTTGTACTAGGCTCCTGAGTCACAGTTTCCAGAGATGCAGTTGGGTGGTCCCATGCAGTATCATCATAACCTCTGCTTGTGCTTAAGTTCTCCAGACCACTTACTGATGTAAGTAGCACTGGTGTCTCTTTGGTCCCTTCATCATCTGCTTTTGTTGTTGCTGCCGCAATCTGTGTTAAACCTTCCTCTGGAGCTGGGCCACCATTGTCTGATTTTCTTACATCAGCATGATTTGGTTGCTCAGTTGTGAGGACAACATCATCTTCAGTTCCCATTGAACCATCAACTTTATCCCCTTCCTCTTCATCATCCTCTACCACTTCTTGCGTTACTGGATAGCCATCTAACCATGATTCATCAGTGATGGCAACTGCATCTATCTCTGCCTTTGTATCATTAGTTGTGAGAATGGGTCCAATGGGGAAATCCTCACTGTCATAAAACATTTTGGCACCAGGTTCATCATAGGGTGCCTTCACTCCAATGTGGTTATCACCTTCAGAAAGCTCCGCTTTAGTGGAATCATCTGTCTCTTTCTCTGATTCAGGCTCACTGAAAGCCTCTGATGGAAACCAAAACAAGTGTTTTTGGCTTAGGAGTGACACAGGAGATTCAGTTGATGCCCTGCTTCCTCTTTCAGAAGTGTCTGTGTCCTGAGTAACACCTTTGGTACTTCCAATTCTTCTTTCCTCTGAACTTTTACTGAAGGAAAGCTGTTCTTGCTCCTGCTCCATTTCCTCTTTGCCATTGATGTGTCCATTCTCAACAACAGGTATTGATCTGTCATCAGGAAAGTTATCTTCGTAGTCAATGTGTGCCTCGGTTTCATCTAGAAACATTAAAATCCAACACAAAAGACAACACTTAATTTCTCCAGAAGAGCACTGGGCTCATTCGTTACAAGAAGCCAAGAAGAAAGGTGCAGTGAGGAGTGACTTCTAGATAGTAGTTTTCATTCCATGTGAGCTCTTCAGAGCTGTTCAAGGAAGACCCCACCACCAAAGCTGATACTGAGTTTTGCTTATCTTTATCTGAAGGAAAGAAGGTGCACCCATGACTGCAAGGATAGAAAACTCCAACATTTAAAGCCTTACACTTAGGGATCAAGATAACACCATCTGCAGTCAATTCTCAGCTTCAAATTTTAAGAAACTTAATGTTACCAAAAAGGAAAGAGGAGGAAAAAAGCCCCCAAACCAAATTGGCAAAACCCCCAAAAACCTGAATGCAACAGGGAGGCAGATTAATCTCAAAGTTTGAGTTTGATTTAGAAATACTCCCCATGCCTCAGCAGACTTAATCACTCATAGCAAAATAGACTTAATTCAGAGCGTGAAACTGAAGGTTTGAATTTGAATGAAATAATGCATTATAATTTATATTTCTTTCACTCCTCTAAAAGACTTTAGCTCAATGAAGAATTTTCCAAACCAGACAGGGTGGTTGATTTTCAGCTCACACAAGTTTTACTCCATAGAAGGTTGATGTAATTGTGGAGATTTATGCTGGCATTACAAGCCCTAGAAAATAGTGCCTTAGGATGTGGAAAATAAAACAAATGAATCATGGTGAGAATTTTTCTTCTTAAGAGAGTGTTTAACCTTTCATGAAGATGGTGAAGCAATAGACCGGGCATGACATGGGAAACAAGAAATGAATAGGCAAAGCTGTATTACAAATCATTGCATTCATAAAGCCTTATCTTTTTTTGCCTTTTTACACTCCACCAACTTTGAATCACATTTTCATCTGGGGCCCACCTCAGTTTCCGAATGAGTCACATTCTCCTTGGAGACTGCTTCCCAGACTTCTGGCAGAGCCACATTTGGTCTACTCTTGAGAAAGATTAGAAATATTGTCAAACCTGTCTGACCAAAACCACTCAGTAGTGATACAGCTCACACCAGCTTACTTTTTGCCAGAACAGCTTAAGCCAGGTGCCAGAATAGAATGAGTATTAGCAAAAGGTATTTTTCTTGGAATAGCATCCGGGTCTACCAGAAACCAAAGCAGTTATGCTGAGGAAACCAAAATGTGTGAGTTAGTACCTCTGTGAAAGCTATCATGTTGGAGAACGGGATGTTCTCAGTAGGTCCTCTCACCTCACAGCATGGGTGTAGGGTGAAACCTGTGCAAGATACAACAGTGCCAACAGCAGACTCCTCTCCTGCCTGGTTCTGCTGTCCTTACCTGCTTGTGTAATCCTCTAGATCCTCTCCATCCTTTCCAAAGCACAAAAACACCTTAATCTGGTGCAAAAACAGCTTAACAGACAGGGGAATCCATCTCTCAGAAGGGAAACCTTCCTGGTAGGACTCTCACTTTTCTAATTCATCCTAAAATGTTTTCCAACATTATTTCAGGCTTTTATTAATGACTGGAGGGTCCCTCTGAATACCAAAACATTTTAGCAGCATATTTATAAAGCTCTGTGTGGCACTGGCCATCACTATGTAGCACTTATAATAGCCATCAAACGCTAGTCTCACTTTGTCACTTGTCTCATTTTCACTAAAGAATTTTTCTACCTGGCACGCTCTTTGCATGGAAATGGTGCTTCAAGCCAGTTTGTCCTCTTACCAGCCAGGCTTTCGCTAAAAGCTGCTGTCTGTCATGCCTGCTTCACTGAAGTCCAGTGTCTTCCAGGACAGCCTATAGGATATGTGCACTGGAACATCGTAATGTGAGAACTCACTGTTTACCAACTGTGATGGTTATTGTTTCCTTTTCTGAGATGAATCTTTGACCATGTCTGTCTTCACCTGTACCTCTATTTTTGCTGCTCATTTACTTTTCAGACTACAACAGTCCAGCTGAGAATGAAACATTGATTTTTATGTTATGGCATTCTAGTACATGCACACATGTCCATGAACAAAAATTGCATTCATATGTTTGGGTTGTGTCCTCCAGATGTATGCTTCTAGTTAGCAGTGTGGATGAGCAGCTAGTATACATCTTATTTACCAGTATGGATCATTGGTGAATGGTTAATAACTGTAGTAATATGGTTTTTATAGAATTTGAAGCTCTTTCCCTTTAGTGCTTCACTTGCCATGTGCTTTCAGCCCTTCAGATGGAAGTCCTATGGAGGCACATCAGGAAAGAGAATGTGCTTCTAGGAAAGCACAAGTCCGCAGTCTATCAGAACATATTAAGTGTTTGCTGAACCATCAATCAAGTCTCCATCAAACCTGCTGTCTTTGGGCCTGATCCTGCATGTATAGAAATGAATTGGTGCTTTCTTAATGTTCAGCTGAGAAAAGAAAAAGCCCATTGTAGTCTAAAGAGAGCCTGAGATTGGAGCTCATTATGCACTGCTTGTCACTGCATAAGGGAGTCTTGTTCCTTCTGACAATCAGATTGTGGCCCAAGTTGTAAAGCTGCTATAATGTATTTTCATATGCAGTCTCCTGTATTTGTATAGTTTATAGCAAAGACTATCAACATAACTAATGTTTGTGTATGGGATGGCAGAATGAAAGCAACTATTGAGCTTTCTAACCATCAAAGGAAATACAGACCCCCTGAGTCTGAAGCTTTGATTTATGTGATCCTGAATTGACTTACACAGTAATAATACTCTATTCTTTCTTCTGGGCCTCAGACCTTCAAATGAGGCCTGGGCTTCGTATTTAGTGATTTTGTGTTACCATGACAATTTTTGAAGTCAGCCATGAGCTTGATTTTCCAGAACAAATTGCACAACTTTTGCACTTCTTTTTGCTCACTTCCTCAGCACTTACCTGAGCTTTCCAGCTCCCTGAGTTTTGGTCTCAGTACTGAAGAGCCACAACCAAAGTAGATTTGGCTCCACCTCTTATGCACATAGTTGTAATCTGTATTTATATTTGTACAGTTTTTTAAACTGCTAGCAACTGGTCTAAAGTGGTTGCATCTTCTTTCCTATCCAGGCAGGTCTGTTTTTAAGAAGAGCCAGCACTGAAATAAGTTAGTCCAAGACCAAAATCTTCCTATATTTGGTTGTTGTTACATTTTACCCCTACTCTCTTCTGGCAGACTCAAGGATCAGGGAGTTTTGATTCACTGTCTGAGGGATTACTGAGGCTGAAATGAACATTTTACAGGAACACAAGCTGAAATGGCACAATACTGAAGATGTGAAACTCAATTAAAGGTAATACCCTTTTCATTTAGCCTTGTCTTTTCTGGGAAGCATCCAGTCCTTAAAGAGCTTTCATCTCCTACTTTTGATCCTCATGTGAAAACAGTAACCAAACATAGACACAGGCAAACCAAAGAAAACCTGGTTTTCCACACTCTAGGATGAGTTTAATTTTTCTTCTAGATAGCATATTGGCATCCCAGCTGTATTTTGAGTGTTGCTATTTTGGACAACCATAAAGTGCACTGCATATTTTGAGGATGTATTTTTGGACTACAGGAAATTGAAACTTGATTCTATGTAGACCATCATCATAAACATTTCTACTGTATAAACCCAGCTTTATTCTAAGAATCTCAAAGTAGTTACAGTGAACATTAACAAGAGGACATGTGTCTGAAAGGGTAGGAAGGAAAAGAGCATGTAGACCAATTTGCCTAAGACCAGAGTTGTAAACTAGAGCATCTTGATTATCCATTTGACTTGGATCCCACTTCTCTCAAACCAGCCAGGGTACGCTAGACAGAAATTGTTTTGCCTTTAGTCTTTTGCAGCAGCTGCAAGAAGGATGACTTCTTACTGTAGCAGAAAGCCTGCTAATGTAAATAAATAACCCATCATCATTTTTAAAAGTAATTCCATTTGGCAGAATCAGTGCATGCCTGATCAATACCTCCCATTAATCTAATACAACCACCCAGTGACAGACCTGAAAAAAGAACTGAAGTTTGTTGTAACAGTTGTTTTGACAAGTCATGGACATATTTTGTTCTGATTTTGTCTGTCACAACTTTTCCTTTGCACTCCCAGATGAAAACAAAACAAAACAGCCCTAAATAAGATCACAAGGCAGAGACATTTTGCTTTACTCTGCCCATTAAAAAAAATAGAAGGAAAAGAACTAAGTGGTGCTGGCTGGTCATGCTTACAGAGCACATGAATGTGAATCAACACTATTCCTGAGGATTCAGAAAGCGATGTTTGAAGTAATGAGAATAGCTGAACCAGGCAAGAAGACTGGGGGCTGCAGATGAAACTTTCAGAGGTGGTCAAAGTCAGCTGAATCCTCCTCACACTGGTATCAGAAGTCTGGTGCTCAGTGTGGAAGTCAGACCAGCTCTGAACACACTGAGCAATTATCCGAGTGTTGACACTGGAGAGATTCTTTAGGTGTGCAGCAGATATGACCTCTCCTGCCACAAGCTTATAGCTGGAAAAACCCGAAACAGCCAAGGGAGAAGGAGAAATATGAGACATTCCTCTTAGCCAGTTTTAGAGCAATGACATGATTTCCCAGCCACCTAATCCACCTTCTCTTTGAAGAAGCAAACTCTTAAGGATGCAGCCTAATGTAATACACCCCTGCCTCCCCTACCGAAATGTTCGTATTAATGCTTCTGATACTGAACCTATGGTTCATTTTGGGAAAGACAAAAACAAAGCACAGATGTCATTTAGCAATGGTCACTTTGGTCTCTGTGCCTGCAGGACAGCCACAGCATGACATGTCTACATCTGCTTTCAGACCTTACTACAGTGCCCATCTTCAGAATGTATTTTGTGAAACAAATATGTTCTTTCCACAGAAAATAAACTGCAAAACCCATCTATTTCCGTGTTCTCTGCTTAAGGTTGCTTTGTTGGGTTGAATATCCCTGTGTTTTCAGCTAGAACACAGCATCTTTTCATGACCAGAAACTGCAGGAAAGACTAACTGTACAGAACCACTTTTTTCCTTAAAAAGCATCTTGATTAAAAATTACCATCCATTGCCTGGTGTGTGCAATGCACAGTAAAGCCATTTGTAATGTGCTGTTTCCTTAATTTCTTACATACTTTACTGTATCCAGAATCCACTTAATATAATCAGTTAAGCCCACAGCCAGGTTTTGCCACATATTTTGGGTTATATGCGTATTGCTGCATAATGTATGTTTTCATTTAATTTACAGATTTACCAACTGTATGGTTGTACACGTATATCCTGAGTGCTGGAATGGGCTGTATCTCTTCTAACTGGATCAAAACAGAGAGGAAATATGATCATAAAGCTAATTCAAAGAACATGTAAGTGCTACATTTAGACACTGCTATGATGATAGTTCTTTGACACTGTATTTGCTCCATGTAAGCAACTGGGAATGTAGTGCAGGCCTCATGCTTTTACACAAAGAAGAGAAAAGCCCAATTATTGCTGTTTAGTCTGATATGTTGCTTGGAAAGCTGTGCATTATAATGTGGCAGTTACCAAGTAGTACAGTGATACACATCTGTAATGTCTGCAAATCTCAGGCAACTTCACGAAGCTGGATAAACACTGTCACTCTTTCATGGATGAGATGGAGTAAGCAGCAGAGAGCAATATAGTGACATGCCCCATCTCAGAGGCAGTGCAAGATGTAGGAACAGGACTTGTTCTTTTAGTCCTGTGGCAGGGGTTTTCTCCCCCAGTCCAATTGTGTTGGCATGAGACCACATTTCCAGTTGCTCACCTGGTGCAGATGCAGGACAAGCTATCTGTATCACCTTACCAGCCTCTAAACATAGTACTTAAATATTCCTTAAAGTGGCTTTGTCACCATTTTCCTTCTGATGTCAGCCAGTTTAGGACAGAAATGGCCCACCCTGCCAACAGGGATATAAATTGTCCTGTCATTGGCTGTCGTAATAGGGAAGTTTCTCTGTGTGTTGACTTCTGAAGTACTTAAGTGGTAGTTACTCTCCTTTCTCCTGCGACCCTAAAATAACTGTTAACTGTAAGTCAGGTTTATTTTAATTAAACTCTCTTTTTGGTTCTTTTCCCCTGAATTCTTACTTTTTTAAAAGTAATGAAACCTGGTATCACACATGTCAGTCTTCTGTAAAACCTTTCTTAAAGAATCATGATCAAGAGGCTCAAATAGCTAATTATTAATTGAACACATATTGTGGTTTCTATCTCACTATTATCTTTAAAGTGTCTGAGAAACATTAACCAAAGGAAGCCCCTCGGCATGAAGTCTACATTTGAATAATCCAGAAAGAAAATTCATAATCCACAATATTACATCTGCTCCCAAGTTCCAGTGTTGATGTTTGTGATTTTACAGCCACATTTCCCTATTTCTTCTAAAAATATTATCCTCTCCCCTGCGGCTGTGTGAAAGGCTTAGGCAAAACAGGGGAAATAGACTATTTATCCAGGGAAAACAGTGAAACACACACAACTTAAATAGCCTGATTCTTTCCCTTCCTTATTTTGGTGTCGTACAGTTTTATTTCTGTGTGTGATAAAGTCAGCATTTTCACTAACCTCAGTGAAGGAAAAAGAAGTACCAGTTTGGTGCAGATTATAGGAGATTCAGACCCACTGCGTTATCAGATGTAGATACTCTTTTCCTTCTCTCCCTTCATGCTCCTCCTTCACTCCCTGCAGTATTTCACTTAATCATCTGAACTGCTGTTTGTAAGAACAGTTCTGGAAGATGAAATAGTTCAAAGAGATGTTGGAATTTATTTGTTTTTATTTCATATCTCTATACCATTTTGATGGGTTTGAATATCTGGTTCTCTGGTACAGACATGACCCGTTTCTACCAAGAACAAGTTTGACCTTTTCTCATGATTATGCACTGCCTGCTGGTATATATTCATGAGTAAAAATAACTCCTTGTAAGCCCCTGGGCATTAAGGAATACATAGGCTCTGAAATAGATATGCTAACTCGAGCCCATATAGATAGCTCAGCTACCAGACAGCTGCCCATTCCTTTGCTGAAGATTAAGCTGCTTTGCCAAAAATATCATCTTAAAGGTGTGATATCTCTCTGGAAAAAACCCCACCATAACATACTCTGATGACTGTTCTTGAATATTGGAAAGAGTGTGAGCCTTATGCATAGAAGAGGGTTACATGAGAAAGAGAATGAGAAAGCAGAATTCAGATTGCATCCATGTCTGAACTCATGGTACTATTTAGCTTATGTTTAAACAAAGGGAAACTTCAGATCATTGCACAATTGAAGCAACATAAAAGTGGATTTTCTTGAAGGTTTAAATCCAGGAAATGTCACTATTGTAGCTTCCCATAGCTTTTACATTATGTTCTTGTTTGTTTGGGGTTCTTTCAGTCAAAGCCTGATTCCTTGTAAGAAAATCTGCTTTCATTCCTTTTAATGGAGTAAATATCTGGGCAGCTGCTGTTGTGTTTGTAGACAAAACTTCTGCAAGCATGGTACAAGATACAAACTTGCCTTTCTACTGGGGCAAATTAAAGGAGAATACTTGCTTTTTCTTTATATTTAACTTTTTCATCTAGCTGCTTAGCTCTAACCCAAGTGTTTCTGCTACTGTCACAGGCTTCTGTAGCACAGGCAGCTCTCTTAACTTACACAGAGCTCTAATTTTCCTAACCTACCAAAAGGGAGTGGTATTTACCATATGTGTATGGCCAGAAGCTCAAAAATACTGAAGCAACTAGGAGGAAACAGCTAGCAAAAACTCAGATCAGCCAAACTTGCTTCTTAGAAGCCAGCAGAAAAAGTCAGGGGCTTAAAAGATGGGCAGCTCTTGTCTTACCTATTTTGCATCCCAAATAAACATTCAAGAACACCTAAAGGATGGGCAGCTCAACTCAACCTAGAAGATATAAAGAAGCAGGAGGAGTTGCATATGGGTCTGCTGTGCCCTTGAGAAGTATTGACCACTGTCTTCATGGGGCTACAGTACTACTGTGGCATCTTGTCTTTTCTGTAAGGAGGATGCTATCTCAGGGGCCTCAGTGTGCTCCATCACATAAAGATGTACGGGTAGTGAGTGGGTGCTAAAATCATGGATAGCATGTCTATGGTAAGGAAAGATGTTTATTATGTGCATGCCTACAAAAAGACACTGACTTTTCTCTGTTCTTGCTCTAGGTTCCCAAAGGTGAGAGCAAACACCAAGTTTCAGTTCAGCAGCCTGCTCTGTAGCAACTCTGTGGCTTCATGTGAAAATAAACATAGCAGAAGATAGACAAAACCTGCATTGTGCACTCTATCTGGTGAGCAATGTCTTTGGCTCTCTCATGCTGCCAGGGAGCAGCTTTTGAACTGCTCTGAAGAAAATACCTCTGGCATTTCTTGTACCATCAGTAGGAATCCCTTACCTTCAGTAAACTAAGTAAGTACATAGGAAAGTTATAAACCTCATCCAGTAGTAGAATGAGCACACACAAGGTTATAGACAACTGATCTCCAGAAAGGGGCTGATTCTGATATTAAATACACAGGTGAAGGATCTTCCCAAAGGATATTTTCTAGTAATAAAAATTATGTTCAGTACTAAAGAAAAAGGGTATGGGGTGGGGGGGAAAGAAGGAAGATGGTGGACTGGAAGGCAGGAGCTGAATGCTAACCCTGGCATAAGACTCAGTGAATCCCTGAAATGGGGTTAGCAGATGCAGATAAAATAAATATGGCATAAAAAAATCTGATTTTTTTTACTTTCAGTGGCTTCTGCTACCCAGAAAAAAAGAACTTTATGCACATATTGAGTATAACTACATTGTTCTCTCTTGTGGTTTACTAGAGATGTCTGCCAGCACGGCTGGAAAAGACATTGATGCTGCAGTCACCAAGAGCTTCACTGAGACTTCATGCACCCAGGAGAGGCACACCTGTATGCCTGAAACCACCTCTGTTGGGCCAATGGGAGGCTGTGACCTCCTGGAGGGATGCTCCATGTGCTGGGTGAGCTTACCTTTGACACAGGCCTGAACCTGCCCGTACCACTCCCCGCAGCTATTGCAGAGCAGCGTGAACGCCGTCTCCTTGTTGCCCATGATGTACCCCTGGGCGCAAACATACAGCAGCTCGTCCCCCATTTCAAAGCCAGTGTGGCCATGCAGGATGGTGTGGGGGAAGGATGGTGGGTCCCCGCAGGGCTTGTCTGGAAGGTAAAAAGAAATGAGGTTGTAGAGACCTTGCAGAAGTCTTTAAATGCAGTGCTAACAGCGGTGCTAAAGAGTTACACCAAGGACAAACTTACACATATCCATGGAACACATATATCTCATCTGATTCATGCCCTCATCCCCCTTCATAACTGTTTGCAGCTGTAATTGTGTAGGTATATGTTAGGCTATAGCTGTGATGTGATAACTGTGATGTTACTGATGTGTAACTACAATGCACCTTAAAGGGCCTTTGTTTCCAGCAAGTTAGCTCAGGATGTTAAGGTACAGCTATCTTCTCTGCCTGCTTCTACAAAGGCTAAAATAGGCTTGGGTATTCTGGGACTGGAAAGCAAAAGTTTGGACACGAGTCATTTTACTTAACTGCAGAATTGCTTATGGAATTGTTTAAGACTGGCACAAGTCTTAAACAATTAAAGTGGCAAACAGGCAGAGGCTGAGCAATGACCCAGTCTGTCTTCACAGAAAGGAAAGTCCAGGTGGTCACCAGCCAGTTTTCAGACTGTTCCTTCTAATCTTTCTCAAAATCAAAGGTTTCTTCCCTGATGCTCAAATTTACCCAATTTTAGGTTAGAGACACCCTACAATAAATGGTGACTTGTGCTCTTCAGCAACAGCCAGGGGTAACACAGCTCTGCTCTCTGTGAGATTATGAAGAGCTAAATATTTCAGGGTATAAAATCTAATGAGGTGTTTGATAATATTTTGCTATAAACAGTAACAACTGATCTGAGTTTTCTGTTGCATTAAATAAGTGCAGAGAGGAGGCAGACAGAAAGCTGCTAACCCCAGTGTAAACTGGATTTTAACCCTTTTTTCAGGTGTGAACGATCTTGGCTATTGTTAAAAAGGTGAGTAAGATCTAAAGAACTTCTGAGCATTGGAGTTTCTCTTCACTTAAAGGTGTTTCTCTCTTAGAGGTGCTTTTCAAGAGGTGTTTGTCCTGTCCCCCTTTCCTCCAGATTTTTTACAGTCTCTTTTGGAATAGGCATCTCTTGGTTACAGAAGAACCACAACAAGAAAACCTATAATCTAAGAACATGATCTTACTAAAAACCCAATGGATGAAGTGTGCAGTGTTAGTACAAATAAACACTTCTGTGTTCTTTCTCAAATCTGTGATTTTTCCCAGTGGTTCGTAACTGAAGATTCAAACCCTGCTTTTGTCCAGATACAGAACAACCAAAAGTGAAAAGGCTAATAGGTAATAGCTCAGGAGTTCTTGTGATTACATGGGTTAAGGAAACTTAGGGCCAAGCCTGTGTTCTAGCATTGATCTTTCCTGTTGAAACAGTTGACCTTGGTACAAAAACCTATTTACTTAGTTGGCTAAGCAACGATTATGTTCCTTGGAAAGACTTTTGCTTGGAAGCTGAAAAAATGATCTCCAAAAGTATGCTTCTAAACACACAGAAGGAGAAACATCTTCAGAGAGCACCGGTGCTACTTTACTAAAGTCTGCTTTTAAGACAGCATCAGCACAAGATGTTAGAAACAACATTTCCATTGACACCAGTTCACGTCCTGGGTTTTCCATGGGCAGTAGTTTTGACAGAAAAGCTTTTTTCCAATCTACTCGCTACAAAAGCTCAGGCTTTCCTGCTTTTGCCCCAGGGACACTCTGCAAGATTCTTGTGAGTCCCGGCTGCAGCTTTTCCCATCATCTGCTCACTTCAGATCCAGGCATAGGTAAATCCATGTTTATTTGGAAATACGATGTATTTATGTTGCTGGTTGTTTGCCTTGTAGTGAAATGAAAATCCTACGACAAACATCCCTGCTCTGTGAAAGTCCTTTTGCATCAGGCTTTTGGAAATTGTCTGCTAGGTCTTGTGCTGACCACTTCTCAGCCAGGTATGCTGAAAAACATCTGCCACTAATTGAAAGGATACGCTACCGAAGTCAAAGCTTTGAAGTCTGTTCTCCCTAATGTACACACACATATATATACTGTCTAACACCTTCAGAAGTTAGTGGGAGTTATGCACACACACACACACTGACAGAAAAAACAAGCTCTTGAGGCTACACAAAGCGCAGTTTATGTACAGTCTTATGGAGGCTTGGCATCCAAGGAAGTGAGGAGCAGTTAGCAGCTAATGCCTTTCCTGTGAACTGGTGGGATGAATACAGATTGATGTGGATGAAAGGAGTAAAAAAATACTGTTTCATAGTAGAGCATACTTCATTTATGTAGCTGCTTCCATCAGTAGAAATGGAAGCCATGTATCTGCTCTGAGGGAAGTCTTGATCCCAAAGCTGCATAGGATAATTATACGTCAGAGGATATTCTTATCTGCAAAGCCCTGCTTCTTAATTGTATGGCCAGAGGAAGCAGAACAGTAACAGTTAAATCAGTTAAATACAGCAAACACTTTCAGAAAGAACATTTTAACCTACCAGGAAAGAAGAAAGCTGAAAGGAGCTTTACTGTAAAAGCTAGCAACAGATGGGGTATCAGAGAATTATGAGATACTGAAAGAGAGATCTGACTGATGTGTGGATAGAAAGAAAAGCAGAGATTTCAAAGATATTAATGGATGGACACTCTATGGGGAACTTTTGACTCTCTTATATGAGACTTTGTTAGGTCTCATCATTGCTGTACAGCATATTGAGTGACAACTTGGACAAACAGAAGTGAAGGCTGGTACCCTGCAAAGACATACTGAAGTTCCTGCATCCATTTTGCTGCTCTCCTCATCTGTGCAAGATGTAGAGGAATTTTCTGGGCTGCAGCATCTTATGGCTCCTTGTCCTGCTGCAGTCTCAGTTGCCAGACCTGTTCTTTCTGGTACAGGTACAGCAGTAACACTGGGACAGCAGCTCATCAAACTGAGCCACTCCTGTGGACAGGCTTCAGGTTTTTGTCTGCAGCCTTTGTACCAGGAGCTGGCAAAGCATGGGCTTGTTTGGAACAACAGTCTGTGCTCAGTGCTTTCTTTCCTTACTGCTGAAAAAGACAAATTGAAGTATGTACATAAGCCATCAAACTTTGATGGGTGACTGGAGCCAGCAGTCATTTAACAAAGTCTGATTTGCATTTGCACTCTACACACTACAAGTCACTGCCTGTTTAGTTTTTCTATGGTGGCAGTAAATCAAAACCTTATGGAATAGAGATCTTACTTGTTGCCTGTAAATATCAGTGGGTCACTGAAAGAAAGAGCCAGGAGAATGTGGGAGCTATTAACAAAGAGATCTTTCCTTTGTTGCATTTTAAAAGCAATAGAAGAAAGGGAACCAAGAGGATTATACACATATGAAGTTGAATGGCATGTGGTCCTACAAAAAAAGAAGATTCATAGGGAAAATTCCAGCTTTCTGTTTTTCTTGCTTTATCTCTTTTATACCTCAGGGCGTTTTCTTATGAGCTTTGATAGAAAACAAATACACACTCTGTGTGCCAGATCTGACTTACTTGGTGATACTCAATTTTCAGAATAGGCAGAATCTAATGTATTTTAGGTAATTTTTGCACTCAAGGCTAAGAGAGAAACTTTCTGATCTCAGCAGATCTTGAGCTGCTATAGAATTGTCTTCTTGATCCTGATGTCTGCACAAAACAGCTGTTTACAAGAAACTGAGAAGACAAATGTCTGAACTGTGAAACCCCTGGCTATACTCACAGCAGTCATGCAACATTGCAGCTACATCTTTCCCTGTCAAACATAACTCTTGATACCAGTTCCCTGTCAAACATAACTCTTAGCATCAAAGACTGCTGTGATTCATCTGTGGGTATAGAACAAAATCCATTTCAGAAGCACAAAAAAGGTATCTCTCTTTGGCATCCTTATTTGTAAAAGCCTGATTCTGTAAGCACACCCAGAGCTCTTGCTAGCATCTGACCAGTGTCTTGGCTATTGAGGCATATGCTTAAGCAGTTTAGCTGATTAACACATTAATGCAGTAAATGTTAATTGATTAACGATTAATTATATATCAAGGCCTAAGAAGGGAGTTTTATGATGGTTTGTACCAGAAAATTCATGGCAGTTCAAGACTCCTTTTGCACAACTCTAAGAACTGTTCCAAGACAGAGTTAAGAAGAGCTGCCATCATCAACTCAGTTTCTGAAGAAGACTGATGTGACTGTTCCCTCTGTCTGTCCTCAACGTGCCTGTTTGTCTGAGCCTTTGGCTGATCTCAGCCATGTCTGACCAAGGCAAAGCTGCTGAGTGCCTGCTCATTTTGATGGGTTTAAAAGAGGAAAGAGCCACAGCTAGGCATCTTTTCCATTGAGATGGGCATAAGTAGGACTCAGCCCTTAACCTGTCCCCACAAGCAGAGCCCAGGCAGGCAGCATTGCACACGGGTGAACATAGCAGCATGTTCATAGCTTTAAGGCAGCCACAGCACATGCAGCCCTCAGTCCAGCCAGCCATGCCCAAACCCAGCAAGGAGCTGAGAGTGCCCTGAAGGGTGGAGGGTAAGAATACTGGAGAAAGAACTGGATTGATTTCATATAGGACTGCAGATTGTTGGTTGGATGAATATGGAAGAAATGAAAGGGCTTGCTGTAACTATGAATGGGGACATAGGTCTCAGTGTAAGGAACGTGTGTTATAATTGAATTTGTATCAATTAAAAGCAATGTCCTCTTTTCTAAAAGAAAAAAGCATACTGGAGAGGTTTCAAGTAAGACACAACTTGATCATAAGTTAGACATGCACCCATTAATCACATGTATAAAACAGCAAAGGAGATGTGCTGTCTGAGGCTGTGATGCAGGGTTTGCTGCTGCTGCTTCTTACTGGATATTTACTTCCTAAAACTACAAGCAGCATCCCTGAAGTGGAGGATGTTCTTTCAGTCAACTGCTTTGTGCTGGCTTGTGTTCCTGTGTGTTACACTTACATGTTAAAGCTGTTTCCTTCCTGGATTTTACTCTTTCCATACCCGCTACAGTCTAGGCTCTGCCACCCAACTTTGCTTTAGCTTTTCTATTCAAACATCGATGATGCATCCACTGTTTTTTATATATTCAAATCAGAGGAGACTTTACTGTCATCAGAAATGTTTCAGTGTAAGGACCATTTGGGGAGCTCACTGTCATGGTCATCTCACTCTGTCATCAGGAAACTCCTGCCTTGTGCAAAATAAGTTGTTCAAAATGGTTTCTCCTTTGCAAATGATCCAATTTTTCCCCTGCCACAAGCAGTAACCAATTGCAATGGGCAAAGACAATTCCTTTCCCAAGATCCAGCATATACGTGTAGGCTCAGACGCAGCAGGTGGAGACAGACAGGGGAACACAAGGGCACAGTGGGACAATAGCAACCGGAGCAATGATTTCAGCATCCCACAGCTGTCCCACCCACTGCAAGGTTATTCTCAAGGGGGGGGGATGATGACAAAAGAGATATTTGAAGGAGGACAATGAGAGAGTTCTGCAGATGTTTACAGGGAGCTGCTCCTACATGTGAGGAGCTGCATGGAAGAGAACACAACGGTGCTTGTGTGATAGCACTAGCAATGGGGTGATGGAGCTGGCTTCGCTCATAGCAGCACGGAGCCTGGAGTTGATACCACGGGGTTTACTTTAGAGGATGGTCAAACCCTGACATTTTTGAAAGACTGGATGCACATCACATAATGCATCACCTCTGCCACATTTCTCTTAAATTGTATTTTCATTACCAGTGCTGCCACTGACTACCAAAATACCATCATCCTGTGTGGTGAACTTAACTGTTTCTCTGTAAATGCCATCTGCTTTCCCTGGAAATGAAATATGAAACTTTGTTGCCAACAACAACATTCTATTCCAGAGGTTCCCAAACTTCTTTACGCAATCCTGCCTACCAGTAACTTTTGGCCTTGAGAACCCATCTTTGCTTGCTGGTTCTGGTATTTGAATATTGAAATGTTTAAGCATCAACGTAAATTGGAAATAACTTGGTTTTCAGACTCATCCATGACATGTCAGAGTCCCTTGTGGGCTGGTCTACACTTGTTAACAGAAAAAAAACAAACCAAAACTGAAATGAAGGCAATGAAGTTATTTGTATATAAATGTTGTATACTGATAGGTATGCAACACTGTGGTGTTTTGCAGCTGGGAGTCAGCTTTCTGAGTTACATTCATTTACATGCTTAGTATGGGAGATGCTTCAGGCATCTCTGTTGCCAGATACATTCCTTTCCATAAAGTTCTGTGAACACCAGAATGGGTTCTTCCAGATCAGTAGTGCTGTTTGAACTTGCTAAACTGCAGCAAAGACAAATGATAATGCAGTTTGTTTTCTGCAACCAGTGTCTTTGCAGCAGTTGGCTCACTTAGTGGGTGACTACAAAGATCCTTAACATTCTCTCTTTGCTTCTCAGCAGTAGAAGAATCTAAGGCAGAACTTTTAATGTTGCAAGACAGCGATGACTGTGCATTATTTCAATAGTATATCAGTGCTGACCTTCATCCTTTACACAAAAAGCATCATAATGGTCATTCACAAAGGGACCGGTTTCAATTTTAACATCAATGGCTTTCACGCTCTGCTGTTTGCTGCCCGTCTTTCTGCATATAATTGTCCTAAAATAAAGAAGAAGAAGAAAAAAAAGTAATCAGAAATCTTCTGGAGCTGTACATGCAGGTGACATTTGGAGATCTTTCATCACAGTAGTCAGGCTTCAGCCTCAGCTGAACTGTTTAAGAGTTGTCACAAAAGGCATGAGTGTGGGAAGAGCTATGGAAAACACTAAAGGAGAATTAGAAGTAATTCGAAAAACGTCTGCTGGAGATCAGTTCAAGGCATAGGAAGCAATAGGAAGTGTGTTTATCTTATCATATTCTATGATTCTATATTGTCTAATACTTAGAAGCATCAGATGAAGTCCCAGAGTATTTTAGGTCACATTCTGCTCTCACATTCCAGCAATACAAATTGCCACCAATGCCACCTGGGTAAAAATGAACAATCCCCTAAAGATTTGATCCAGAAGATTATAAATCATTAACATTTTACATCAGAGGACCATTAAGTTTGCATATGGAACTGCTCAAAAGCTAACACAGGCAAGCTCAGGAAATTCATCCTGAGTTCTTGGAAGAAAAACTGCTAATTTTTTTTGACAGTAATTTCCAACCTTTGTGTAAACCCCATTAGTTCTGGTTTGGTACTCAGCAATACCTAATCCATCCTGCTGGCCTCTGTAGGCTCGAACAAAGGTAATAGATCTGTATTTCATTTTACAACTCCATAGATGCTAAACGTGAAGGAAGCGATTAGTAATTATGTCTTCTCTCAGCTGTGCTGGCTGCTTAAACCTAACAAATAGAAGACAGATTGTTGTAGAAAACACTGCTTTTACTGTTACACTGAAGGTTACAAAGGCTGGGAAAGTAAATTCAGCCCAAATTTTTGCAGCTGGATATTAATGGTGTGGGGTTTATTTCTTTGTGGACAGCAGGTTTGTAGAAGCATTGCAGGGTCAGCTATTCTAGTGAAAGCAAGACAAAAATGCTTTCTGCAGAGGAATCCTTCCAGTGGAAGAAATCTATCATTGTGCATTGTGCAATGGCTGAGCTAATTTTGCTGTTGGTTCCACGCTCAGTTTGGGGAATAAAATCAGTGTTGCTCATTCACTGACTGTGGAAAAGATCCAGTGGAAGCCCAGTATTTGATCATGTACTTAAATACTGTGTCACAGCTGATTTACACAAGTGGGCTGAATTATGTCTGTACAGACCATCTTCATTCTGGCATGTGATAGCTTTTGAACAGTTAAATACACAACTTTCATGTTCTTTTAGTGTCAACAAACAAAAGCAACATGAAACAAGCCATATGATGGTGGTCAGGCATATGTACCAGAATGGTTCCTACCACATTTCTGCTCTGGAAAACAACATGATGGCATCCCCTACTGAAAGTTCCTTTATGATTTCAAGTCATATGTTTCTTTTGTAAGGAAAACACCCCTTGATTGTTTTGGGGTTGATTGATTGAAGAACAATATTGTCCATACAGGTTTAAAATTAAGTCCTTTCAGAATTTAATGCATATAAAGCCCAAGTCCTCTAAGCCAGTAGTAATCAGGCACCTGGACAAAAGTGACTTGATCTGATCAGTTCAGATGACTGGGAGAATCAGGCCATCAGGCAGAAAGTTTTTGTATATATTCTCGTGTCATTGCACTAGGTCTTACAGAGCCTAAGGGAATGAAACAGTTTTGCCTCATTTCAAATAGTTACTAACCATCTTGCCAGTTACTCACTTAGGCACTTGGATCAGTTATGCAGCACTGAGTAGACACATACTGACACATAAAACTGCATGCCTTTTGTCTGTAGTTGTTTACTGAGGACTTCAGTCTCTTGTAAGAAACAAACACTAACAGAGATTGTTGCCATCGTGTGATTCTGGTCTCTGAAAATCAGCCCACATTCCCTCCTGTGCTCAATCAAGGGACCCACTTCTGAAAATCTTATGAATTTTCTGATTTATGCTTCAAATTTCTACACAATATATTTTGTTTCTCTCCAAAGAACTGTAATTTCTTTACCATTTCTCCAGTAAGCTAAAAAAGTTATCTGTGGATGATGCATCTTTAGTATAGTCAGGTCATCTCCAAAACAGGATACGTAGCTCACATGTATAATTGTGTATCTGAAAAGCAAGTTTTTCTTACTTTTTTATCCCAAGTTTTACAAGTTTGTAATTGATGGGATATACTGATTAATGTATTAATTTTAAGAGCATTTTTAGCTGCTATCCAAGGAGACCAAACTTACATAGAATCATAGGATAGTTAGGGTTGAAAAGGATCTTAAGATCATCCAGTTCCAACCCTGCCAAACATAGGTTTGTCTTACATACAATTTTATCATTACACATAAATGAAGGCTGTAAATGACACTGTTTTAAAATGTATTTCTCACTAAACTAAGTTTCCTGTGATGAGAGATATAATGTCTTATACACATATATATAATAGAAAAATTATAGTTTATTTAATGTCTCTCATTCATCCTTTTTGTCAGTGGTTTCCTACTACAAGCTCAGTCTTTCAAGCTTTAAACATCTTCAGGAAGCTGTTATTACTGCTGCTGAAAGGAGCTTCGAGAGTGCTCAGCATTTCTGAGTAGTAGATCTAAGGATCAGACCTGCAGTGGCACTGGCATAGGAATAATCTCTTTGCAGTCACTAGCACTCCAGGTATGATTGAAAATATACACTAATAGTCTCTTTTCTTTGAGTTCTTGGGGGGTTGGGGGGGTGTGTTTCCCTAAATCCTGAAATGCTAGGTTTTCATCTCTAATTACAGATTAAATACATAGGTAGAGCTTAGTCTCAGTTCTAAAATGTAGCTTCTGATGCTTTTAACTTTCTTCCATTTTTCATTTGAGGACTGAAAAAAGACAATCAGTTCGGAATTCAATATATTTGAACATTTCTTCAGCAGCAATGTTGCCATGCTGAAATAAGAAACAAAACATCACATATTTTTCCTGCTCTTTCTAGCACACTCCTGAGCGGTTGGGGAAATACATTGCCTGGTTTGTTTCTTTCCCATCTTGAATAGTTGCACTGGGGCATGCATCATATCTGGGAGAATGACACAAATTCTGTATATTTCTTAGGGATATACCCACCTACCCAATCATTTAGAAGAATGTAGTCATGCAGGGAATTTTATTCCTGTTACTGTTGCTTTCATGTAATAATTGAACTTAAACGGACTTGCTCATTACTCAGCATACGTTGTGATCTGATGCTTAGAGCAGCGTAATGCATGATTTTTTACCCTGTATCTAAGAAATGGATGCAATTTCATTTTTTCTTCTAAGGAGATCTCTTATGAAAGTAGACCTGCTCAGAAGAAACATACTGAGTTCAGACTGCTGGTTATCCATAATAATCCTCTATATTCAATACACATCTGCATGAAACATGAAATGTCCATGCATCGCTGAAAATGACTCTTCCACAGCCATGAACTCACAATCTCATCACAGAAATCAGATGTACTGTCGCTACAGACTGTGTAAGTACCATATTCTATCATTAAGGTAAAAATATGGAAGGTTTTTAGTAGTGTTGACAACAGCCACTGCTCTCTGATGGAAAGGAGGAGGGTGTCTGATGGTGTCTCCTTTGGTTCCTTGAAAAGCCAAGCCAAAAAGTACTGAGAATCTTCTCAGTCCACTGCCACCCAGCCTAGGAGAGCAACCTGCTTCATGATGCCTCCTCTCCTCTCACGTGAGTAAACACAGAGCACTATGTTGAACCTCAGCTCAATTCCTGATGTATGATGACTCATCCAACTACGAACAGTTATCAGTCCTTATGTACCTACCCCAAAAGAAAGGTCAAAGGTTGGCTGTACTGATCATTGTTTTCCTGTGCCATGGCTCACACATTGCACTGATTGTGTTGGCAATGAGCAAATGTAATATATAGTGCAATAAGGTATGAACCAGACTCCCCAGAAGCCTTCAACTTTTGCACTGGTTAAATTTTTTCTAATATATTATGTAACCAGTGAGTAATTGGTATATTTTGCACTTCTAATTCTTCAGTTCAAAGGAGGAAATAGCAGAAAAGCTGGCAGGAATAGCATTCATTTCACAGTATGCCATAATATGCCATTATGTAATATATATTATTAAATATAATGATATATCAAGCCATGGTAATGATACTTAACTTTATATATTGCATATATGCATATATAATAAAGATACATATACTAAACATAATATATATATAATAGTTTTGTTTGTAGTAGTATCTATTGGTATCTTACTTTCTAAGATAATTATATAGCAATTTTATAATACTTGAAAACTTTTCTGTAAACCCAAGTTAAAACATATGGAGTTAACAGCTGAGTTTACGTGACATGATGTGATCCATCAGCACAGAAACCAGTATGTGGGCCTGGGATGTTTAGTTGTCACTACTTTATCTGCCAGTTGATTGTAAGTTTTGTAGTCTGAGTCGATAAATACACTGAGTCATAGTGGTCTTATGACATTTATTCATAGCAGTATGAACTTGCATATGAATATATTCAACTAAGAACATCATCAACAATGTGTTATCTGAGGCACTGTGACAGTCTGGTTCACAACATAATGTAACAAACCTTCCCCTGGTTAGAAAGGTAAAAGCTTCATCACTTTTCTTAGTCACAGTAAATCTTTAGCATCCTTTGCTGATTTTTTTCATGTGTCAGCTTTACCACTTGTGTTTCAGTAATTAGGTAAGAGAAAAAGAAATCAGGAGTCTGGAAGTCAAACGAGAGGATTTTTATTCCTAGTCTTTCCCTTCCATAGTTTGGGAACCTGCAAATTATAAAGCTGGCTCTGATGAGGAAAAACATATAAATGACATGTTCACAATCACCAAAGGGAAGAAAATTTCCCCGAAAAGTCATGAAGGGGAGCACAGGTGAGCTTTGGAAAGTCCATTGACTGGGAACTATAGAGGCTAATTTTGGCTGGATGTGACCCAAAGAAAGCAGCTGCTAAGTGTGACATGAAGACATTCCAACAGCAATACTGCCACTGGAAATGTCAAAAGGAGGTCTTACCAAGGCAGAACCAATATCCTTTAGAGTCTTAAAAATATACACCAAAATGCAGCCTTTTGTGCTTAAAATTTTACATACGACTACTGAAATAGTAAGGCCTCTGTTCATTAAATAAATATGTCCCATTCATGCAGATTTTCATACTGTAGCCCAGTATGGAAGATTTTATATAGCCATCTTACTATAATATTGCTGTGTACATATAATTTGAGCGTTCTCAGTTCATGTAGAGGAGAATTGTGTTGCTTCCTGGCCTGGACTAGTTGGGTGCTCAAAGACATGTCAAGTGTCACTAGAAAGAAGTTGGTTTTACCCAGTTTCATTTTATGGGCTCCAGTTTAATTTATGGCTTTCATCAGAGATGTTACTGATTAGTTACCAAGGGCTTAATAAAACCCCTGAAATATTTGCTGAATGCTATTAGTTTACAAAGAAACTCAATTCTTAGACAAAAGGCTTTCAGATAGGACAAAACATTAGAGAGATTCTTTAAAAAGGACAAAATATGTGGAGTTCTTTTGACAATTAGAAAATAAACCTCATTAGAACTAACTGGCAAGTTAAACTCCTGGCATTAGTCACTCCTGTGCATGTGCTAAGAGTAACTCTTTCTTAACTCCTTTCTATCTTCATTTTGTGAGGCTAAACAAAGTGATCACCTTTAATCATTGCTGATGAGAGAGTAGCTTTCTTGGACTGATCCTAGTCTAAACTCATACCTCCTGAGCTTGGATGCACAGAATTACATTGTACTGGTGCAGGAGGTGTCTTATCAGTGCCTTGTTCAAGTCCTTCAAGTACTGCCCCTCTCTCCTGGAGGAGCTGCTGGATGTCTGCCTTTTCCAACTGAACTACTAGTTTAAGGAAGAAATTCCTATTAGTATATATAATACTTCATACATTCATATTCTTGTTAGTATAATACTAATTAGTATAATACATTCTTGTTCATATAATACTGTTACATTGAACCTCATTTCTGTTATTCCATCTCTGAAGTCAGGCTTACCTTCCTGTTCAATACTGTGATTTTCCTTGGTCTTAACAATGAGTTCTAGCATTAACTTATTTCACTAGCATACCCCTACCTTTTGTGCCAGAGTTTGCCAAAGTTTTGCTAAAGCCCTCAAAAAACCCACTCCCAGTAAAAATACAAGTGGAAAGTATGAGTCCCAGCTAAGTAAATGGCTACTCTACAGTTTATAGATGATGTTTTGGGTGCTTGTCCTAGAAAATACATCAGAAATGTATTTTCAGTTCTTGGGTTGTCTGTTTCACAAGGGCCATGGCTGTCGTACTTTGCCCATGCTGTCCTCCCATCTTATGCCAGGACAAGATTCACATCCCCTGCAAACCTGATGCTCATGTCCACATTGCTCAATCATGTCATTCCTTGGAGCAAACAGGCCATGTCTATACAGTGAATTGGCCATATTTATACAGTCAATTCAAGCCTCTTGACTGACCTTCATGTAGAAACCCATATTCCTGAAACACTTTGGGGTTTTTTCGGTATGAGACTTTCTGCAACAATTGACAAGAACCAGTGAGAAGGCAAAGTCATCTTCTAGCAGAGCATGACACTGTGTGTGGGCTGTGGGACTGGAGCTTGTGACGTGAAGGCATTTCAGAGTGCAAGACCTCCTCAGACATTTTCATAAGCCATTTTAGCATCTTGATTTGGACCATGTCCTGTTAGCTGTGTCTGGATTTTTCTCTTGAAGGGAATTAATTGACTTACCTCATACACATGTCTGGGAGCAAATTCATATGCATTATCATCAGGCAGCAGACCACAGCCTTGATATAAAACAGAGAACTCGCCAAACTGACATATCATTAGGACTGCTTCTCTGCAAATAAGCAAGTGGGCCTGTTATAGCATGTACACCTGGACAGGTTTCATGGGGGCCACAAATCCAAGGGTTTGCACACACAGATGAGAGGACTGGCAAGGGTTAGTGACTTGGATTGCTGTTTCCTTGGATATTCCTTGGATTCATTCCTTGGATATTTCTGTTTTCTTTCCCAAGAAATGTGCTGTTATTACCCTACTGCCAGGTGCTGGGCAAGTCCCACACAGTAGGCAGAAAAAGAAATAGGTAGTCTTGTGAGATGTCATTTCTGAATCTTACTATTCCATTTCTCACTGGTGTCATCTGCAGTGAGGGCCCTGTTGTGTTTGACACTGTGGAAGCAGTCAATAGGATTCAGTGCAAAACCTAAAGAACTAACAAAAGGAAGGAAAAATAAAGATGAAGTAATTTTCCTAGCAGCAAACATCTGGTCTGTGGTCAGCCAAGAAAAGAACTCCAGTCTGACTCCCACAGCAAGGCTTATTCTAGCTGACTGCCTTCTTCCTCCAGAGTTATCCCCTCTGAAATAAATCCTCCAGGGACTGGGTAGGAACCAGCCCAGGGCAACTTCATACAAAGGAATGGGTTGACAACCCTGGAGGAGGTCTATCATAGAACAGAAAGTCTGTGCAGAGCTTCACGTCCCTTATAGAAGGGATACATGACTTCATTCTTTTGTAGACAAATAAGCAGTGGGAAAAAGCTTTTAGTGCTAGGAAGGTGATGGAGATTCATAAATTTGCTATGAATATCTCAACACAAGCTATTGATTGCAGTTGTTGGATGCAATTTCTAAAGCAAATAGCTGATTTCTAACATTCTGTGCACAGAATATGAAATCATATGAAAAATTGGGTCATGTTCACTTTGCAAATCTCAAAAGCCCCAGAAATGAGCAAAAGACCCCATGGGATCTGCTGCCCAGTGCTGGAGGACTTGACACAAGGTTTTCCAGTCCAGCATCTGAATTCAAAAGATAGAGAACTCAGCCACCTTTTTTCATTTAGATTCTGGCAAGTGTCTTGCTGGTTTGACTGACTCACTTGTCTGACATGCAAATAAGTCCTAAGAATGTGATTTTTAGTATAAATAGCTATTAGGGCTCATCTGACAAGCGAGACCTGCCTAATGACATTTCATTTCCTGGAATGTAACAATGTGTTATGCTTTATAAGTTACACGTCAGGACTGACTTGTAAATGGTGTTCTTCTGGGCTGCTGGAAGAAGTTATCCCTTATCCTCTTAACCCTATTGACTTGTCAATGGCTCTTCTTTAAAAGTTCCCAAGGCCTTGGACCTGTCAGTGACCTCCTGTACAAACAGCCCTGAACCTTGCCTTGGGTTGGTCTGAACAACTGGAAGTGGAAGACAAAGCCATCCCCTTACGCCTGTGAAAGAGGTTCTGTCCCAGGCTGCTCAACCACAAAACCACCCAGTTTATTGTCTCTTTGGATTGGCTGGCAGGGTTCCACTTACTTAAGCAATTTCCATACTACATTAGTTGAACTGAATCATATTTGTTGAGACGTGATGCTTAGGCTAGCCCAGTTTGCAGGGACTGAAATGGGCTAGAGAGCTCAACATGAGCATCTCCACCAGCAGATTGCTATCTGTCTGCTTCCACCAGCACCCCTCTCTGCAGAGTGATGCTTTTTAACACCCTAACTATTAGCTATGTCATCACCCTGTTCAATTCTAACTTAAACAGAGAAGAGATGAGCACCTGTACCAGCTAATGAGGAAACAGTTACCACAGTGGGTCAGTAAGAAGTAGGTTGGAGTGAGCTGGGTGGCACAACCTTGTTGGATCCAACAGAGGATGTCCTATTATAACCTCAAAATCTTTGCATACTTACAAATAGACCCATATTTACATACAGGTCATCAGAAATTTGACAGTCACCCAAACTGGGCTAGTTCTTCAGAACACATTCTCTTTGCCCATCTAAGAGGTATAGCCCAGAGAGCAGGCAGTATAAACATGATCACACTGACCCAGTCCAACTGAGGCACAGTGATGTGTCAGGAGAAACTCTCATGGGTTTCCAGGCCCTGATTTGGCTGCAAAAATAATAATGACATTAACAGCCAACAGTGATAGACATGTTTACTAGGAGTGGGATTGTACTTATTCACTAGGACCATAAAATAGCCATCAGAAGTGAACAAATCACTGACTTGTGCTGGAAAATGGATCTAGGGGTAAAAAAGCCCTTATATGTCTGCTAGAGCTCTTGTTCAGTTTTAAGTCTTAACTCAGCAAATCTGCAACACTATAATGAATTCGCTCACATAACTTGTTTGTGTTTACTTCTACTGCCAATGCCTAATCCATTTTTCCTCAGGGGAAAGATTAGGATACTTTCCAGGCATCAAACAAATAAACCAAACTGCATTCTTCCTGAAATTAGGAACTCCTTTTATCATGTTCCCTCCTATTCATCTCCTTTCTGATGTACACTGTCCAAGAGGATATGGGGGAATACTAGACTAAAGCTCTGTGATCTGCACTGGATGCCAGTCAGCTGCTGGGAAGTTTGGGAACTTGGAAAGAGTGTCTTGGTAAAACAAACCCTTATCACCATTGAACATGAACAGAGATTAGATATTGCCCTCTAACTCATGGGAACTTCGTACAGCATCTCAAGGGGAAAAAAGGCTGTGGCTGGTAAGCCTTCTGAAGGAAAAATCCAAGAGACAAGGGGCTTCGGATCTACTCATGCTTCTGGGCAATTCCTGTATGGTCCCAGGTTCGGTGGCACAAGACATTCCTGCCAACCCTCAGCTCCTCTATTTGCTGTTTGTTTTAATTTCCTGTGATTTGGTCTCTTTCTTTGCCAAATCTGAAGCCTGTCAATGTGTTCCTGAGGCGTGCTGTGAAGATTTCAACTTTGGAAGAGATGAACACCTTAACTAACAAAATTCAGCACATCGAGTGACAATATCGGTTCCCTGGTGAGCTTCCTCAGCAACCTCTCTACCACATGTGCATTATCACAGTCAAGTATATCTAAAGTCATACCTATCTGAACATGCTTGTTGCCTATTCAGCCATGTGTAAACGCCTGCGTCAGGCTGGTTTCCATGAGAAGCACAGTTTGCTGAGCTTCTTATGGAGCAGGAAGTAACTGAGTCAGTGGGGGCACTGGCACTAACTCCAGCACTGTGCCTTCAGCCTGCAAGCTCCTTTAGGGCTCAGCACCCCGCTACAGGCTAGGTGAAGAGGAACCACAACATCATTCAGAAAGAAAGAGGAGGAGCAAATTGCCTCAGATGTGTGAAATGTGTGACAGACGGATACATACTTGTGTCCCTGCAATATTAGCTGTACAGAATGGATTCTGTGGGGAGAGTGGCATATTTAGCTCTATGGCATGGTGCTTGAGCAGCCAGTGTTCAGTATTCTTAGTGAAGGAGGACTCAGGAGGGGTTAGGCTGTTGTCCTTACCCAGCAGAGCCACCGTCGAGCCATCCCGTGGAGCAGCCAGCGAAAGAACAGTCCAGAACAGCCCTTTTCAGTTCTTCTGCAGTTGCTAAGCGAGCATTCAGGTCAACGCAAGCTTTCTTAGCTTCAGCTAAATCCAGACCCTGAGAGTTGTTCTTGGACTCAAGTGCAAACACTTTCCCTGCAGCACCAAGAAAGGACATGTCATGGCATTGTACCCATCTCATATTCAGCAGAAGCATTGCAGATTATTACCAAATGAAGTTTTTTGGCTTTTTACCGAGTTCATTTTCATGAGCATCCTACTTCTTGGAATGAATGATTTTATCAAGACTGTAAGTACCTTTGTCTTAACTTTTAGTTTTGTTCAACAGGAGAGCAAATATCGCTAAGCCCCTATTCATTCCTATCTCATATGAGAAATTAGTATTGTCTCTATAGGTCTGTGTTTAAGATCTGGAGAGAGAAAGCATGGCACTACCTCATATGCACACATATAGTCAAAGCCAGAGCATCTCCTGTAGGCTATAACCCTGGAATTCATTACTAAGCATTTTACAGTTACATTTCTAACAACTACATCTATGAACCAAGTAAAATCTAAAAGGCAGTATTGCAATGCAGGCTTCCGTGTCAGAAACTGATTGATACCTATTCTCTAAAATCTAAATAATGTAATTCTATGGCAACTTGTGTCTAAATGACACCGCAAAGACCCTCTGTTTTCGTATCTTTCTGGAAACAGTTTTTTTTCTTAATGGAAGGCTTTTTTGAATGAGCAGAAGAATGTATTTAGCAAAACTCTTTCCTGTTTTACTTGTATTTTTAGTTCAGTTTATTTTACTTTAACACTAAAAGCTGTAAGAGTGAAAATTGGAGGTTTTGACAAATGGGAACAGGTCAGTTGGGGTTTTGGCAGTGAAGCTTGAGAAGTTACTGGGTTATGGAATAAACACATTAGCTGGATGTCTCCAGAAAAGGAAATACATGAAGTTTACAATGCTGACACTTAAATGGCTGTATCTTCCTTCTGAAGATAGCATTCCTCAGAATACCTTCCAAATTTCAAAGGTACAGATTGAGGTTGCTTGTAGGTGCAGGGAGACAACTTTTAAACACTGTTCATTCAGTGAATGCCTGGAAAGACTTAAGTCTTGTTTCAAAAGTAGATTAGTAGTAGTGGGTATATGAACGCATAGCTTCCAGCACATACCAGGTGTTCACTATGCAGCTAACTTCACACTCATAGGATATATTGACCAGTATCATGAATCCTTCAAACTGATTCAACCTGATTCTGTACTAAGTGCCACCCTTACCACATATTATTACAACAAATTAATAAATCTGAATTGAATACTAAATACAGAGAACTGACACAGCTCTGTCCCTGACAGCTTTCTGCTCCCACCTGTGCATTACATTGTCTCTTGATTCTCAATGATAAATAAAACCATGAGCTGTAAGTAGGACAGGAGAGTTTACATAGAGCAGTGAAAAAAGCAAGCCTCTAAAGCCCTAAGTACCAAAATATCAGGATTCTTTGCAAAGTGTCCTAAAATAATGCACATGTGACTAACAAAGACTGCTGTTTCCAAATCCATGAATCGATGAAGTAAAGTACACATGGTGTAGGCAGAGAGATAACAGAAGCAGAAATATGGTGGTTTTAAGCAACCATTAAGTTGTGGAACAATTTTGTTTGTGAAGGTAAGCAGTAATGAAGGGTAATGCTTTAGTGAGGCTTTGTCCCATATAAAAACTTGTCCACACGTTCCACATTTCACCATTTGACTGTCAGGATTGAGATGCAGCATCAGAGAGATACAGGGCAAGTTTGTGTAGCATCTGACTTAAATCATAAATGTTACCTTGACATGGCAGTAACCCTCATTTTCCAGCTATCAGTATTTCAGATAGAAGACTTTTTAAAAGGAAAATCATTAATGATTGAGTTCAGTCTAGATATAATTAGAAGAAATTAAGATAATCATTTAGTGTTTGTACCAGTAAATAACAATTTCATTTTTAGAGGATTTTAGCTAGACAAGACTGAGGATTGAGATTCCTTAACTACTGTTCGGTGTTTGCTAGCACTTAAGATAAATTACCTTTTTACTAGAAATTACAAAGATACTGATTCAGAACAGAGTTTTGTCCTTTAAAAAGATATCTGGGATGTCCAAATTATGTAGACAAATGGGTTTTAGGGTAAGCTAGGAAGGGCTTACTTGCTGGGAAGATTACAGAGAACTGCTTTATAGGAAATTCTGGTTAGCCAGAAGCGGATGATGAAGCCTGACCTGCTTACCAGAATAACCTGGGGATCTTCTCCAAAGCTTTAGATGCTCAATGGCTATCTGCCCAGTTTTTAGATGTGTCATCTGGTATTGCCTAATTTCTTACTTAGAAAATACCAGTTCACTTATTGGATGCTTGACCAATGGAATAGCTGTATCACATTACAGAGTGGCGTTTACAGGGTGAAAATAGAGGAGACATGCTAGCACAGTAAAAGGAAAAACACAGAAGTACATCAAACTAGGAAATCCCCTTAAATAGTCTATAACAATGGAACTGAATCTGCATCTTACAGTGGCATGGCTAACATGCTTGAGATATTAATGTACTGAATTTTTCTGACTTTCTGGCACAAAAGTGCTGTCATTTTCAAGCTGGAGATCTAAGGATCCTTATTAAATATTTGTGTAATTTTTATTACTCCAGGTTCTAATGAAAGGTTTTAAAAATGCCACATACTTGATATCACAGTCATCTTGGGTACTGGGGTTGTGAAAAGTTCAAATGCTATCCCCTGGTATCCCCTTTCTCTCTAGCACATTATGGCAGTGTGGAGTAGTTGAAATCAGTTTTCACTGTGAGATAGCATCAAGAAATGTATTGTCATTCTGTTTTAAATATGCACTTTTAAATAGGAGACTGTTCCATTTTTCTGTAAGGCACAGGAGGAAGGATCATGTCTTTGTGCTTATTTGTGTGAAGAACATAGTATGCCTTTGGTTGTGGTACCTTTGAAAAGCCATCATGTTTGAGCTCTCTCCCTTCCTTTCTATCCCATAACGTTTCCCATAATGTGAGGAAGGGGCAGGTGCTGTGGAAATATGTTCCCAAAATTCTATATACTTTTCTGAAGCCTTCTTAAATAAAGCCAGTCCCTTTGGTTTCAAGATCAAGCTAAAAATCCATGCAAAGTAGTCTCCCAGGAGACTTCCTGCACATCTTGAGTTCAGCAGGTTCAGAATGAAAAATGTCCTTGTTACAGAAAGTTTCTTCAGGTTTCCCTTTGAAAACAGTGGAAAAGTTTTAACTTCCATGGTAAGCCATAACTGGTGAAACATAGTTCTTCCAACTGTTAATTAACAGCTGGATTCATCGTTCTAAAGAGAAATGCACACTTGAAACAAAGAAGAGGCTTTCTTTAATAAGTAGCCTGTATTATATCGCTGGCCTCTACCACCACCTGATCACTACTATTACAAGATATTTATTCTATTTTTATATATTTAAATAAATATATATTTTATATATATTAAATATTTTTATTGTTGTTTGGCACTAAAACTTTGTAGTGAAGCACTAGAGGAACATAGCTTTTACTTAAACCCAGTATATTCTGATTGAAAACATACCCATAGAAGCATAGATCTCAGGGCTTCTAGGATTAGTTTTTATCTCCTTGTTTAATTCCTGCATAACCAGGCTGTAGATTTCCCCCAGTAATTCCACCATTGAGTCCAAAACCTCACAGTTGAACTAGAGCATGTCTTTTCAAAAGGCATCCAGTCATGATTCAATGACTCCAAGTAACGGAGAATTTACAGCATGCTTTGTAGCAACTGTTCCAATGGTTCATTACTTTCACTCTGCCTTATTTCTAGTTTCAAATCCTGCAAACCTCAGCTTCTAACAACTGGACCTTCTGATGCTTGTAAGACTGAAGAGCTTTCTACAATCAGCTCCATGGAAGCGCAAGAAAGGGACTCTTCAAGAATAAAAGCAGTGCAAGCCTTTTTTCTTCATACTTTTAGGAATTTTAGTGGAATTAGCAGAATTTTCTCCATTACCAAGACAACAGAATTTGGCTAATTTATTCTACTACAGTAACAGATACAACAAGAAATTCTCCTGCAGCATACAGGCATGGTTCAAAGCTCACTGAAATCAGTTCAAAGTTCTTCATGTCTTCAGCAGGATTTGCATCATGCTTGAAGGAACCTAGAACTGCATAGCCGAATAAACTTTGAAATACAAATGTCTCCACAAGTAATATAGAATGAAAGCACTTTAAAAGGCACGGCCATTGTGCTGGTCTCATGACATGATACTAGATCAAAGGACAGAACCTAATCAGGTCTATCTGAACTGATAGATCATAAATGTGGTGAAAGATGGGCAAGTGAGGAGTCTTAATTTATTTTTACTTAAATGTTCAAATCCTCCAATTGAGGTAGAAGAGAGCAGAGGAAGGGCAGCTCACTTCTGTACTTCAAGAGCAATATAATCTTCATTTCAATGGCTGTATGTAACAAAAGCCTTGACTGTAACAGTAATTTGCAGTAAATCTCTACAATTACAGCAGAGATTCCAAGAATTACCAGTTCTGCTGCTCATTCATGAAGGTAGAGTTTATTTCTGTGAGAGACTAAAGTAATGGTGTCATATTCGATTCAAAGTACTTAAAATATTGCATCATCAGGAAAACAGCAAAACTGGGAGGTCACCTTTTAGCTCCTCCTCAGCTAAATGCAGCTTGACCTTAAACTTTATTTTTACTTCATGCTTTAGGATCAAATAGTTGGGATTGTTCACATGTTTGATTTTGCATCCTAAAAGAATACATGCTGTTTGTAAGTGGGAGCCTCCAGTCCTTACACACCTGCTGCTCAAATGCAAGTGTCCAGACAGAAGAAGTACACTTTTTCCTTCTCCCTTACAAGAAAAGGTGCAAAGCAAGCTAAAGGAAAGAGTATAGTAGGATTTTTTCCCTATCTTTGACATCAGACGTGTCTGGTTCTGCATCACATCCTCACCTAATTGTGCCTAGCTTTCTGCATTCAGGATCCTTCCATTTGCAACCTCTGCAGTCACTCTACGTGGTCACTAACAGTTGACTGGCTCGACGTATACATCTACCATAGAACCCAAATTCAGGCAACTGACCAACTCCACTTTGGAACAAGGAGTGAAGTTTGCAATTAGCACATTTATTCAAATCAAGAGTGTTTTAATAAGGCAAATAAATGGCCATCATTCTCTCCTGACATGCTAAGTCTCAGAGCAACTAGTCTGCAGATGGTTCACACTTAAGGGTATTTCAGCAGCTGTGGAAAGACAAAAGAGTGAGTCAAAAAATACAAGGAAGCAGAGGATACAAGAAGCTGCATCCTTGCTCTCCTATTCCAGTGCAAATGCAAAGGACTTAAAAAGCCTGCATTTGCATGGATATAATTGAGACCCATCATGATAACCTGTATTATCCTCCAGTAACTGCACTAACACTAATGGCACCCCATGGTATGTCAGAGCAGGAACAAGCCCTTGAGAAGCCTTCTGTCCATCTGACCCCAGCCTAAATAGCAATAAGCAAGCACATTTCAATGGTAAAGAATCTGCAGAATGAAACAAAGCCATCTTTTATTTCAGCGTTTACCTTGGTCTTTCTGGAGTCTATGTGCACTACAGCAATATGTGCTGTGGCAAATACTAGGCAAAAGAGATCAATTAAGCTTTGAGGCTTTACATCTTCACCAGATCTTGATGGTCTCCAGTTTCATTGCCTGCTCTCTGTCATTATTTGTGTGTGAGATGATAATAAAGTTAAGTCTTCCTTTGGGAAATACATTGCAATCAACTTGAGAGGTTTGCCTCTAACAGGGACCAGTCTGAATTTCACAGGGTTTTTACAAGGTGAATTCAGATTGTCACTTAGTTTGAGTTAAAACTAACAAATACACACACACATGTGTCACCCAGGATGGTCTTTTGGCACTTAAGACAGATTTGCATGTATTAGAGTAGTACAATTGTCTCTTCACCTGCAACTGGAACAAATGAGAAGGTGGTTTCCTGTCTGGATCAAGCCAGAATCTGTTCTAAAAGAACACATCAGCCGTGTTTCATCCTCTCAGATCTTAAACATGTAAAGTACATGTAGTGGTAAATTGTAAAGTTCCCATAGTGTTCTCTTCTGTAGCAATGTATAATAAGCCAGGCAGTTTATAGGACAGCCTTACAGCTGTCTGCTTGAATATTAATATTAGGAAAACACACTGAAGAGCACATTATTGAGGACTTACACATTTTTCACATTGATACTTAAAAGGTAAATGGAAATGGAAAGCACACTATTACAGTGATGATCTACAACTGTAATATACTTCAGAGATTCTAACCCTTACTTCTTATAATTGCTGTACCATGTGTGAATTCAATATGAACAAATATATGTTGAATGACACCTAAAAACTGTCATGAACTCTGACATAAGGCAATCTCCAACATACTTTTCCCTTTCTCTTTTAGAGGATGGCTGTTTAGGAGCCAAGAATATGCCATTAATCCTGTAGAAGCAATGCAAATCGGTCTGTGCTCTTGAAAAGGTAAGGGAATTCTACAGATATAACATTAGCAGCAAGAGAAATTACTTATTCCTGTCCTGTCCCTACCTGTGTTCAGTGGAGAGCACTCTTTCATGGGTCTGCATTGCTTTTTAGTTCATTTCAGAGGCATTTTGCTAGGGAAGGAGGATTTCCTAAAAGCAGAGTCACAGTTTTGCCTCCTGCAACACAGCACAGTTGCCTGACCCATTCATTTCCCTTTATTCTTAATGAAAAGCAATTTTCTTCACATTTACAAGACAGGGTTCTGTTCTATAAAGGGTATTTTAAGCAAGGTGGTAGCAACATACAGGCAAAATGAACTTTCTCCCTTTGCCATAACTTTCTCATCAGCTGACATAAATATAGGTTAAAGAGGAAAACAAAAGAGGTTTTTTATTGCCCCACAGTGTTTAAGATCTCTGCAATAATGCAGCAGACATGGACGGTAAAGGATTAGTGCATTGAAGTAAAAACACCGTGAGACCAGGCATAAATCTATTGCAGCTGTGAGAGTAAAGTGGCCATTCAGCATTGCCGTCCCAGGGAAAGACACAGTTGTCTCAAAGAGAGACCGTGTTTTTGCTGAGGCAAGTTGGTCATCATTACTATAGCCTCAATCATTAAAAGGCTACTGGAAAATTGCAGCTATTGAGGATTATTGTCTGGGATAAGGTCCTGTTTCAGAGTAACTGGTAGCTGGTGCTTCAACCAAATCCATGTCCTGATCACATCCCTCGGCAGTGAAGTGCAGATGAAACTCGTGCAGAAAGGTGAGCAGTCACCTTCAGCATGTGTGGTACTGAGCACAAAAGGTTACAAAAGCCCTTGACTTCTTGTCTTCCCTCCTCAAGTACCTGCCTGTATAAATCAATGTTGGGGGGCATCTGAAGCAGGCAGATGGGAAGTGCTTTGGGGAAAACATACTTTTAATTATAAAGAGAGATCTCCTAAAACATAGCTGAGTCTTCTAATTTGTGTTCTGGCTTTGTCCCATTATTCTCATTTCCTCTGGAAAAGTTCACTCTCCTGTCGTTTTGTTGTAATAAAATAATCTTATCCTTCTGGGATCTTATTTCCTTTCTCTGCTTAACCCCAGGGTATGTGCAGAGTCTCGAAACGCTCTGAATCAGACATTTCCTAACCCAAACTTGGGCGTGTATTTAAGTTTCTTATGAAAAAAAAGAAGTTTGGGTTTGTTGGTTTGGGGGTTTTTTATGCAATAACACATTTCAACAGACAGCTCTCATTCCAGCCACAGCAACCCCAGCCCACACTGAATGAGGAACTCACCATCAGCCTGAACAGAGATGATCTGAAGGATGAAGAAGGCAGATCCCACGCCCTGGAGAAAGGTGAGAGAGAAGCTCTGGGAGCCTGAAGCCATTGCCTTGCTTGCGAAGCCCTCAGCCGCAGGAGGTTGGCTGCCAAAGCTTTTCCTCTCTCCTCCTCTGCACTTTCGCAGCGGGGTCTGTGGTGATGATTTCAAGGAGCACTTTCCCTCGGCAGGAGCCTGCATCTTGGGTTTGTGCTGAAGCCGGGAGGGGTGGAAAAAGAAAGAGGGAGGGAGAGAGGAATCCTTGGCTTGGCTGATGTGAAGGGGAGGGGAAGGTTGGGGGGGGGGGGGGGGATGTCCAGCCAGCCGGGTTTGGGGAGAGGCTTTACCCAGCCTAGTCTGCAGGGCAGTGCATGCAGAGAGCTGGTGTGAAAAGTCACATCGCTCTGTTAGTGAATACCTAATGGAGCACGGTGTAAGCAATGTAAAAGCCAGGAGGGAGTGAAGAGGGGTGGAGGGGAGGAAGGACAAGAAACCCCTGTCTGAGAGAAGGGCAGCTAGGTAGCTGATGCTGGTATGTGGTGGGTTTGTGGGTTTAGCTGTGCATCTCTGGAGGGATAGGTTCAGATGTGGGGAGTGTTTTCTCTGCAACATGAAATCTGTCAGTGGTGCTGCTGAGGGCTGTAGGTCAGGGCTGCTGCAGGAAGACTGAGAGTCTTCAGGTAAAGGGGACAAATGGCAAGGGACCGTGGTGGCTGAGCCTCCCTGAAGATCAGGATTGGGATGGGTTAATCCTGCTCTTGCAGAACCCAGGTTCGGGATGGGCATAAGGAACTGAAGGTTGAAGTGGGAGTCTGTCAGTTGGTCTCTGTCAACATTCCGGACAAGCTGAATGGTGCTGGTCAAGTCTGAACCTCTGAAAGCAGCTGATAAAGGGAGTTTCCAGCTCCCACTAGCACTTAACAGCACTAACATCTGTCCTTTGTTCTCATTCATCCTATATTTGTCCCAAGACAACTCAAAACAAACCCCCAGAATAAGAGGAAACATCCTGGTAGTGATGCCAGGGTTTATTTCACTGAACAAATAAACTGAATAGTTTTGTGTTGCTGTTGGAACGGAGCAGGACCCAGAAATGCTGTTTGCATGTTCCCATCCGATTCTGCTTTTATTTCAGCTTCTTAACATTTTTTCCCTTCGAAATTTGAAGCTGGGGATAAAAAAAAGGAATAAAAATGCTAAATCTGCTTGAAACTCTGAGCCACCAGAACAGGAGTGAGGACCTGACCCTCCTCACTGCACACGACAAGGTGCTGGTAGGCAGCTGCAGGCGTCTTCTGATAAGAATGGACCTGCCAAGTGTTGGCTTCAGTCTGACTGAAATGACTGAAGCTCAGGAACTTCTGTATCTGATGCTGAAGGAAGCAAGTAACACCATAGTACTAGAAGCTTTAGAAATACCTGTTGGACTAATTTGGGCAGATAATGCTCTGATCCTGTTGGCTTTCAAAGGATCACAGCCTTCTCCCTTGTCTTTATGCCCACTGAACTTGCTGAGAGCTTTCAGAGTGGTAGCTCTGAATTTTCTGGTTTGCCAGAGAACAGGAGTGGAGCAGGTTTCTTTACATTGCCTTGCCAGCCTGACTGATAAGGAACACCTTCTGAATTAGAAGGATGGGCAGTTTCTTGCTCACTCCATCCTTAACATGAGACAGTTAATGTAACCATGTAAGTGCATTTCATACCAAGGGAAACTGTATGCTCTGTACAACAGAAATTAACATGCAACATGACAGAAAAGGCAAGGGAAAATGATAACATTCTTTTAATCTGTGTTTCTTTCACTGGTGGCATATCTAATGATGTAAAATACAATTTTAATCCCCTATATACCAACAATTCTACCCCTATTTTAACAAGCCGTGGACATAAAATGATGAGAGAAGATGATGAATCGACACACTTAGAGAGACAGCAAAGAGATGTTGTGAAACTCAGTAATTACCACCAGACACACAGACATAAACAGAGACTTGATGTGACCACAGCAATAGCTCCAGGTTTCCTTGACACTTGTCATAGGGCTGACGACTTTTTGGCCCCTTACTGTCCTCATGAGCTTGGACAAAGCAGCTGGAGGAAAGGACAGCATCTTCCTGACTTCCACCTAAAATTCCAAAGGTCTGTTGGATTAGTTTTGCTATAATTGGATCGTTTCCTTGTGTTGATATATGTGAAAGGCATGTTGCCACTCTGGCTTCTGTCTTGGAAAATCTCAGCTTGTATTCTTGAGTAGAACATCTTACTGATTTTAAAGAATTCCAACAGGCCACGGGATCTTTTCCTTGTTGAAAGCATGGAATAATCTGGCTTCTTCTTGTCATCCCATCTCAACCATAGAGTGTCTGTAAGGTAAGGACACTTAACAGTTATTAACCCAAAAATCCCTGCTCCTAATGCATTTTGGAAGGTTTACATAAAACTGGTTAGGTTTTGTATAGAAATGATGCACACATTGTTTTTTCTTGAAATCAAGATTAATCAGGCAAAAATCCTGCCTTTAGGTTTTGGGCTTCTTGGAACCAAAAGCTCAAAATGAGATTTGGAAATTAAGATGGTTAGGAACAGATACAACCTTTTGCTCAGAACCCCTGGCATTCACAGCACAACAGTGGCACACTGGTCAAACTATTCAGTGTACGATGTACAATGTATTATGACACATTACAAAAGATGGATTGTACGTGCATCTTTACACAGCTCCTAGATTGTGCCTTCCCTGGGAGCAGTGAATGTGCCAACAGTGATATTTTATAGAACAGTGCTTCACTATATGCAAACTTCTACATAGAGAGTAAAATGCGCGAAGGCAGCGGGCCATAAAGTATGTACATACACATATGAATGCACACACACAAAGCACTCAAGTGCTGTAAAGCACGCAATAACAGGGCATCTAGTACCTGAAGACCATCTATATACCTTTACATCTGGAATATGTCATTCACATTAGAGTGAATTTTTCAGTACCAAATGAAACACTTAAAGGAAATATAAACGAACAAAGACACATTTGAAAATAGGAACATGTTGTATTTACAATAGAGATTATTGTATTTGGTCTCTTCATATCTACTATGAGGAATATTCACTTTCTGCCATTAAAAATTCACATACTATAAACATTATAGATGCAAGGGCTCCAACTGTGCAAAGTCTAACACATGATCTTAAGCCTTTGCAAGATAGGGACCTAGGAGCCTAAGGCCTTGAGCAAACAGACACTCAGAAACATTTGCAATCTCAAGCAACGCAGGGAAGATGCTGGCAGATTTGTTAAAGTGCTGCAGCTGGCAAAGAATCTGGTCTTTGAGGAATGCTGGAAAGTCAAAGGAAAGGTCACTTTTCATATCAGAATAAAGCACAACAGAAATACATCTTCTGTTCAGTAAAAGATATCTCTCTGTCACTAAAGCAGGAAATTCTGTTTGTTTCTCTGCATAATGCAATATGATGTCAGACTGCATAATTTAGCTTAAAGAAATTAATTTAAATGAAATACAGGCTTTAGGTTTAATTCTCATCCTAAATCAGTTGTTTTTTCTTTTTTAAAGAGATCTACATTAATGTGTGATGAAGGTGGTGATTAAATTGCTGTAACCTGCGTGATTATTAGAATTTATCATGTAGTCTGGAGCTTCTGAAGTACTGTCTCCAAAAGAAGTAGAAAAGAGAGAAATACAGAAATAACTGAGGCATACAGCTGCATGCTGTCCACTCCGCTGCAGAGGCTGCACAAAGTGATGGCTCTACAGGATACCTCCAAAACCCTTTGTGGTGATCCATACCCAGGTATGAGTTATCATATCCAAGCTTTTAGATAGCTGTTGATACATGTAAATGTCATGAAATAGTTGACTTCCTACAGGCCAGACATGGTGGTGATGGCTCTCCCTAGATACAGTGTTGAGAACTGTGGAAACCAAGAGAATTTGGGTTCTACAGCTTGCTAATACTTCTGCACAACTTTTTCAGACTCCCTTCACATATAGATGGAGATAACTGTAACCAACTTTACATGCCATTCTGATATACCTTAGTAAATCAACCCAAGTTTCTTTATAGATACCTTTGTATTATCATGTCATTATTATGGGGGCTGACAGCTTTCCTGAAGTCTATGACTTGAGCTGCTGCTAGAAACAGGACACAAAGAGTTACGGTTTGGCTTGCCAAGCACCATGTAAAGGAATCTGAAATACCTAATAGACAATACAGCATTTACATACAAGCACTGCAGTGACTGACATCTCCTAAAGGGTATGGAGACTGTGTGACTGAAAGGCAGTCAGGAACCCTTGGTAGTACTGTACACCTATTGTGTTTAGGGATAGTACACCTACTGTACACTGGGATCCAAACTTATTCTGCAGCTGTATCCAAGCTTCTAACCCCCAAAAGCCAACTGGAGAAGGGAAAGCAAAAAAGAGGGAGAGAAAGATTTCTTTGTTTATAAAGAGGGAATTATTAAGTAACAGGAAGAGAGACAAACATTTTTCAGTGTCTGGCAGCCTGCAACAGCCGACTCGCTGCAGGGAACATACTCCTTTATTTATACAGAGTGTTTGCACCTAATTAAAGGAAAAGGTAGAAACGTGCAGCACTACCTGGAAGTAATTCAGGGAGCTGACAGGGGAAATAAAGGTAAAGGCATAAGCGCCACTTTGTGGGTGGTGTGTCTAACACAGGGACCTGTGTCCCAGTGCTGCTGACCCTGAGAAAGAGCGATTCTTACACTTGTTAGGGGGGTCAGGTGTTGTCATAGGACAGGCCACACCTCATATAAATCATTGTAAAATCATATAAATCAGTGTAAAAATCACACTTCATTTCTTGATGACGGAGCAGTCTCAAGAAAAGCATGAAGGTAGCTGGCCATGCATCAGCAGGCACAGGATGAGTGGTGCACAAAATTAACTCCCTTCTTTTTCCTGACCAGCAGAGGTAAACCAAATGTCTGCCTGGCTTTGGTCAGTGGTATCTGACCAGGGGGAATGCAGTAACTTTTCCTTTCTTCTTTTCCTGCAAGCTTGCAGCAGTTTAATGGGTGAAAATTACGTAGCAGTGTAAAAGAATGCTCCAGTTTTGCGGTAGGGTTTCTCTTTGGTCCTTGTGAGCATCTGTAAAAGTCTGAGTAGAGACAGAGTCTAATACCTTGCCTCGATTCCCACCTTCAGCCTTCAGATAAGCCACTCCCAGTTTTGCCCTCCTTTTCTTACACCCTCTAACCTTCACCAGCCATCATCTTCAGTTAGATGCAGTTAAATTCAAGGTTACCTGCATCTGCTTAGTTGGTACTTGCTGTCTGCCTCAGGCTGGGGCTGTGACTCATCTTCTCGCTGGGCACCAACCAGAGGAAAGACAGTCCCTTTCTGCAGATCTCGCTGATGCTTGGAACCTCCTCTGAAGCAGTGTCCACACAAACACCCATACCTGCATCAGTGCGGTGCCACACTGCAGCATTGCTATGAGATATACTTCGCTGGACACACACAGTCAACATGGGCCAACAAGCAACAGTTGAACTCCAGCATTTGTCACAGATCCCAAGACCTTCTCTATCCACTCCCATCTTGAGTCCCTCGACACCCATGAGTCCCATTACACAGAGACCCAGGAATACTACAGGGCCAGAGCACCCATGGCAGGAAGAGTTTGGCTCCAGCAAATTCATAAGCTCCAGCAGCTCAGCTTTGCTTTCCAAAGGCACAGGTCTAGTTCTCCCTTTTGCAAACAGAACCTTGTGAATACGGAGAAGGTGTGCAGAAAACTTGAAGTGGCATCTCTCAGAGCTGGAAATGCTCCCAAACAGGGCTGTGGGAAGTCCACTAGGCCACGTCTGTGGTGTTTGTCATGCTTCCAGCATCGCAATTAATGTGCCATTTATTTTACCTGTCACCTCATATTTTGACTTTTGTGTCTCAGCCTCCTAAAAGTTTGTTTAACTCCATTATAATGTATGTTCCCTGGTCCCTAAGGCACCCTTAATTTCTCATTAGCCGTTAGCTCTGCCCTCTAGTGCTGCATGCGACACAACTGGATGCTGTGTTACAGACCCATGGCTTTGGATAAAGCTCAGCTGGTGTTTAAAAGCTGAGTGGTCAGATGCTAAACGGCCAAAAATCTACATATTGACTCAATTTGTTTGACGTTTTAGTGCACAGCCTCTGAAATACAGCCCACCTAAACCCCAGCATTTCACAATACCAACTGGGTCAACTGAAGTTAGTTTATTGCATGCTTATGTGGCTCTGATCCACTCCACAGATTCTCGGCTGCTGGGGATGTGACCAAGAACAAATCACAACTGAGGAAGTTCTTTATCTCAGTGCCTGTAGATCAAGGTCAAGGTGGAACAAAGGCTGAGCCAAACAGAGCACTGGGCTCTGCTGAAGCAAAAGGTTTTTAGGCAGGCTGTCACAGTAAACAGACATGATACACCTAAATCAGCATCTGGGACCTAAGATGCTCCATTCCACTCTCCTCATATCTTGCAGAGAGGTATGAAAGAGATCCAGCTGTGAAAGCTAAGTGTGCTAACTGGAGGAAGGGAAAATGGGGAGTGTGGAAGGGTATTTCCTTCCCAGGTATGAATGGGCATCTGTGACCATAAAGACTTAAAGCTTCTTCAGTGTTTGCCTTTCTCATATGCTCTGCTGTCCTACTAAAAAGTTAGAGCGACCTTAGTAATGGCATGCTTGGCGTCTTAGCTCCAAGATGCTCAGTTCCACTCTCCTCAAGTACCTGCATACCTTGGAGAGAGGTGTGAAAGAGGTCCAACTGTGAAAGCTGCTGAGTGATGTTTTATTCAAAGATCCTTAAGGAATTAGCATGAGAGAGTAGATTGGAAAAGCTAATGTGGATGCAGATGGTACCAAACCACTGTGGGAGTCTGGGGCACTGATGCATGGAGAGAAGAATAGAAGATCAAGCTCTTCAGGTCTTTCCCTGGGGCAGCCTAATTCCTGTTTTCTCAATTCCCCCCCACATCCCTGCCCACTGTGGCTTCCCATCTTTTTGTCAGTTTTTTCTCAGTCTCTTCTCCTGCATCTTGTCTCCAACTCTTCAGCTTGTGAGACTTATGCAGACACTCAGCTCTTGCAGCAGCAAGAAGGTTGAAGAAGTAGGGCCAGATTTGCTGGACAGACACAGGGCCAAGAAAAGTGCAGTTGACTTAAAGCCAATGTCAGGGTGTTGTGCAACGTGAAGGTATGAGCAGGGGGCAGCTGTGTTGGGCTGTATGATGATACTGAGAACGTTGTTACAAAGATCAAATACTTAAGCAGCTTACAGCAGCAGACCTACCTGCCACCAGTTTTACAATGGCCAGGTTACGCTTTGGGAACACCATCTTGCATCTTCTCCCTCTCAATGCAACATTCCAGTTTGTGTCAGGGAAAGTGGATACACAATATTCAAACCATAATCACTGGCCAGATACCATCCACAACATCTAAAGTTCCCTTACAGTAAGTCCAGTTGTCAGGAGCTGATTAACACTTAAACAGCTGTTAAAGTGTGCCCTACAAGCCATAGGGACAGCTGAAGTTGGGCAACAACCTAATTTGTGTACCAAACTCAATAACTGGTTTTAACAGTCTGTGAGTCAGCCCCTTGAACTGGTCAGCTCTTGCAAACAGGTTTGAGTTGAATAATGGGAAGTATTGTAATTGGTGTATCCCCAAATGTAAGGCTACTGACATTGCAACCATCATGTTTTATTGCTCAAGACACAAATAGTAGTGGGCTATTATTGGCTACAAAATACACATATGTTGTTATGTTAATTTTAAACTGACATAAAAACACACACTTTTAGCAGTGGAAGTAGCCAGGATATTTATTTATTGAAATATTTATTAAAAAAGAAAAGAAGTATTCTCCCTCATTTGGGGAAACAAAAACCAACACTGTATGTCCTCAAAGAATTGATCATTTTAGCTCTATAAGTAAACCTGTAGTAACTCTGGATGCCTGGGCCAGTCCAGAGGCTGAATATTGCTATTGAGGAGATGACTCATTTTGTTTTGAATATATAAATTGTATATTTCATTTGCAGATGAAATCGAACCGTGCCCTGGAGTTTGGAACATCTGCAGTTTGTAACTGCACAAAGAGGCTGGTGGAACTGAATCAAAACAGAAGCTTTTTGTGTGTACGTGCATGCGTGCAGGCACACGCACACATGGGTGTGCTCGTGTGGGTCTATGAGACAGAGGCAAGGAGAGAACGAAAGAGAAGCATTTTCCTTGCTCCTTTATTTCTGCAGCTCAGGACCTGGCAATAGGTGATTTCCAGGCACAGATCTAATGTTGCAGACCTCATCATATGCTGATACCTCCACAGTTAGATTTGTAGCTAAAGCTTCCCGCTTGGAGAACTTTCTTCTGTGCATCTTATGAGCATGTGATGTGTTTCAGTAAATGCCTGATAAAGATGCTCTAACGCATGAAATGAGACTAGAGTTAAAGCTCAGTATTTGCAAAAAAAACCAATTATGGAATAGGAAGGTAATTTTTGAAGGTAACTGATAAAATATTTGAATAAATAAACCAGTATTTTATAGTACAATAAATATTACCTGAGGCACTGCTGACCAAACTACTTTATTAAAAGCTGGTTTGAAATCAGCAGTGCAATGTATTTACTGACCAATGGATAGTGCCTAAAATAAGACCTGCTCATTCTGTTTCAGTCTATGATTATAGAGTATTTACCAATCCATCTTTTCTCTTTATCTGACTGGTTTTTTGTGGTGTCTTTCAGTTTGTTTGTTGCCCTTGTGGAGCATATACTTACTAATAAGACAAGCAATCTTCAGGAAGGAGAGATGAATGCATGAGAGCTTTGCAAATGAATGCAAGTCCAAATATTCTGTGCCTCTGAATGCAATAGAGAGAGGTTTATTATTTTAGTGTTTCAACATTCTTTATTAGTCAGAGTTGTACCACAAGAACATTCTTGGCTTTCCATCCAAGTCACAATATTGCTGTTTCTATGGGTCTCCTTAGACTTCTCTGGTTTCTTGTTCAGCCCTCAGTGAGAATCCTTCCATCCAGGTAGAGTGTATAAGAAACCTTTTATTTTGGGCTTTGCATTTGAAATCTGGGGGATAAAAATTCCTGTTGTTTACCCTAGATTAAATATGGCTCACCAACTAAGTATAGCAGAGGTAAATCCAGCCTCCTGAACCATGTACAGAACTTACTAACGCTCTTTGTTCCATAGGGACACAGGATGCACAGAGTGGCTAAACAGGGTACTAAACATGATGCATCTATTTCACAAGCTGTAAGAAAGAGTAGATGAATGTTATAGCCAGAAATCTTGCAAATTCACTGACAGATCTGAAAGGAGATGGGAGGAAGTTCAATGTACATTAAGTAGGAAAACTTGGGTTTTGGGGGCAGAGACAGAAACATCTAAAAGTCTAATAAAAGAGAGAAGAAGGAAAAGACCATTCTACATCAAATGATGGGGATAGGAATGCCACAAGAGACACACTAGAAAAAATATACAGAGGGATGAAATTGGAAGAAATTCTAAAAATGAGAACTTTCTACTTTGAAGAAATAGCCAGAATTCAGTGTGTTTTGCTGAACTGTTCCTTCAAGCCTTCTGAAAGTCAGACACCACATATAGCCAGGCTATAGAAGAGCAGACAGTGACAGTCCTCAGCAGAGATACATACCTGCTAAAGGAAACAACTTTTTCAGGTTTCATTTCAGACCTAAGAACTTAAAGAGTGTTCCTCCAACCCAACACTCAAAGATCTCTGAATTTCAAGTTAACTTGGCCCTCCAGAAGACACATATATGCAGAACATCATGAGCATGCAGCATTCCAAAGCTTGAGAACACCTAGTCTCCAAAGGTCCATGTGCTGCTGACCATTTGCCTAGGCAGGGCTAATCCTTGGTTAAATACTGGCACAGCTTCAAATCATTCATTACAGATACAGAGCTATTTATGGTGCTGATAGCTTCCAGAGCCCCAGAGCAGCTGCTGTACTAAAAGGGTAGGTACAGGCAGGATGAGGTTTCCTCTTTGTTTGCTTTGCTTTCTCTCTTTTGCTATGTCTGTGAACACTGCCAGCCTCCTACTTCATCTCTCTTTCCACCCTTGTTTTCCTTTGTTTTCTATTTCATATATTGCTATCCCTCCTACCCTAACTCCTAACTAAAAACTTCTCACGTTTTTATTCATATTAATTTGTTCACTTTCTTACTTCTGTCATTCCACCCTGACCTACAAAAAGTAAAACCAAAGATGAAGGGAACAAGATGAAGGGTTGTGACTCTACTGAGTTATTGCACATCTGATGCTGTTTGGTACGTGAAGCCTTAGCATAGGGCTGGGGCTTGACTTGAGAAATAGCAATTTTTAGTTGGAAAAGAGAAAGCAGCTTTCTAACACACGTGGTTTCTGAGAAAACATTATCTGAGCATACCCTGAAGGCTCGGAAACCAAAGGCAAATAAAAGGAACCTCAGATTGATTCTTTTTAAGCCAGAAGGCAAATAAAAAGGAACTCCAAATTGATTATTTTTAAGCCACCCTCATCACATATGAGTTTGGAACACTTAGCACTGGCAACACTGCAACACAGATCAAGTGTAGGATTTGCCAAAACTCAGTCTGAGTTTACTCCATACATTTGCTTCCTCTTCTACTCTTACCTGTTTATTAGTGCAGGATTTCTGAAGACTCACCATTGAAACCTATCACCAGCAAACCAGCAGTGTGCACCCTGAAAACTGTGAAAAGAAGCAGCAGTGACTGAAACAAGGAATAGAGGTGTTTTGGGAATGCTGTGCTTCCTCCCTTCTCAATTCCTAAATGAGGATGGGTGCTGATTTCTGCTCCGAAACCCACATGCTCTTCTGCCTCCTTTCTAGGGCACATGTCCTTGTGTGGCCACAAATAGCAAATGATGACAAACATGAGTGGTACTGTGACAGTGCAGGTAAGTGGTGAACATGATTGGTTCTCAGGTTCCTGAGGGTGAGAAGGGCACATGCTAAGCCAAAACACCATCTTCCTCCTGGGTCTGGAGGGGATTTGGTTTCCTCCAATTTGCTTTGATTCACTTTTAACAGCCCTAACAATGCCTCAGATATGGCCTAGCTTAAATGAGAAACTTCTCCAAATTGTGATGTACAAAAAGTGTTTAACTCTCATCTTCTATTTTGTTTTGTAAGGAGAGGGAGCAGCGGCATCAAAAAATAACACAGGTTGCAAGTGTTGCCTGTTCTTAGTTGTTTCCTTCTGTTTGTGCAGCTAAGGTGTCTGGCACCCTGCTAGTAGGTGTCATGGTATTTTTTGTCTTATTAACATGCTGGAAAACACACAAAGTGCTCCTCTCTGTGCAGCTTCTACCTAATTTTTCAATCATTTTCAGGCATGAATCCATCCATTCCACTCTAAGCTGATCTAAAGCTCAGAAATCAGAAACAGTGAAATCCATACAGGAAATAGCATACAATGAAGAAAACCAGCTATTTACAATTACAGAGACTGGGTTTTTCCAAGAAACCCTGATTTGTGTATTCTTCTGCCCACAGTGTTTCAGTGTCTGCACTGGATATTTTGATGGATCTGAACTGGAATGACGTTCAACACAGAAGAGACAGAAACAAGTGCAGAAACCTTGGCAGTGCTGCTGTTGGCTGTTTGCTGGTGGCGAGGATATGGAGACTAATCAACAGTGTAGTTCAGGACACGGTGAGTTAGGGCTTAATTCCTGAGAGTAAGCCATGGAAAGGATTCAGCAATCCCTGTCCAAACTGAGCCTAACACGAGAGATTTATGGGTGTATCATAGCAATGCATGCCCACTATGAACATATGTATGTAGTGAGGAAGCTGGATGTTTCTGAAGCCTCAGCAATACTAGGAGAACACAGATTCAGGTTCACCTTTCCAGAAGTGCATCAAGCTCTTCTGCATGTTAACATCACCCTGTTCTTCCTCTATGTGCAGGCACACCTCCTGAACCTTCTTGTCATTTTGAAGCTTTCCTATTACTGGGTAAATAGGGATAAAACGGACCCTAAACTTACCATGTCTCTTTAGGTGAAATGCACAGGAAGGTAAGGTGCTTAAAATCAGCGACAGTATGAGGCTGAATGGTGCATTTAGGAGCTGGCAGAAGCTGGCTTTTGAAGCAGCATCTTTTAAAGTGAGAGGGTCTCAGATACAGCCAAACTGTTTGAAAAATTCCTGACTGTAATGCTCATGTGTCCAGTTCATAAATCTGACTTTCCATTCTTCAAAGTGCCAAAAGCTATCTAGCCAGACATCCAGCTTTTATAAGACAGTCTAACAAGCTGTCTGGCTCAATTAGTTGAACTCTGATGGTGCTCCAGCTTTTCAGTCAGTAGACCACTTTGTAATGAAAATATCTACTTGCAGACCCCATTCCTTTCCAGTACCAGTGGCTTAATCTAACACATTATAGTTCTAAAATGTTTTATTCAATGAACCACAAGAAAAAGCTCTGCTGTCCATCCACACACCACAATTTCAGATCCTCAGTTCCTCAGCCTTGTTTTCTTGGCCTTCTTCACTGTAAATGGTGGAAGTGATACTCTGTATGGGCTGGTTGTGCATAACATGATGTGAAAAATAGAGAAGCTGCATACTTAGTTATGACTGAGGGATTCTGAGTACAGAAGTACCCTTTGGGGTTTCTTCAGCCTGAGCTCACTATGTTCTTGGATAATCACCTAGCAGGCTGTTCTATATGACTGCAGATGTAAATGGTCTCACAGAAGCAGGACTTGATATTACCAGTTTAGACTGTATATGATTATATCCGATTGCTGTTTCCATTATAACTTCTAGTAAAAAGCTTGTGTGGCTCAGTGAAACAGAAGCAGTCCTCATCAAAGCACAGTCTTGGCTTTTAAGCAATGAAGAGTAAAACAGCCACTAGAGTTACAGTTTTGTGATGCCACTTCCTATAATATTACAATGCTTAAGAAAGTAACATTTTTCACCTCTAACTGCCCAACAAACCTAATTCTTCAAGTTTTACCCTTGGCAGTCAGCATACATACAGAGCAATTTCTTTTCTCCTGACAGACACACAGAGGCATTCTCACCTTTCTGTGTTTCTACTGTTGGCCACTAATGGCTTCAGCAACGTTCTCACCATTGCTCCCAAGAACTCTGGTAATCTCTCACTAGTGATGTAGGCATCAGTAAGGCAGCCACACAGACAAGACTTTAAGGTCAATGAGAAAATGAACACGAGCCGACTGCAATGTGCACTTGAGCACAGAAACCAACCATATTCTGGGCTTCATCAAAAGGAGCGTGACCAGCAGGTCGAAGGAGGTGATCCTGCCCCTCTACTCTGCTCTCGTGAGACCTCACTTGGAGCACTGTGTGCAGTTCTGGTGTCCTCAACATAAAAAGGACATGGAACTGTTGGAACAAGTCCAGAGGAGGCCACGAGGATGATCAGGGACTGGAGCACCTCCTGTATGGAGACAGGCTGAGAAAGTTGGGGCTGTTCAGCCTGGAGAAGAGAAGCTGCGTGGAGACCTCATAGCAGCCTTCCAGTATTTGAAGGAGGCCTATAGGGATGCTGGGGAGGGACTGTTCATTAGGGACTGTAATGAAAGGACAAGGGGTAATGGCTTAAAACTTACACAGGGGAAGTTTAGATTGGATATAAGGAAGAAATTCTTTACTGTTAGGGTGGTGAGGCACTGGAATGGGTTGCCCAGGGAAGTTGTGAATGCTCCATCCCTGGTGGTATTCAAGGCCAGGTTGGACAGAGCCCTGGGTGACATGGTCTTATGTGAGGTGGCCCTACCCATGGCAGGGGGGTTGGAACTGGATGATCTTAAGGTCCTTTCCAACCCTAACTATTCTATGATTCTATGATTCTATATGCTTTTTGGATTTACTACCTGTCAGCAAGCAAATTCAGCAAAACCATATTTTTGTCTGTGCTTAGTTATTGGATTTTGATCAACCTCTACCAATGCCAAGTGAACCCAGGTAAGATGCTGCTTCTGTATACTACATGGTTAACTTAACCATGTACAAATTTTTCAGCTAAGTGCTGAAAGCACAACACAACTTCTTATCATACTGTATGAAGCAAGTATCAGAGAAGAAAAGCTATTTTTAAACGAGTCTCACTGTCTTCAGCACGTTTTAGAGCAGCCCTTATTTTCATAAGCTTCACAAGTTCATATGCTATTTTAATGAGAGATAATAATCAGGATTATGTAGACAGATGTTGGCACAGTAACACATACAGTAAAACATTTCTCCAAATACTAGTCATTATTCTCAATTATGTTTTCTGTTTGATTGTTAAAAGCCAATCTTGTTGACCCAGCAATATACACTTGGCTTTGCAGCCACTGGTGCTGCTTAGTAATGTCCTGGGAAATCCTATGCCTTTGAAACTCTATGCAAATCATCTAAAAGGAGCCAACGTTAACACTCAGGTTGAATTAGAAAATAGGAAAACACAAGAAGTAGTTTAAGGACAAAGCTGTCTCTAGCTAAAATTAAGCACTGATCCATAGTGACAGTAGGAAAACACTAAACTGTACATTAAAATTCCTAAACATCGCTGCTATTCACAGCAGGCCAATGCAAACATTCGTTACTTCTGTGTCTGAGAGTGAATTTGTAAGTTAGGAAAATGATGTCAGTATCAAAGTATTCAAAACTAATTTTATCTGATTGGCAAGTGAGTCCCAAGTACCGAGATACTAAATAAATATTTGACAGCACCATTCCATAGTATAATTTATTTCACATATGCACTAAATTAAAAGGAAAGCTTTTCTAAACTGCAGGCAATTTCCAGGCAAACCACAAAGCAGGATGGTGGTGATGGCTGCCATTGTGTCCTGGTAGAGCACCTTCTTACCCTTGCAGAGGTCTAGAGGATTTAGAGCAAATAACCAAAACCACAAGGCACAGATTGTTACAGGAGGTCCATTTCTGTCACATTTGTGACAGGGAATTTAATTGTATACCACTGACTGCTCCTGCTCATGGGGGAGGAGGAAACAATGCTGAATGCCTGACCTTGTATTTGTGTCAGTAGAGCTACCACTATGGATAAGGAGTGCAGAGTTTTGCCTAGCAATGCACATTGCTGGGAAAATTCATTCCAGCACGGTAGGGCTGTTGTAAAGATCCTGTTTAAATCTATGGTGTTTCTCAGTGAGCATGTGGAAATGTGTTATTTGTGCAATGACTGATGCACACGGGCACACAATGGTGCACGGAGGGACACAAGAGGTATGCAAGAACTATTAGATGTGATGCACAGGCACCGAGCTCAGACGAAACTGAGATAAAACATGCACCATTTTTGTTGTATGCTGAAACAGAAGGTGCAGAGACACTTCAAGGTCCCCAGTTTTGGGAAAGGTAAGTCTATTCAGTGATTCTTACCAAAGCAAAGTTCCTACGAAAAGCTCTGCTATTTAAGATTCAGGCAGAGGAGGAAGAGTTTCACATAATTACAAGAATATAGAGTTGCATTTTTAATACTGTAATTATGGAGATGGGTAATCAACCTAGCTTAGACCTTTCTGAAATGGTAAGGTCAAAGTTAGAGCTGAAACTCCCTCAAACTGAGGGACTATGACACAGAATTGTTATTTAACCCCCCTTGATACAATAAATAGCTGCAAAGTTCAGCTGGGTTATGTCCCAGAGGACTTATTGAGGGCAAAGTTCATAACTAATCATGAGAAAATATAGGTAACATCTAAAATGCAAGCCTTACCTATATGTAAACCCATATGCTTTTAAAATACTGCAAAATACCTGTTACTGCATGTTTTGGATGTTAAATGCAAACCAAATAGGATTCAGTAATAGACACTTGCAAAACAATTGAGAAAAATCTCTTATTTTTTCCCCCTGTTAAAGAACAAGGAGGAGATTTGTAGACATTTATTTATCAAAAAACAAGTGAAATGGGAATGAAACCTGTTTATGTGCTGAGATTCAATTCAGAAATACATTTTTCAGGTTTTCTTATAGTACATTTCATGTTTCCTGCTTCATTCTCTCCCATAACATAAAGACACCTGGAATATCTACTGATTATTCTACAGATCATGAAACCTTAACTAATATGCCATTAAAATACTTTAACTATTAAAGGAAAATTGATACAGGCAATATTGAAGGTTCTACCTTAATCTTCCATCTCAATCTAATAGGTTATATGTGAATATGCATTCTTTCATCTTCTTGATGTATTTTGTCATGTAAACAGGGTCCTTTTTTTTCCTACACAGTGCTAATACAGAAAAATGCATTTGTTATGAAGCTTCAGTAATACAATACGGAGGCTGTATGGCACTTTGGCATTGTTCTGGATGAAAAGCCCTACATGCACGTAAGCTGTGTCATTAAAAAACCCATTTGGGAGATTAGAAAGAATGAAAGAGAGAAAGCAAATACTGGTGCTAGGAAGTTAACATTTTCTCTTCCTAGGCTTACTGTGCCACACAATTACCAGTGTGAAGTAGCTGCTCACCTTATTTATTTACCACTGCAAAATAAACTCTGTGTGCATGGATGTTTGGTTGCAGTTTGGAATTAACTACAATTCACGGCTATTGAACACCAATGATAAACCAAAAACCAAACATGCAGGAGGAGCCAGAGGGTTGACTCACATGTCAGTACTTACTCAGCTACCTACCAGCCTTGTTTCCAGACTTGAGAGGTCTCAACATCTTTGCAATTTCTCCTGTTTTAAAACTTCCAATGTAAATGTTCATTTACAGGTGCTACCACTCAATCTTGTGGGCAAATACATGTGCCCCCAGACCGGGCACAGATTGGATACAACTGTTGGGTTTGTAGGTGTTTAAAGAGGCTTTTGAATGACAAGTTCAGGTAATTCCATGTGTAATTTGTAGCAGAAGTTTGGACTGTCTGAACTATTTCAAACTGCAGGGAAATTAACTGTTAAATTTAATGGTATCTCTGAGAATATGAATGTGTGGTATAAAGCTGTGGCACACTGAATGACTACAGAATTTAACAACACTGCAATTAAACAGCTGCTGTAATGCCAATACATTATTCCAAATTGTGTCCACCTAAATTGGTGAAATTCAATTAAATATATTACAGTTACATCTGATTCTGACCACGCTTGTTTTGAGCTGAATTGTGACACAACCTGACATCAGACAAGGTTAAGTGCTAGTCCGGAGCTGACTTACTCTTTGGTTACTACAAAATTGACAGAAAATGACTCATTTTTGTCAGGAAATAACTTGAATAAAGGAAAAAGTATTTTATCACCCCAGTAATTTACTGTTTTAAATGCAATATTACTGAAAAATAGGGTTTTAGGAGGTGGAAAATTTTTATATGGGATCTAAAGGCAACTGCACTGCTTTTCTTTCTGTGATCTTTAATTACATTGACTTTCTTCCAGCTTTTCCTCCATCGTCACCTCCTGTCATGACCCTAGTCCTGTGCTGTGTTGCTTTGTTGTCCATCAAACTGTACTAGTTTCTCTTCTGGCCTTCCTCTGAGTATGGGCTTTAATTTCCTGCTGATCTACACAGCGCCTGGAGAACTGGATTGCTTTGAAATGAGGTTGGTTTACCACTCCGTGTTGAAAATGCCTCTCTAAACAGTGCAAACAAGTATGTTGGTTTCGCTTATCTGTGTCTTTCAAACCCCCAATGTTACCTTTACAATAGGCACATTCCACCCACATGAAGCCTTATTCCCTACAGATATGCTCACACAAATGTCTTGCTTCTCAACATAATTTCCTGGTTCATTTCTGTAGCGTGCAATGGTCATTCTTGCTGTCAAGTGTCATTTTCATCTAGAAAGGGTAAAAATCCAAGTGAAGACAAAAATATATCTACAGAAGTAGAGATTGGTAAAACAACCAGAGCTGGTAACGTTTATTCAGTAGCAATTTCAGATTCCATGAGGGTGTGAAATTAAGATTTCTCTGACTTTTCCTCAGCTGAGCAAGAGCAAATGATGGGAGCAAAGTGACTGCTGAGGGAAATTAAGTCACTGCCTCCATCTGGCCTCACTGAGCAAGGAGCTTGCCTCCATTCATTACAGTTTTTCTCTTTATCCTCTATTTGGATAATCAGGCAGTGGAATGTGTTGCCCAGAAAGACTGTGCCATCTCCATCCTGGAGGTTTTTAAGCTCAAACTGGCTAAAGCCCTGAGCCACCTGCTCCAATCTCAGAGCCAGTTTTACTCTGAACAGCAAGTCAGCCAGGATGACTGCCTGAGATCCCCTCCAAGCTGAATTATTCTGTGGTTCTGTAATTCTAAATCATTATGTGTACTGTCCAGAAAAACATCTTCTGGAAAAGGCAGCTTCAGTTCCCTCTTTTGTGTTGGGTTTAACCCTTTCTGACATTCTGCACTCAGATGAATTCTGGGTTGCAGTCTGAAAGATTTTAAGGCTAGCCTAAAATCATGGCTACCTTCCTGACTGTTGAGAAATGTAGAGGCTTCTGCTATTTCTATTTGATGTTTTTATTTCCAGCATCCTATCTCCCTAATCCATACATCAACCCCATAGTGCTGCAGTAGTCAGTGAATGCCAGGAATACACCAGTGGGATGACCATGGATAACCTCAGTGCAAGCATGTAAAATAGGAGAAAAAACATCAGCAAGGGGTAATGCTGCAGAACATTATAAAAGGAGTATCTGCAAGCAAAGTGATTTAATTGGCATGTAAAAAGCGTTATCTACCTTCCTTGCATAAGATTAGCTTGTTTGCCATCACTTCAGGATTGAATCTTTTTCTCAGAACAGAATAGAAACATAGATAACCTCTACATAAAGTCACAGTATATATTATTGGTAGTAATAGCTTAGCATCAATGTCACACTTTAAACAATAACTCTTTCTGCTTGAAACTTGCTTCATCCAGCTGTCACCACTCCTCTGTGTAACATTTGTTTCTCATCCATCCTCACTCGCCTCCAAACTCTGACTTTTCTCCCAATAGTTTCAGAGATCCTAAGCCTGCTCATTTCCTGACTGTTTTCTGCCTACAGTGTTAGCCAGACTGTGACTGACAGGGAGAGAAAACATGTAAGCTCATCCTGCTGCAGAAGACATACACAATGGATGCAGAAAATCATCAAATCATAGAATGGCTTGGGTTGGAAGGGACTTTGAAGATCATCTAGTTCCAGTCCTCCTGCCATGGGCAGGAAAATACACAAGAGCTGGTAATATTCCTGTAGATGAACTATGTAAGAGGTAAGGCACCTCCAGTGAGTGATCTTAAGTAATACATTAACATAAGAAAGGAGATGTTACACTTGAATTGACTAGCTGTGAGAATGTGAGACCTGACACCCAACATCCATGTTGTCCATGGATGCCACTTGTAAATCTGCTTCCCCTTGTGGCAGGTGATGTTCAGGCTCTTCAAAGAATAACCTGAGGACTTCAGTCTTACAGTCACAGGAGATCATATGGCCCAAGTGATGGGACCAAGAGCAGCTATTTCAGACATCAGGGCCTCCCTATTCGCAAGGTACAAGCTTTTATATTGCTTAGTACTGAGTGTTCATGGACTCCTGAGGAAATCTTAAACCATGCCAAAGCTTGACCCACTGATGTCAATGTTGTCTTTCCAATGGACTTAGTGAAATAGGGATCTTGCACCTAGACTAATTAAAGTAATTGTCTCATTCTGTACCTCTGAAAGACTTGCTCTATTTGCGGTACACTGCGTGTATACTTTTAATTCTGGCAAATCTTCCTTCCTGCAAAGAGCTTGTCCTCCAGAAAATTAAAACAGCATCATACTACATGCACCAAAGTAGTATGCATTGCAATGGATAACCTCTATGAAAGCAAACAGCATTTCCCTGATAGCTTCTAAAAATCCCTTGGAATTTCTTGGCTGTTTCTGTTTCCCATATAAGTTATAATTAAAAGGAAAAAACTTAAGTGAAATTCACAGTATGAATTCTTGCACTAATTTCATTGATGTCAGTAGAATTACAGTGGAGATTAGTCCTGTGACTGTCAAGGAAAGAAGCTGTTACAGTTAGGGATTTTTTTCTGATGTGCCTTTATTTGTTTGATAATGAAAAGACACAAAAACATGTTCTGCAGGGATCCATATATTGCCCTTATATCCAATCTGAAACAAGTATGATTCACTCAAAATCTATTATTCTCTTCACTAAAGTGCTTATTACAACAGGGAGTTGAAGGGTTGTCATTATGGTTTTGTCACCAAACCAAACTGATAGTTGTTTTTAGATCTCATGTATTCCATATTTTAAATATATTTCCTACATAAAAATGCAGAGATTATGGAAATTCTTTAGAAATACGGTCTTGGCCATGTTTTTGCATGCTTTTCTATGTTATTGCACATTTTTCTGGATATGTTACAGCATTTCCAATCAACCATTAGTAATAGTTTTAGCAGTTGTTTCAACCTCCATCAAAATTATTGTCCTCATTTTTATTCCATAGAAGGCAACTTAGCGATTCATCTGCAAACACGTGCTATCCAAAGCAGTGCTTGCTACCACTAATAGTGAAATCAAAGTAGCAAGCACTTTACCTAAGAATGGGAGACTGTAGGATTAGGATTGGAGTTTAGGCTGCAAACATTCATTTAATTTTGGAAGGACATTCAGGTAACCCATGATTTGCATTCCAAGTGTATACCATGTTCTGTAACTCCTGCTTTCTAGTTCTAACACTGCCTCTGTCCAGCCATATATTGTTGAACATGTGCCATACTGTCTCCATGCTTTGGTTTACTGGGATTTAGACTAGAAACATGAAGTGTCCCTGGGCATTTGGGAACAAAATGCTTCATTAAGTCATTTGAGAGCTAACTGTGCCACTGATAGAAGTACACCGAGGTGTTCAGTGGAAATGTATCTTCTGAAGAGTCCATGAAAATCAACATTTTCCCTAAGATCTTACACTAAGCACCAGAGAACATCCTTATTAATATTTATGCTTCACTTGGTACGTATAACTGTGTTTATATCTTGAGGCATCTAATTTCAGGTTCCATACGCAGTCAATATGGAACAGGTAGAGTCTTAACTTCTCATAGGTCATTACTAAGGGAATCTGTTCTCCTAATTTAAGCTGCTAATTTAGATGCCTTAAATTCAGCTGTGTCCAAAATTATACACTCAAGCAACTGAATACAAATAAATCAGAAGCCTCAGGCATCTGGTTCAAAGCGATAATTTGGGAAGAAACCATCACTGAAATGAGCAATGAGTCTAAAGGAACCAGAAGGCTGTAAAAAATAGATACCTATGATATTTCTGTCCAGGTTCCCTACTGTGTTCCAACCTTTTGTTGGTGAGCCAGATGAGAAGAATCTCTGTGTTTAAGTCAAATCAAAGTCCAGTGTTTCACAATGTTTACTTTTTCAAAGGATCAAGCACATTTTTTACATTTAAGAAATACATGATAAGAAAATAGATGATAATGGAAGTGGCAGAGGCATGAAATATCTGCTCAGTTAAAGCAACAGCGTGTAATCTAAGTTTAGAGAAAGCAGAAATGCTGCCAAGACATTTGACCACAACCATTTTTATTCTCCATTCTAGTGTTTATCTTCTCTTCTGCTTTTAGCCAATGAAACTCCACTCAGATTTCTACCTGCTAAGACAACACAGATGCAATAATTCTCAGCTTACTTGACCAAAACTTAACTACATTAAAATGTGTTTATTTCACAGGTGCAAAGTAGTAGTATTAGAAAATTCCCAGACACAATGTCCAGTGTAGAGCAGGTTTAACAAACTTCATTTTCAAACTGCAGAATTGATCTAAACTCAAAGCAGGTCTACTAAACTTTACCAGTAATATGTGTGTAACAGTAAAAACCATCTGTCTGGTACTTTTATGCAGATAAATATCCATACTTTACTGCAGAATAGAAAGCTCAGACAAAAATCTTTGCAAGAGATCTGTAAGAGTTCATATTTATATCTTTTAGTGAGTGGCGTACAAATGTCTGTAAATGAAAAAGGAAAGAGCAAAAAGCACAGCAGCACAGTGTACGAGCAAAGGATTTTATTGCACTTTGTAAAGGGTATGTACTATTCCGTCACTGCTTCTGTCATGCTAATCTGTTTTCACGTGAATGCAACAAATGGGAACAAGTTCAAATAAGTATTAAACAGTAAGACAGAAGATTAGGACATGCAATAAACCCCACTCCATTTGTGAACCGAAGTTTTATTTGCAACCACACAAATCTTTCTACCATGACTTTTTATTCCTCTAATTTTGCCTTTAGTTTTTTGAGCACAGCTCTAAGCCAAATATATACTAAGCTACCGGGGAAGCCATACATGGTCAAACTGCTACCACAAGTCTGTGCTGCATGGAAAATTAGTCTATATCTGTGTACTGTTGATAGATATATGCAACAGCAGTTGAACATATGTATTATGTCCTTGTCAGGAACATGTCAACTCTCCAAACTGTTACCAAATGAGTTTTCCCAAACAAGGGTAAATCTAACCAAAATTTCAACACTTCTTACTTAAACTAGAACTTTCAACACTTACTTAAACTAGAATTAAATTAAAAGCACCTGAGCAGAGATCCTTCTGCATGGCAAATGAAATCATGCTCTGAGAAAGTACACATAGAGAATTCTGGAGCTGGGTATGGAGGAATTCCTATAGCAGCTCTCTGATTTGGTGCTTACTGAGCTATGCCAGTGGGTGAGGATAACCACCTGTGTATGTACTTACAGGACTAGTGCTATGGCTTATCAAACCCTCACACATAGATAATAATTGCCAAGCATTGCCAACCCATTGTTTCAGTGACTCTGTTCACAGACTTTATGTGGTTGAATCTTTGCTCTTTGTTTACATAAAGTAATTCTCTGCTGCAGAGATTCACCAACATGGAACTGAGTTTAAGCACCTCTTCAGATTGTTTTGAAATGATAGAAACATAATGGAAGGGCCAACCTTCACCTCTCAAAACTAGGAAAAATGGGTTTATGGGAATGTCTTAAGCACAAAGCTGACACACATCATCTTTCTCTGGCTCAAAACACTGTCTGGTTCAGAAGACTTCCATATTTGTCTGGAATTCCTGATGTAGGGCAGCATGGTTAGAGCCACTGTACATGGACAACCACCAGGCTGCCATGCATTAAGACCACCTGGGACATAGCCATAGCTCTGCATAGCTCAGTCAGATATGACCTGTGACCAAAATATGGGCATGTAGCCCCTCATGGCCTCAGGACCCAGCTTCCTCAAGGATGCAAGTCCTGATCCCAGATGCAGGGCTTTGAGTTTGTCTTAGCCAAGTATCCTGAGATTCCCATCTGTAGGTTGCCAGGATCCCTCCTGAGTGGCTGCCCTGTCTGACAGCAAGTTATGTGCTTCTCACCATCCAGGAATGAGGTGGCTGCAGATGCACTGTGTCACTTCATCAGGTCAATGATTTGGACACCCACAAATTATCTGGATAGGGCAGGATATTCCCAACCTATGGTATGTGCATGATTAGCAGTATACAAGTAACTTTTGAGAAGGCAACAGAAACACAGAAGTATAAATCCTGGCACAAAGCTGACATGTCCTGCTGCTGTCCTTGGGGAAATAAAGCAGCTTGGGAAGTCTTGATCTTTTAGTTCTTAGAGGGAAGTGCATGAAAAGCCATGTCAGATTTAAAACATCATCTACATATGCCCTAATGTGAACATGCACAACATAGCAAAAAAGCATCCTAGAAACAAGATCACTGACCATTTGTTACTCATAATGGTAATTAATAGATGTGGACTTTCCTGTCACAACCATTTAACTTAAGGAAAGATGAGGTCCTTCAGATCCAGTGTAGTAGTTACCTGCCTACAACCACACTGTGGTTTAACCCCAGCCAGCAGCCGAGTACCACACAGCCACTTGCTCACCCCTTCCTCTCTACTTAGAGCTAGCTGGGAATTTTTGGGATGTATAAGTTCTCCATCACAAACTAATGCTCTGTTTTGCTTGAAAACAGGACACTGAACATGGATATATTAACACTTGGGATGTACATCCTGCGACATCCACAGACAGGAAATGGAGAAGACAGGTCAGGATGTATACACTTCTGTACACATCTCACTTCCACAACTAATGGCTTATATTTGTCAAAATCCAAGTCAACCTGAAGGGGTTTTGGGTAAGCTTTTCCCAAATTTTCAAGTGATACCACAACAAAAGTCAGTGTGTGCATCTGCCTCCTGTCTTGCCTCCCTTGCACAAGCAGATCCCAATTGGACTAATCATCCTGAATGTCTCTTAATCAAACATTGGTTTTATTTGCAATGTGCCTTCTTTTTGCAAAACAGTTTTATTTTCAGGTTGCTGCAACTTGATTCTAGCTCCCTAAATTCCTTTATTTTGTACTGTACGGTTAGTAAAATCTGTCATCTTCATAACCCTGCTTAGACATTTGCATTGAACTAAAAAATGTCTTATTTTACTTTTTCTAAGTGTGAGCCTATAGAATATTGAAGCTGCTGGTCTGGGCATCCTGCAATTCAGCTGAACATGGCCAAATTGCTTATACATATTTCACATTTCTGAGGCTTTCTTCCCTACTACACAAACCAGACCAACTGTACGAACCGGGTCATTCCCTGAAGCCTGGAGAGCACAGCACAGTAGCTTCAGAGATGTGCCAACAAATGGTATGTGCATGTACCAACTATTTCCATGCAGGTTCTGAGAAAGGACACTTGAGTAAGAAACTGTTTTTCTTACTGTTAATCAGACCAGAATGTTTCATTCCTCATAGGAATGAACACAGCCCGTCCCAAAGAGCAAGCTCCAGTTACCCTGCAATGGCCACTTGTGTTTCTTAGAAAGCTGAAGGACTGAATCAACAGAAAACAGAACGTGCTGGGATAATTTTTTCTCCCATCTCCTTGTTTTTGCATGTGGTATTGTGACTGCTGAGCACATGTGCTATTAACAATATTGTATTTGGCGCTGGCAGAGGTGTTCACAGGAGTAAGCCGTGCTCATACTGACAGCATGCATTTGAGCCCTTTGCTGACAAGCGTTTGTAGGGTTTTCCATAGCAATTTAGGGGGCTAGCAGCCCCAGCAACCCCTCCGGTTTATAAGGCAGTATCTCGGGACTAAACACGTTACCATACATGTGACATACATCCCAGCAGCCAATACGCCAGGCTGCAAACCGGAGGAGCAGGGGGCGGCTGCTGCCTTACAAACCCAGAACACCTGCAGACCGCACCGGACCCTCCTCACCTGCGAGCACACAGCCTGCTCTAAACCCCAAAAGCCAACTGGCGAGGGCTGCCCATGCCCTACACCGGGAGAGGGAGGCGCCAGCCTCCCTAACGGAGCTGACAGACTGCGAACCCCATAACTCTTAACACCTCCCTGGCGGCCGCCATGACACCCCCCCCTCCCCTCACAGCGCCACCTGAGGCGAGAGGGCGGGGCGCGCAGCCGGGGGGGCGGAGCTAGGGCAGCCCGGCCCAATCACGGAGGGGCGGCACCGGTCACGTGGTGCTGGCGGCGGCCTCATCCCGCCCCGGCTCCGGCGGCGCGCTCGCGCAGGCGTTGCACCTGGCGCCCTCTTCGGGGCTCCCCGTCTCCAGGACAACCGGCTTCTCCGCGGAGCTTCTGCCATGGTGAGCCTGGGGCCCGGTCCGGAGCTTCCCTTCACCTTTGGGGGGGCTCCCCCAGCCGCTTGGGGTCCGGGTGGGACGGGCAGGTGATGGGAGGGCGGGTGGAGCCGCCGCCGCGGGGAGAGAGTTCTGGCAGGGACGTGGAGAGCGGCCGCCGGGCCGGGCGGCAGGCGGGCCCCTCAGCCCGAGGGGAGGGAGGGAGGGAGGCGGCCCGGCCGGGCGGAACGTCTGCGTTTGCGGGCGGGGTAGGCAGGGTACGGGTTTGCGTGAGCAGTGGCGGTGCGGATGTGGTGCTGGGAGGGCTGTGTCGTTCGCTGCTGTAGCGGTGGAGAGTGTCTGTGTGTCTGTCTGTCTGTAGCAGGTGGGGCTGCTGTAAGCACAGGCAGGGCGGGCACAGCCTGCGTGTTTGTGGTGAGGTGTGGCGGGTGCGTGTCCTCCCCGTGTAGCGCCGGAGCAGCCATGGTTGGAGTCCGGCTGTGTGCAGAGCGGGTCAGGTGTGGCAGGGTGTGCTGTCCCGCTGTGTTGCACGGGAGAGGTAATGTGTATGGGTGAGGAAAGCGGCTGGGGCGTGACAGAGGTGCCTCGTCCCCCCGTATGGAGTAGGGAGGAAGGTAACGTGTGTGTCGGTGCGAAGGGCAGTGTCACACTCTGGGTGCATGGGGTGCTGTGCTATATGATTATGCATGTGCAGTAAGCCAGGGTGTGGCCTGGGATGTGTATGTATAAAAGATGTACAATAGGTCATGAGCATAATATATAACATGTCTCTGTGTATGTGTGCATCTGCTATGATTTGGGCTTCGGATATGTCTGTGTTTGTATTGTAGCAGAGATTTATCATTGCTTGCAGGGAAATGACATGGCATTCTATGTATCTAGTTGTGTTTGTACACTGCTGTCTGGTATGGGCTTGTGCTTCTGTGTGTATATATAGTGAATATTGGGTGTGGCATAATATGGGGATGTTTTTATAGGCACGTATGCTGTGGGTGTGGCAAGGATTATCTGTACTTTTTATATGCATGTAGCAGACATAGGGGATGGTATTTTGTGTCTATAGAGTGTCGCTTGTTTCCATGTTTAAGTATGCCTAGCTGTAATGTTTTAATGCACAGATGTGTTTATAATGTATCTGGGGGGGCATGTGGTGGGCCTGAGGTTTGTTGCATGTGTCTGTAGAGATATAGTATCATATACATATGGGGAGAGTGCAGCAAAGGAGGAAGAGGTTGGCAGAGGTTTGCTCTGTGGGTATAATAGGTGGGGATATGATACAGTATGTGTACACAGTGAGTGGTGGGAGAGGGGTGCGTCATGATGGTTGTGAGGAGATGACACGGTGTGTAAGGGGGAGTGAGGAGGAACAGACACAGCACAGGTATGATCCCTGCCTTCAGTTACAATTGAACTGTTTCATGCTTCCTAGTGGTAGTTACAGTGATAGATACAGGAAGAAGGCATAGTTGTTAGCCATTCACCCATGAAGAAATGCACGGTTCTTTAGGCAGAAAATCATGTTGTGTATATTTATGTGTGTGTAACAGTAGTGGGTTTCGTGTGGCAAGTTCTAGGGAGGGAGCGCTCGGCCTTGCAAAGGGAGGGAAAGAAGGTGTGGCTATTAGGGGTGGCCATGAGGGAAGAATGTGAGAGGAGAGGAGGGGCAGCCATGAAGGAAGATCGTGAGGGGAAAGGAGGCATGGCCATGAGGGGAGATCGTGAAGGGAGAGATGGCCATGAGGTAAGATCATGAGGGGAAAGGCGGGAACGCCATGAGGGGAAAGGAGGGATCGCCATGAGGGGAGATCATGAGGGGAAAGGCGGGAACGCCATGAGGGGAGATCATGAGGGGAAAGGCGGGAACGCCATGAGGGGAGATCGTGAGGGGAAAGGAGGGAACGCCATGAGGGGTGATCATGAGGGGAGGGGCGGGATCGCCATGAGGGGAAAGGAGGGATCGCCATGAGGGGAGGTCATGAAGAGAAAGGCGGGAACACCATGAGGGGAGATCATGAGGGGAAAGGCGGGAACGCCATGAGAGGAGATCATGAGGGGAAAGGAGGGATCGCCATGAGGGGAGATCGTGAGGGGAGAGGAGGGATCGCCATGAGGGGAAAGGCGGGAACGCCATGAGGGGTGATCATGAGGGGAGGGGCGGGATCGCCATGAGGGGAGATCATGAGGGAAGAGGAGGGATCGCCATCAGGGGAGAGCAAGGTCAGCCGTGGGGGTGTGAAGGGTGGCCATGGAGGCTAGTGGCAACAGCTTTACAAGTGTGAGCCACTGTGAGAGATGGCTGTGAGTGGATGTTATGAGGGGCAGCTATAAGGGGAGATCAGTTTGCCCATAGTGGCATGGTTTGGTAGTGGACTTGGTAGTCCTAGGGTAACGGTTGGATTTGGTGATCTTAAAGGTCTTTTTCAGTCTAATTGATTCTATGATTCTATGGTATATATCCCTGTGGTGGTGTAACTTTTCTTCCTTGCATAAAGGCTTCTTTGTGCTCCTTCTCTTTAATTCTAAGATGTGATTTGTTGCTACATGGAGGAGTAAGCAGTGAATGAGGTTGTTTATGGTATAATACTGGTGATTATGTTACTTAATGATGTGTCCTTCTTCACATTAGTATTACATCACGTGCCTTACTGCACATCAGAGAATGTACCTTAAAAGTCAATTGAATAAAATGGATTTATCTCATGTTCTAAACTTAGGACAGTTGCGGACTGGAAAACAACAAACAAGATATTTATGAACTGTTTCACAATATAAGTAAATATTTTCCATTGACCAAACTCCAGGTATGGAGTTTTCCTTTGTGATCTATTTTGGCATTCCTGATTAGAAACCTGTAGCAATCTGAATTCAGCAGACACAAAATCTGCAAAGAGCACTGAATTGTTGTTGGAATGACACAGGTAATATTGCAGAAATTATGCTGGATAAGCCTTACTGCTGTGCAGGTTCTTATACTGGGCAGCTCCTTAGTTGCACATTGCAGGTGATAAGAAAAGGATGATTAAATTCAGTGAATACTTATACTTTAATTGCTCTGTTGTAGAGTTAGTCCTGTTTAGATGGCTCTTTCCTTCTTAATTCCTTATAGCTGCATAGTTTAAAATTCAAGAAGTGTGAGGAAGGAATTAGTTTTGGCCAGTTAACACCAGCCCTTTAAGTACAGAGAATGCAAATGGTCCTACAAATCAGCTTATTGCTTGTTTATTTTGACAACTGGAATATTCAGTCATCTCAGTTAAAGTGAGGGTTAACATCAGGCTAGCAGATGTGGAAAGTTTGAAAGTCATATTTTCACTGGAGCATGGCAACTATTTTTAGGTTAGTGTAGAAAAATAGTACTGATCTGGCACTGTGACCATATTGATCTGAATGCCAACAGAAAACTGCACATGAACAGTACTTCAGCTGTTTTGTCAATGAAGAAATCAGAATAACTGCACCATTTTAATATTAAATGTTATCAACTTCTGTAATAGTTCTGATAGTGTTTCTGCTGAATCAGAAATACACATACATGGCATATGCTAAGTAGGACAAAACCAGATGATGTTGTGACACCCGAAGTTCTTCCTTGCAATTCAGGCAGTAGCCTTGAGATAGGTTAGATGAGCCACAGCATTCACTTGTATTCTTTCTAATAACCTTTTTAGGAAGATGATCCTGTATTGATTTCTTTGGGTTTTGTTTTGGTTTTGTTTTTTTCCCTCTTTATGTTTTAGCACAATGCAAAGACTGTTACAATTTCTGATCGCACTTGAGCTATGTATTTTGGGTGACTTGATTGGAATGCAATAGGCCTGGAGTCCAACTGTCTGAGCTTTTACAAAACCGCTTTCCCACTTGAACTTTTAACATGGGGTGGGATATTCTAATAGTAAAGCTTCCGAGTGGGAAGACTGTAAACAGAGTAAATTCTAAATGATGACTTAGGTTTGCATTGTTAAAAATGCAGAAAATCTTTATCCACTATTACAACAGAAAAAGGTACCTTAAGGCATTGAAAGAGTGTAAGGATGAACTTAAAATTCACAGCATGCTTGTATCTTCTCTGTCAATTTCATGTTTATTTTTCAGGAGCAAGAAATTAAGTGTTTGTCTGTCAAAGTTTAAACTAGTTGTTCTTTAGTTTGAAGGTTTGTTTTTTTTTCTAGTAGCTTCTAAAGATCAAACTTCTCGGACTGATTTTTTGAAAGAATTGACTGTGCTATGAATGTCTCTTATGTGTATATTATGGCCTGATTTGTAGACTGCATGAAACCAGGTGGGTTATTCTTGTGATGAGATTGAAATTAATTTGAGTACACTCCCTGTGAACGATGTTGTGGTGGAAGCTGCCTTTCCTTCTATTTCAGTATGTCTTGTGTAGAGTTTTAGAGTTGCTTGAATGGTCAAAAGTACCTTTCTCCCATGTTTTGAACTGAGGCTTTTGCAAATTGTGTTTGACTGTCTAATGCATAAGAAGGAATTTATTTACCTGACCAAGAAAAAGAAATAACAGAATCTGTAAGAAGAATAATTTTTGCTGACTTAAATGACCAGTGCCTAAACTGGCTAAAATAATTTCTGTTGGGTACAGAGCAGTAATGGAAATGCAACAATAGTTGCATTGTTTAAAGTAAAGGGCACCTCAGCTGATAAAATCAACTCTAGCCAATCTCTTGAGTGATTCCCTTTGGGTTGTTAGCTTTACCTTAGAGGAACCACTGCACTCCTGCTAGAGGAGGACTGGAACTGGAAATGTGTCCTTTTCTGGACTTGCACATTTATGACTGCTTGGAAGCACAAGCTACTGCTCTGTAGACCACAAGAAAGTACTCTAAATTTGGTATCAAGCTGCTACCCTTAAAATATTGGCCATACTTCATGGTATACTCTCTTTCTCTATCCCAGTGTTTTCCTATATTCTCCTTCAGGCAGAAGGAAATAGTAAAACTGTTTTTGTTGGATTTGATTGCTGTTCAACTGGTTAACCAGTATGTTCCTTAAATTTAAATCAATAAGGAGACAAGACATCAAATCTGCATAAATGTGGAACTCTACCTGTATGTCAAGTTTGTCTTAAGAAGTTGAAATCGAGGTTAGAGCTTCACAGAGAAAAGGCATTTCCATATCATGACTTGAAGTTACACAATAGCTATTTAAATATTAAGGGACAAAATGTCTGCATGTGCTTGTTGTTCTAAAAAGTGGTGTATAATGTAGTTCTTAAGCAGAAGTATCAAGGTTATTCTATTTATGCAGAAATTCAAGAACCAGAAACTTTGGTAAATACTAGCAATTGAGTGTCCAGTTTCTTTTCTAAATTTCAACCTCTTTCTTGGAAGAGTTTGAAAAAGAGGTTTTGGAAATGCTACTGTGATGCTGTTTCCTTTGAAGTCAGTTATTATTGCTGTTTGTAATCATTAAGAGGTACCTAATTTTGTCTTTTATAACTGAAAGCTATTATTAATTATATGCTACATATATGGCTTGTGCAGCTGCAACACAGATTCTGTGTCATCTTTTTTTTCTGGTTCATGCTCTGGGGAAATTGCCTCACAGAAAAGGTTTGCTCTTTGTAATGAAGATTTCCCACACTCAGTACTAGGAAACCATCAGTTTTGGCATAGTGTTTATGATACAGATCAAGCACTGCTATGAAATTGATTTGTAGATGTTATAGGGTAATTTCTGGTCTCAGATATATTTTTGAAGAGCAGTTACATTGGGGGGAAATACTAACACTCAATTTTCTTGTTTCACACATGCTTAGGAGATGGGATTCAGCTTTTATCCATGCAGTCAGGACTTTAAGCTGTAGTTTCATTTACAGTTTTAGCTAAGTACAGTAAGAAAAAGAATTGCCTTTCGGGATTTGGGGTTGTGTAGCTGGAGGGACAACTGTGGCAGTCAAAATTAGAGTGGTGCAAACTCCTGGGGAAATGGAGCTGCAGAAGAATCTCCATGTACACACTGTGGGATGATTTCAGGTCTCCACTGTTATGCTATTGGTGTGTCAGTTGTGTGGTATTATTGGAGACTGTGAGTAGAACTTGGCCATATGTATGTCAGTAAAAACAGCTATATGCAGAAGTGATGATTTAGAGGAGTTTTGAAAGGTGTACTCCTAAGGGCTCTGAATCTGTGATGTGAATGGCTCTGATGAATCTGTGGATGGCCGAGACTGAATGGCTATGCCTAACCACATATTGCTGCACCAAAAGAAAGGGACACTGACTTTTGTCTCGGGCTAGTTTTTCAGAAGCCTGTCATGCTCTGAGTGTCTGAGAATGTGTATTTAATGGCATATTTCTTCAAGACTGCATGAAACCAAATAGGTAATTTTATGATGAAACAAACTGTAATTTGAGCACACAGTACCTGTGAATTTTGTAATAGAAGTTGCCTTATAAGCCATCTTAGCATTTCTGCTTACAATTTCAGTGGTACGTGAGTGGTCAAAGGAAAGTATATTTCTCTGGTGTTTTGAGCTTAGGCTTTTGCAAATTGCATTTGAGTATCTGATGCTTAAGGAGCTATTTGTTCTTTGCCTGGTCAAGAAAAAGAAACCACAGAATCTGCATGATGCGCAATCTACCCTTGTGATGGGCTACAGTCAACAATTGCTTCATCTATCTCATTTTAATGTTCTGCCACAGGTCTTTTGATCTCCAAGCCCATAAAGTAGATGATGTGGGTTTTCCCATCTTCTGCTTTAAACTGATTTGTAGATTTGACTGTTAATTGAATGCTTTATTCTGGTTTTTAGGAATAATATTTAAGTGCTTCATCATTTTGTTTTTATTTGGAAGCACATACCTTAAAAAGGGAATAATGGATAAATATCCGAAGAAGGGAATAGTCATTAAAAACATATTTGAAAAGGAAAGAAACTGCAGAAAAGATTTACCAGTCAGTATATGACTAATAAAAGATGAGGGTAAAACTTTGTCAAACCTGCTTTTTCAGCTGTCTCTTTATGTGTATTTACAGAATATGCAGGGGTACAATTAACACCTTTTTCCATATTTCTTACTGTTTAAGCAGCAGTTGTGGGATTATTGTTATCTATTTATTTATTCCCTGTGTGGAGCTGAAACAAATCTCTAGCTATGAAAGATTAGATAAGAGGTAGTTTATTTTGCCATGCAGTTTGGGTTTGTTTTGCCATCTCTGCTAGTGGTTAGAACAAGATGTATCTCTTTGGTTTGTATCAGAATTTACATGAATTAAGTGCTTATATGAATCTGCGTCACAGCACCTTAAATAACATCACTGATAAGACAGTAGTATGTGAAAGTATGCTTAATATCTGGGGCTAGTTCAGAGGATTGCTGTCTCATTGATAACTTTATGGGAGATGAAGCTAAGTCTTGCACTAAGGAATGGCCAGCTCAGCTAACAGGTCAAGCTAACCTGTTAGGCCTTTCTACCTTGGCTGCTTGCAGTATTTAAGTCATACTATTGAAAGGGCTTGATTGGTGATTTCCAAATATGTTGCTGGCAGTAGGTGACAGCCCTTCTGAAAAAATCACAGAAAAGGGCGATGTGAGCTGTTAGTTAAACTGAGAATGCTCTTGCGTGCTCAAGACAGCAGTCAGAGCAACCTCCAAGCACCTCCTGCTCCGTGTTAAGAGCTGGAACAGCCAAAGGCCTCGAGATAGAGTTGAGCAGCTATGGACATCAGCTCTGAAGTTACAAATGACCTTGATCAGTCACCCAGTGAGAACAGGACCTTGCAAAGCCAGACTGATTCCCTCCAGTAAAATGTGAATGATGTGGTATGAATACCAGTGCTGGCAAAACAAGAATGATGGGTCTTCTGGAAGAAAACCAAGCAGCAAAGTGGGCAGTGTGGCCAGCTGCTTCTGCCTGGCAGGTTTTAATATATTGGACAGTATGTACTTTGGGGAAACTTTAAAAGCAATATAGCTCTTACAGGCAGCCCTAGGTCAGTGGAAGGCGTTATTGGAAGACAAAGAGATGTTCACGGGTATATTTTATAGAATCACAGAATGGTTTGGGTTGGAAGGAACCTTAAAGCTCCTCCAGTTCCAAGCCACTGCTGTGGGCAGGGACACCTTCCACTAGAGCAGGTTGCTCAAAATCCTGTCCAGCCTGGTATTTGATCTTGTTCACCAAAGGTGGGCCTTAATTGTTTAAGTTAACCAACACAGTAAGTACAGAAGTATTTCATGTGAGGTCCTAGTTGCTTTCATCTTTCAGTTTGTCACAGTGCTGGAAAACATCCCGAGGAAAGACCAGTGTAAAAGAGCCCAGTAGGTATCTATCTGACATGAAGGAGGAAGCTGTGAGCCTACTGTAGATAATGCCCTGAGCTCTGGTAGAGGGTGTCCAAGGGAAAAAGAGGTTAGTGACCAAAACAGACCAGAATGGCTGGGATTTTAAAGTGCATAAAGTCAAAGCTTGTGATGGAGCATAGTGAGCAGCTTGAGCATGGGAGTGAGAGCCTGGAGGGCAAATAGTGGCTGTTGTTTAAACAAAAGACTTGGTGATTTTGTCTCTGCTCTAGGCAAGCTTGATTTGAGGTGGGATTGCCTTTGAAGGTTCACTTTGGTGTATCACAATTTTATTGATACAGAAAGCTTTACTATGAGTTCTAATGTAACACCAGTCCTGTGCCACCAGCTGTTGTGTCTTGGATATCACTTTGTTCTATGCTGTTGGCAATGTGCATCCCTTTGCTTGTCTGACACTCCTTTTTGTTGCCTGGATATCTTTACCTTTTGCTGCTTGCATAGAGTTAAATGATTCTGCCTGTCCAGTGCTTTAATTGTACATTTCTGGAGAAAGCATCAGCTAGCAGCAGTTCTCTGACCTTTAGAGAGCACTCTATAGTGTCACATGTGAGAGAATACAAAATTTGTAGTAAAGCATGATTGTTTTCCCTGTTCTTCATCCTCTATTTTTCTGTTGTATTTAAATAGAGAGCTTTTTAGGATACTACTCATAACTTTAGTGTGCTTGTGAGCTGCTCTGGATAGCAAAGCTGATCTGCTGTCTAGTGAGAGGTGATTTCAGTAGTGTGGTGAAGGGGAGATTGCACAGCCAGCAATCAGGTGTCTCTGTTGAGGAAGAGAAATGTGCAACAAGCTTGTGTGGTTTGTGTTTGGTAATAAAAATCAGGGGAACTGAATAAAAGTTTAATTCTATTTCATCAGTATTTTCCTTTAAAACACCTTGTCCTTACAATGCCTATCACTACATAAATAACAGTAAATAAATACTGTTCATGCCAGTGAAAACCTGCAAGGCACTATGCTTTTTAGACATGGCAATATTTACAGTCTAACTAGGATGTTTGCCCTGTCAGCCATAAATATATGGATTTAATTCTAAACTGCTGCCTCCTTTGGTGACAATGACCCAATGTTGCATTTTGTTCCTGATAAATAATTCAGCCTTGTTTTGAGTGTGTGTGTCTTCTCTTTTTGCTGATGTTCTTTTGGGTCTCTTGGACATAATTTTCCCTTTTCCCCAAATTTATCCCTACTTACTTGCTTTAGCACACTACTAAGCAAGTCTATTTCTGAGTCTGGTTTTTAATAACTTTTGATTTGTAAAGTTGACAGGTTGAAGGTCCTAATTGATTCTGGTGTCAATGGAAATTAGATACATAAATATCTCCATGGAACCGAGCCATAATGCCAACAGAACTGTTTCATCTATAAAGACAATAGTCCTCTTCAAAAGAGGACTGGATAATAACTGAAATTGCATCATTAAAAAAAAACTGTCACCAAAATCATTAGTATAACCTTGTTTTGATCTTAAAATTCTAGTTGGAAGGAATTTCCAAATGTTTAAGATAAGCATAATAAACTGTGGTGAATATTCCTATGTTTCTTCGTAGAGAAAAATGTGCTTTTATGAACATACTGCAGTTCTTTGCCAGACTTGATACAAAACTACAAATGCACAATTCTATCAGTAATACTGGTGTAAAGAGGAGAGCTTTATCACCAACTGTTAGACCAGAAGAGAAGAATGTGTAGTGCTTTTAGTAATGGCAAGCTGACTGTGGTGTACCAACAAGTTATGTTCCAGGACTAGCGGTGGTTGGTGTGTGTAACAATCTGGAAGGGGAAGCAAAACTGGGAGGTTATTTTTTTAATGTGACAAATTTACTAACTGTGTTGTCTTCATACAGTGAGCTTATATCCATGTTATTATACACCTGAGAATCTAGAGTGTAAAGAAAAAAAAAGGTGATAAACTTTGTACTGGCAAAATGATGGCACATGTTAACCAGTAGCAGTCTGCAAATTTGCTTTATTTAAAAATACTTAGGCTCATAAGTGGGAAGTTCATGGTAGGTGATGTAACCTTAGAGGAATTACCTGTAACTATAGAATAATTAAGTTTGAAGAAGATTTTTAGTGCTCTCTGATACTAAATGTGCAGAATCTGGGCCAGAATTACTAAGATCTAAGTTAACTCGTTGCTTTTACTGTAGATGTAGTGTGCTTTCACAGAGGTAACTTCCTTCTCTAACAGACGTATTTCCTCACTTCATTTTTTAGTGATGTTAAGTTCTATGAGGATGGCATATATGTCTTCTTTTTCTAAATGAGTGCTGCAATAAACACAGGACTATGTTTTGACTGTTCTTCTAAAAAATTATCCCAATATATAATACTGTTTTCAGGCTGTAAGATGAAAAGCATGAGTAACATATAATCCTAAAATGGCATGCATGCAGATAATTCATAAATCAATGAATTGCTAAGTTCAGACAACCACTTCTAAAAATAGTGTTGGTGTGCATAGTGTATTTCAGCATAAAGTCAGCATGCTGGCAGCAATGGGTATGGGATGTAAAACAGAACCTCAACCTGCAGTCAGCCATGTAGAACTGCTTAAAGGCATGTATGTTTTCTCCTTAAGGAACTAGAATTGGGTTTTGTTTTTCTTTGGTTTTGTTGTTTGTTTTGTTTGGGTTTGTTTGTTTGATTTGGGGTTTTTTTGGTTTTTTGTGTGTGTGTGTGTGTTTTGGGTTTTTTTTTGTTTTCCTTATTTTCCCAAGAAACAAAGCAGATAGGTGCCAAGTTAAGTGATAATGTGGGATGGTAGGATGGACAAGGGATAACAGTGAGTCAGGAACAGCATATTTTTAGTGGAGGACAGGGGAAAGATTATTTCAAGCTTACCTTTTAGCATTCAGGAAGTTCTTGGCTATATTGGATCTCCTGGCTTTTGTTTCAGGTAAGGTAAACAGTAAATGACTACCTAATGATCTTCTCTTTGCAGGGGAAGTGATTGTGAATTTGACTTCCTCCAGTCTGTACTGTGATTCCTTAAACTGATTGCAAATATGATTCTGATTCACTTTGTTTATTGCCATTTTTTCTATGCCAAAATGTCTCAAACCTGTATATTTACAGTAAGTTGTCAGTATCTCCTGTCTGTAGCTTGTCTATTTAACTGTTGACTAACCTGTTTGTCTTTTGCAGACACATTTTCCTGTGTGTTGCCTCCTTTTTCCTTTGGCATTTTCTTTCAATCTCTCCGCTTTCTTTTCCTTAGGAGATCTGTTAGGAAATTCTGGGTGAGAGGTATTTTCAGTTTTTCTGGTAGCATTTTTTTGAGGTGCTTCCCTTGCTTATGTAGCAGTTGCTGTCATACCTGTAAATGATTTAAATTTAGATTATTATATTTTACCCACATTCACATACCTGGGCTGAAGTATTTACATTACAGGCAATGAAGGAAGGGACCTGAATAACTGGGAAGTGTCCCCTTTCTGTTTTCTGTAATAAGACAGTTTTAGGACACTAACTAGTGTGTGTTTGTATGTGTCTAGCTATTTCTAGAAGTTTTGTTGTTGCCTAGAATACTATGAAAACGTGTCTTTGTGTTGCTTGTTTAATGACTGTCAAGTTGCTTCACAATTTTTAGCATGGTTGCATCTTAGCACCAGGGAATACCAGGTGTATGTGTGAGTGTGGCCCTGTTGTGCATATTGAAATAATTGTATAGTACTGCCAACTGACATGTTGAAAATGTGAACAGTAAGTTAAAAGAATTAAGCACCTAAGTAGAAGGTGAGAAGACTCTCTAAAAGCTTTTGTCTTGTAGGTCTAAGTGATGATTTTTCTTTCTGTTTTAGGTTTTCTCAAATAATGATGAAGCCCTTATTAACAAAAAACTACCCAAAGAACTTCTGTTAAGGTAACTTTATAGTGTGTTAAGAGGTAAAAACATGAGGATCATGCATTGCTTAGGTATCTTACAGGCTATCAAGTGCTGTTTATTCTTTCTTAAATCTGTCTTGAAATAAATAGTAACATACCTGGTTTAATTCTTGGAATTGTTGAAATTGTTATCTTTTGGTTAGCCTTGATTTGTTTTAATGTGTTCAAATTATACTATACCATGGAAGATGTAATCTAACAGTGATCTTTTCCTTGCATGTCAGAAAAAGTGAAGCAAAATGTCCCAAAAGCTTTGGTGTACAGAGTAGTCAACTCTTCCATGCTACACAATGTTTTATCTGTCTGAAGAGCCTGTAATCCTTTCTGTAATGTAATTCACAGTCTTCATATCATGAATTTTGTTATAACAAGTTGTAAGTTCAACTTCAAAGCTTTCAAAAAGTCACTGCAGAAAAGTGCTGCCTGTTAGCATTACTCTAAGTTAGAACCAGCAGGAGAACTTTCCTGACTGTAGTAATTTGGTTAGTCATAAATTTCATCAGGTTGCCACTGTGAGTAGCTCACCTTTGCAGGAGTTAGCTACTACGACACCAAAATCAGTTAAGTTCAGCCCATGGTCGAGATGCTAAAGGATGTCTTTGAACTCTCATCTTTTTTAAGTTGATTTCGGGCAGTGTAAACTGCCATATATGATGATATGGCTTAACTGGCTGTGATCACATCACCAGCTTAGTGACGTCTTCTGTGGCTGCCTATAGGGTTTGCTACAGCCTCTCTTGGAGGGGAAGAAAAAAAAGAAAGTGTTCACTTGTAATGCTATAATTACAGACTTAAGTGATGGTGTTAACAAAAATGAGCTGATGATTTCTTAATACACTAAGATGTTTGGGTTACCTTGTATGTATGTCATTGCATCCAGTTTGAAGTGGAAGAATGTCTCAAATAATGGTAGTTTGCATTTTAGAATCATAGAATAGTTAGGGTTGGAAAGGACCTTAAGATCATCTAGTTCCAGCTGCCTGCCATGGGCAGGAACACCTCCCAATAAACCGTGTCACTCAGGACTCCATTCAGCCTGTCCTTGAATGCTGCCAGGGATGGAGCATTCACCCCAAGCTCTGCACTGCAGCCTCCCCTCTCATCAGTTCTGTCTGGTGCTGACATTGGCCAATGCTGGGGCACCCAGAGCAGAGATCCCAGGCTGGGCCCTGCTCCTGAGGCAAGTGCTCACCATCCTGCGTGCTTGCCCGTGTGTGAAGAAAGTGCTCTTAAAACATAACTTAGTGTTTGCACTATTGTGATGCTCTCTTGGTGGTATTGAAGAAGCAGTCTGTTGTTAAAGGAATTGATTTTAAAGTGTTTTTTTCAATTTTTCTTGAGAAACACACATTCGATATGGTGACAGTGCTGTAAGTTAGACTCATAGAACTGTTCATAAAGTATGATTAAAAGAAGCACAGAAATTCTATTAGCTTTGCTTTGTTGCAATCCATACCACACATGAACCACAAGGTAAAGTCAATTTAATATGCTGCCTCCTTGGCAAGGTATTGTAATATGCAAGTGTTGTGGGTTCAGCAATAGCAGTTATTTTTCTCCTTAGTAGCTGGTGCAGTGCTGTGTTTTCGACGTTAGTCTGAGAGTAATGCTGATAACACCGATGGTTTTAGTTATTGCTAAGTAATGTTTACTCCAATCAAGTACTTTTCAGTCTCATGATCTGCCAGTGAGGAGGGGCACGGGAAGCTGAGAGGAAGCAGAGACAGCACCCGTGACCCAAACTAGCCAAAGGGGTATTCCATACCACAGCATGTCATGCTCAGTATAGAAACTGGGGAGGAGTTACCTGGAAGGCCTAGATCACTGCTCAGGTCAGGCTGGGTATCGGTTGGAGGGTGGTGGGCGGTTATATTCTCTCCCCTTGTTATTTCCCATATCATTATTATTATTGGTGGTAGCAGTAGTGGTTTGTGTTACACCTTAGTTACTGGACTGTTCTTATCTCAACCTGTGGGATTTGCATTCTTTCCATTCTCTTCCCCATCTGGGAGCCGGGGGAGGAAGAAGTGGGGAGTGAGAAAATGGCTGTGTGGTTCTGAGTTAGTGGCTGTGCTTAAACCACGACAGCAAGCACTTCTTTCCTAGCAGTAGGACTCTCCATATGTTTATGGAAACGCCTGTGCTTTTCTGTGTTATGGGTGCTAAGAGTCCTGTTTATTTAATTCAACAGAATTTGTTGATGTGGTTTAGACAGTGAAAAGTATTGTGCTCTGAAATAGTAAAGACATCACTTTTGAAAGGATTTACTGATTCTGTAGTATGCTTCAGTTTTAATTGTAGGATAAAAAAATATCTGTGACACTAGGTATTAAATTTCTAAATTATTGTGCCTATACTAATGACAATCAACAAAATCAATGTGTTGAGGTTTATTGTGGGAATTCCAACATTTAACTTCTAGTTGTCAGTTTTCTGAATTGTGTATTCCAACACCAAATTTGGTAAGTTCTTTAAAATGTTAAATAGGGAGTAGCTTAATTGTTTCATTGAACTATATGTTTATTCCAACATATGTATTTTAAAGGACATTTTAAAGAACTCAGCAGGGGAAAAAACGTGCAAGAAATTGGGCAATGCCAGTGGCTTAGCTGTTAGCTCTTGAATACAAGGTAGTTTCTTGCAGAGCAACTTGGAGGATATATAGGCTTGCTTACCTTGGATTATACCAACTGAAGAAGTCATGCTGCTAAGGCACTGCCACTACACTAACTATTGTGCTGTGTCTAAGGAAACCCTTTGCATGGTTGAAGCACTTCCTGATGTTGGAACAACAAAATTAAATAGCCCAGACCAAGCATACATAGAAGTGATTTAGCCAGCCATCTAGTTCTTGTGTGTGTATGTCCTCTTTGCAGTTGTACAGTGATCTACCAAAGTAGATCAAAGCTGTAGACAGAATAGATGACTGAGAAATTTAATTGGGATAGTCAGTTTTCTTAGTAAAGACCATGATGATCTCATGCTGAATGCTGGGACTCGGGTGATGGTCTGCCCATAGCCAGAGAGGAATAAAGTCCACATTTTATAACACACAGTATTGACTTGGACTGTCAGGGTGAGGAAGAGGATGGGTGGGAGAGGTGCTCTGTAAAACTTTTGAAGTTATAGTGCTGCAGAGACAAACTCAGAAGGCCAAAGGCAGAGCATGTTGGAGAGTAGTATGGTGGGACATGGGGTCTGAGTTCTCATCCCTGCAGAGTGTAAATACCTGGGGAAATTTAGGGGCACAAACCTGGTTGTCTACAGGATTATCAGTGGGAAGTTTGTTTTATGCTTCTGCATATAAATGCTTTTGTAAGACAGAGACTGACAGTTTATGCTTGTGCTACAATATGTTTTAAAATTGTCCTGCCATATGGTTATGACAGGAGGGATTAAATATTGCTGCACTGAGTGTAATTAATATCATCATTATTTTTGCTGTATTAACTATACAGTCTACCTTTTAATTAAAAGGAAAGTAAACCAGTTACAGTGGAAACATTTTGCTCATAGTGCTGGAACTGAATAGTAAATACTTTTGAAAATGTCATCAAATACACAGTTTGTTGCCTGCTTATATCAAATACGTATGAAAACTGTTGAAAAACATTACAGCTCTTAAAAACAAAAAAAAAAACTAAAAAAACCCCCAAAAAACAGTTTGACATGTGGAAAAAGAGTGGTTAATATTTTGTTACAAATATCTAGAAATGGAAACATAATTTCTTGTATTGCATTCTTATTTACATCAAATACTTAAATTTCTGTAATCTGACTATAACAAGCAATCCAGATTTTCTTTTTCTCTAAAATAGAGAAACCTTTCTCTGATAGTAGAATCAGAAAATACTACCACTGTAAGATTTTGCTCATTTAGAGTTGCATACTCTAAAGTTGAACAAAGTAAGCCCTTGGTCTTATACTGCAGTTCTTTCTCTTTCTTACTATTCTATTATTTATCTAACAAGCAGAATTGGATTGCAAGGTTTTCTGGGCAGTGTCATGTCTGTTGCACATTTTCTACAGATTATCTGCTATGCTTATAAGTAAGGAACTGAAACCCTCAGCTTCTCAGGCAAGAAGCTCATTAGGATACAAACCCAGAGATTATTGTTCCTTCTCAATGAGACCCAGATGACTGTGCAGAGGAGAAAAAGGATATATGACTAATATGGACAGTAGTGGTTTTGAAGAAGACCCTCATTTGGAGGGAGCAGTTGTGCTTTGAGTTAGATATGATAGCTTGAGTAGAGAGAGGGAGGAGATAATTTATAACTTTTTCTGGTTTATGTGCATTTATTGAAGTAATATTAATTTTATTTTTGTGGAAGAAACAGGCTGCTTCTAAATGCTTTGATTTGTAATACTGTTCAAGCTAAAAGAAAAACGATCACCACTGTTAGCTGTTGCAGTACTGTTAATTTGCCAGTTGGCAAGGAATGCTCTTTCCCCTCTGCTCTTATATATTACTAGAAGTGAAAGGTTGAATAAATGCTATATTGCATGATGTTTGAGTAAGAATCCTGCAAAGATGTTATAAATCATGTAATTTAAACAATATTTTCAGACAATTATAGTTTTTTCTTTGCTTAGCCTGTATGTTTATGGAAAAGCATCATATGATTATACAGGACGTTAGTTGTGGATTTGCACTGGTGTCTAAAGTTAATAAACCCATATCTAACTTCAGAAGGATCAGAAGGAAAGTCAGATCAATTGTTGCAATTGTAACAGTAACAACTTTTCCAGTAAGATGTCACATAGCCTTGAAGATGAATAGTTTTCTTTTTTCATTAGGTTTTTTTTCCTTGTAAATTGCTGGGAAAAACAAATGGATTTTTAAAGTTACCATATGAGTCTGGAAAGCATTGGGAACGAAAAAATGAAGTGAATGTAATATTAGAATGTTCTGACTTTCCGACTTCCAAAAATCTTTTCTTTTTTTTGTTTTATGCTTGATGAGAGGTTTGAAAACATACATGTTTGAAAATGGGGATATAGTCAGTGCTTTTGGCATGTAGAAGAACAGATAACCCTTGTTCATTTGTATTTTAACTGCTAAGCTTCTGTGCTACAAGATTTTGTACAAAAATGGCAAGCTTCAGAAACAAAGATGTTTATTCCTTTTGAGCCCTTGAGCCATGTTATGTTTCCTTCTGCCTTCAAAGTGCCAGCTTCATAGGTTGGACCACAAATGCAGAAGCTGTTCTGAGTTCTGCTATAAACCGTACATACTTGGTGCATGTACTGGAATAATAATAGGTCAGTCATCAGACTAAAAATTTGATTGCTCTATCAGATTTAAAAGAGGATAAGCAAAGTTTAGGGGCTTAAATCAGGAGAAGAACCCAGGACTTGTGTTCCAGTAGTAGCTTTTCTTGTATACAAGAATATGCAGCTTATGAGTTGGCTAATTAAGTGTTATATATGTTTTCATGTTTCTGTTCTTTGTTTTTAGTACTGCACACTGCTTTTTGCTCAGCTTTTAGCCTGTTACTACTGTAGGGAAGAAATTGCCAGAAACTTAAAATTAGTGTATTCAAACATAGTATTTGGTATATTTGAAGTGATGCTTTACCATCTGTGTGCTTAACTGTGGGGGAAATTATAAAAATATAGCAAAGATTACAAGAAATTGTTATAATGCCATTCATATTTCTTAGGTATAGTATGTACTTAAATGGCCCACGGTCACTCTAAAATTTGGCTGCTGTATCTTATAGGAAATACCAACTGGTGAGTCAAAGAACTGAAAAAATACAAACTTGTGTATGGATCTGCTGTTAGTTGGTAAGAATTCTGTAAGTCCACAAACAATGTGTGTATTTTCAGGTGGGGGAGAAATCTGACATCACAAACACAGAATCACAGAATCATTGATATTCTTAGGTTGGAAAAAACCTTTAAGATCATCAAGTCCAACTGTTAACCTGCCACTGCCAAGTCTACCACTAAACCATGTCCTGAATCATTGCACACATATAATTCATTTTCCCCACTTCAAGGGTTTGTGTAATTTGATCGGGCAATACTTCCCTCTTTAAAGGCCTCTATAGTAGTCTATATGAATGCAGTTTATGTACTAGTATCAATTTGATTGTTTCTGATACTGTAATTGCTTGGCAGACTTAACACGTCTGTGTACAGCTTTGTTTATACTATTTTTTTTAATGCTGCATGTCTACATTTGAAGAAGCATATTGGAAAAATGAAGAATGTGAAGAGAAGATGAGATTCAAAGAACTAAAGTACAAACACTGTCAATGAGAAGCATTAAAGATGACATGATAAGTGCTTTAAAACTTGGTGTGGGGAAAGTACTAACTGCTAATGTACTCTAATTTGGTGAAGAAAAGTGGAAAAAAGCATTAAAGCTGCAAGTCAGACATTCATCTTGGAAATAAGGCAAACGTTGTAACAGAGTGATTAAGCAGTGGAACAAATGACCAGAGAAGGTGGTGATTTTCCATTTCTTGAAGGTTTTCAAATGCAGAATAGGTCATTTTATGGACATTAGGCTTTAGTCAAATTCATGTTTGCCATAAGGGAGTTTGTGCCACCCATTGTGCCTTTGGCTTGAAGCTTATGTGTACTGCAGGTACTCTTAACATTGAAAGATCTCCAAGGCCAAACTCGTGTCCAGACTGGCATGTGCCTATTGATGGAAAGTCTTTAAGAGCTCTGGTTGTTTATAAGGGGATTATCAGTCTTGAACTTCATATAGGATAACTATGGAGAATTGAATATCTTGGGATACTGGAAGTCAGAATAGATGATCCTAAACTTTCCTGTGGATCTCTTAACTTAATTTCCGTTTTCCCCATACTGCTTGTCAAAGGCTTAAGTGGAAATTAATCCTCCTGCTGGCTGCATTAGCTTCCATCTGCATAGCTATGGTCATAGAGGACAGAACATAGGCCATACAACCGTCAGCTGCCTTACTTGGTAATTTTTTCCACTTTTTAAAATTACAAGTACCTGCTGACATAATTCCTCACCCTTAAGTACCAGACAGTGTCAGTGTCTAATGCTGATAGATGACCGATGATGCCAGTGTTGCCATCTCCATCTCAGTTTCTTGGTTGCCTTTGAAGTCTCTTAAAGACTTTGAAGTCTTTAAAAGACTTTAAATTACCTTAAACCTTACAGTCTTTTGGCTAGTTTTCATGACTGGTAAGTAATTCCTAGTAGTTCTGTGTGACTGCAGTAGAGAAGTGTGTTTTAGTGGTGCACATGTAAGCCTGTACTATAGAAGGTAAACAGAAAAGTGTGGGGAAAAAAATGCTTTCAGGCAAGTTGGCAAAATGACTCTGGAATTTACTGGCATCTCTTGCCTATCCTAGTATTTAATTCAGTAATAATTCTGATTAGGATGCATTATAATCCATCAGATATTATTCTGATGGGGACATTTTGGAGCACCTTGCAAGAAAGTTTCTTCTTCAGAATAAAAATAAAAACTGAGAGCATCATGAATGTTTGTACTTACTCTAAAGTATTTTTCCTTTTAACATAAAATGACCACTTTTTGGTTTTGACTTTTTAAAAAGTCACTTCATAGAGAGTGGAGCAAAAATAAATACATGTGTTCTGCATTTGGTTTTCATTTACTTTTAATCTTCTAACAGCAATAAACAATCAAACATGAAGACAGACTGCCAGACAACTCAGTCTGGCAGTATGAAATACTCTCTCTTCAACATCTTGCAATTTCTTCTGCTGTTTCATATTTCAGTGTAACGAGATACATCACTTCTAAAGCATGTCATGTTCTTCATTTAGGCAAGAGTATTGTATCACAATATGGTTTGTCACAAACCTTCCTTTGTAACTAATAACATAGAAGTTTTTTGTGCTTCAGCCTCTGTAAATATGAGATAACCTTCTGATTACACTCATACAGTGGTACTAGGAGGAAGCTTCTACAAACCAAGCAGCTTTAGCAGGTCTCCAGCATAATCTCTAATATTCACCCTCTGCCACTTGCCTTATACTGGCAATTCATGGGTTATTGAGGGTTCATGGTGGGGTGTTGTTATAAATGCTGGTCTTACAAGGCTGAGAACACTTTCAGTGCCCATCTGAACAGTCCAGCAGTTTTGCTGAGCACATTAGTATGTACTTTTTGCATAAAATGCTGCTAAGTTTCTTGGAAGTGGTCAAACTTCAGAATGGATGTTCAAACAACAGACATATATGCCATCAAAATGAATGTTATCAACAGGTTTATAAATTGTTTCATAGCTTTTGAAAATGTCTTGCCGTCTGTTTTCATGGCTAATAGTTTTTGAAGACAAGGTATTATGCTACAGTGAAAAAGGTAAAGTATTTCCATGTGTTAATGAGTATTGGAATACCAATTATCTAAAGTGATAATAATAAACATCCAGAAGGGTGTTACATGTAAGAAGTTCTTCCATTAACTTCCATTACATGACTCTTACCACAGCTAAAACTCACAGCGCTTAAGATGTAGATATCCATTTTGAGCTCTAACTTGAGATTTCCAATTGGAAAATAGTAATTTTGCATTATTCAGCATCTTTTACCTCTTGTTTACTCCTCAGTGTTCACATCCCACTAAAAGATGAAATTGTTATTATTACTATTGTTCTAATAACTGAAAAATTTCATTGGCAAGAAAGGAAGAGTGAATCACAGTATTTATATTTATATATTTATATTATTTATATTTATAGTATTTATATAATTATAAGTGAATCACAGTAACATCTTTCATATATTTCATATCTGTCTTCCTCTGTAATAGAGAATTATTTTGGAATAGGATCTGTCTTTTATGCTTAAGCTATTTTTTTTGTCACTGAGAACATCCTTTGAAGCAATTTCATTGTTGTCTGAAAGTGGCATTTAGCAAAATTCATTTTGACAGTGAAAAATTTCTTTCAGAAAACTGTTAAGAGTTGGCAGCCTTGAGGAATTGGTTCCATGCTCAGAATAGTAATGCTGAATTTTCAATTATAGTTGTTTTTTTGTAGAGTAAATTAAAAAATAAATAACTGTGTTAGACTTAGTAGTCACTATGAAAGCCCTTTAGAAATTTGGGTAATTTTGCTTTTTGTTAGTACTTAGATTCTTGAATTTATCTGTGTTTTTCTCAATTTCTTACTCTTCTTCAACCTCTGAAATCTTCACTTGTATTTGTGTGAGTTATTTCTTTAATTGCAGCCCAATTAAAGGTATACAGGCTAGTTTGAATTAAAAAGAAGAAAAATAATTCGTTATCATTCATTTATGTTTGGGTAGTAAGGAGGGGGAAACAGAAAATCAATATTTTCAGAAGAAACACCTGCTGGTTCTAATATGTTGGTGATGACTGTCTTTAGATGATAGATGTGATATTATTAAGTCTTGAACAGCAAAATAACTTGATAAAATGCTCATACTGCATTTAACTTGCTTCTTGTGCAACTAGTGCTTTTTTTATAGAACTACAGAGCTGTGAGTCCAGGTGTTAGTCTGACTTTATAATAAAACATTCTAATTGTTGTTCTTTTCCTTTCTTCCTAGAATATTTTCTTTCTTGGACATAGTTACTTTGTGTCGATGTGCACAAGTTTCCAAGGTATGTATTTCTGTTGGGGTTTTTGTTTTTCTGGGGGATGCTATTCCCTTAATTATATGCAAATCATGGACTTTGGGGAAATCTGCTTTTTGTCCAAAAATAGCCCCCAGACATTAGTTCTCTCAGTCTATTTGGTTCTTAAAACAAAGGAACAGTTTTGCATTCAGGTGTGGTCTTAGTTGCTATGTACTGAACTTCTGTTTAAAGGCTATGGAAAAGATAACCTAGTTGTGTATGATCTATATCTGGAGAAGGGATTAAGCCCAGTTAGGTGTGATGGCATTTGCTTTTTATAAAGCATGTGGCTGCATAACACTGTATTTCAGATGTATTTTCTGTTTAAAATTCCATATAGTTCAGTTAATGTGCACCATGTGTCTAAGGAGTACATTCATCACTTGCTTGCCAAGTACAAAAAGGTGTTAAGTAGATGGACTACTAATGGAGGAAAAAAGCAGCAGAAGAGAGTAGAGAAAGCATGCTAAGTGCTTAAGCTTTTATGTTTAGCTTGAATTATAGTGTTTATTTGATGCTTTTCTTCCTTCTCTTGATTGGGTTTATTGTTTTTTTGTTTGTTTTGCTTTGTTTGCTTGTTTTAATGTAGAATTGTGTAACTATTTAATTCCTACACACATATCACTGTGACTTGCAAGATCAGTAAGCTTTGTGTTAACATCAGGTTAACATCAGGTTTTGTGAGAACCTTAGGGTAAAGCCTGCAAAACAGTGGAAGAAAACCAAAGTGATTGACTCAATTGTATTCTTCTCTCAGGACTACCTGTCAGTTGGATGCAGTATTCTTTTCTTCTGGTTTTGAATACATTTATGCTTCTCCAGCTTTTTTTGGTTTTGTTTTACTTTGAACAACTTCTGCTTTGACAGAGAAGGACAAATTCTCAAGCATGCACATGTAACTTTGCACCTGTAAAGGAAAGGCCTGGTTCTAACAGTGGAAGGTCAGCAGTTCTTTGAAAGGTTTCTGTTTTTCTCAGAATAGTAACTAATGAGGTTGAGGAACTACGGGTTTATTGGACAGAATCTCATCTGCAGCTACTTTTCTCCATATAGATCTAGCAAAAGTAACTTATGAGACAGAATTTACTAACGTTTTTTAAAAATGCAGGGTTAGGTCTTTGCTGTATCCATGGATGTACTTTACATTTTATTTCTTGCTTTCCTACATGTTTTACTGGCATAAGTTAGCCTCTGCAGTGTAATCCATTTTGGAGATGTGAGATTTATTTCCATGAATTCAGTGTTTTTAACTAGTTGATATTGATGACTACTAACGTCTACAGTTAATAGTTTTCTAAAAAAATTGACCTGAAATTGTATATTTTGTTATATTTCAGTTGCTGAAAGGAAAGCGAAGGGAGCAGGCAGTGGTGGTAATAAATACAACTGTGTTTGTTTTCTGCAGGCATGGAATGTTTTAGCTCTGGATGGAAGCAATTGGCAAAGAATAGACCTCTTCAACTTTCAAACGGATATAGAGGTTAGTGTCCTTTAGTTTTTTTTTGTATTCCTATGGTGATGTTTAAAAGCAAAGCCCATTTTCAGTATCACATAGACTGTGATTGTGGTCACATTTTAAAGGCTAAAGTTCAGGATAGTACTGTGAAGGAGCGAATGGATAGTAACTCTGTGTTTATCTCTTTTCATACTGGATAAGTGTTTCAGTTTTGGTTGCCAGCTATGTATCACATAGTTGGCATATATCGTATGCATACAGGGCTCTTGAAACTTAAAGCTGCTCATTCCCAGAAAGTAAAGGTATAAATGATGCATTTGGATGGAGCGAGATCCTCTGAATCGATTTCACCATCCAGACAATTTTGTTGCTGGTCGAGCCTCTCTGTGAGGATGCCATCTAGTGCTAAAAGTTCTCTGCACGCTTTCCTGTAGGATTTTGAGACTGACACAATGAAATGCTGAACAATTTTTCTTAACCACTTGCACACCACATCAAATCTAGGCATGTATCTGATTATGTCTTGTGAAGATTTGCTGTATGAGGCTTGGACCTTGACTGGAATACAGGTGCATGTGGATTAAAGTCCTTTTCAGTGTTTAACAAAATGATTAAGGCAGTCTTGTCTTCTGTAAGAAAAACATACCAGCATTAATGTCATCATAGATGTGCGTAACAAAAAAACCAGGACATTAGAAAATTAAGACAAAAATCCATGGTGAAATACAATTCCTGAGTTGAGTCTGAACTGGTTTGTTGTTTGTTGCTTGATACAAATCAGATTTAGAATACAGTAATGAATTTGCTTCTGGGGTTTATGTTATAGTTTCTTAGTTGCATGAATAAAATCCAGATGGATTTCATTTGGTATATTTTGCCAAGTGTGGTTCAAACTGTTCCTAAAGATTAACAGTAATATATAGCACAAATTTCTTCACCACTCTTAAAAAATTATTGCCAACTCCTCTGCTATACTGATGTTAAACATGAGGATCTTGCAGAAGTAGGAGAAAGAGTTTTGGTATCTGCCTCTTTCTAAATGTGCCTACAAAGACTTGGACCTTGGATGTAATCTTTTCAGTTACTTTTAAACAAGATTGTGTTTCTCATTTGTTAAGAAATAATGAAGGAAACCCCATGGATCTGTGTGCCTTCTGTTGGTAGGCCTTTTCTGTGTCTGAATCCTTTCTGCTATTTAGAAACACAGTATTGGATTTTAATGTTTTCAATATATTTGTCTTATGTGGTACCTTTGAGATAATGTGTTGGTGTTGCTCTTTGAGACAGTGTTTGTAGCATGGGATTGAGGAGAAGAGGTGAAATTAAATTATGATCCTCTTTTGCTATAGGAAGCTATTGTGGTTTGGAGCAATTTAGTTCAGTATATTATATTTAAGTGTATTTGTAATATAAGCCCGTTACATTTATTCATAAGAGTACGTTAAACCAAAGGTTATTACACAAGCTAGTTTTGAACGTGGTACTCTGTCTTTTTCTTCAGCTGTTATGGTAAGATTTTTTGTCTATAGATTTAGGGCAGGTAAAAGCTGCTAATTGGATCTAGCAATTTTTTGCTCAGTTTGACGTTGTACTGGTTTGTGACATTTCACATAGCATCAAGCAGTACTTGATCTGAGACTATCAAATAAGGAAAAATCAGGTTTTGTGAAATCTTCAATATTGAAGACCTTATGTGGTAGAGAGTAAAGAGGGAGGTGGAACTATAAAAAAATGTTTATTTTCTATGATGAAGATGTGTAAAGATCATCTTGAAATTTAATGTGCCTTAAAATTTTTTGGTGTGTGGAACCAAATGTAAGCTGAGGTAATTTGAAATTCTGGGGTTTTGAGTGACATCGAATTATTCAAACAGTTAAACATATTTTAATGCATTTGACTTCTTAAAAATGCTGTTTGTTGGGGTTTTTTACATACTTAAAGAGATAAATGGGTTTGGGGAAACTTTGTTTCTATTTTCTTTGAATAACACAATAGGATTTAGCTTTTTTATGCAATGTAGATTCAACTCCCATTATATGTTATTCATTGAACACTATCTGCCCAGTGAAGGTATTTGACCTCTGCTGAGAAACAATTTTGTCTAATCAGAAAGCTTTAAAAAATGCATAATTTTGTTTGTATAGTGATTTTTCGGTTTGTTTTGGTGTAAATTCTTCTGAGATATAAGATAAACAATGCTGCTTATGGACTAAGAAACCAGCCCCAATAGGAAAATGTTTTCACATAGTGATAACTAGGACTTTTGGTATCAGAGGTAAACAATGAGCAAACAAAAATCCATTGACCTGTAATTGTATAAGTATTCCTTCTTAAAAACGAAAAGAGAGTAAAGAAAATGAAAGATATTAGCTATTTGGTATTAGTCCTGTTTCTTAAATGGTCAAAATGGTTAAAATTTCTCTGACCTTACCTCCCTAAAATTAGACACAATGTGATGTGTAGTATTTTTTTTGCCGTAGCCACCTCCTTTTTGCTATCTTTCTTTAAAAATGTTAAATAAATATAAAAATAAATGAGTAAATAACATTTTTGCCTAGTGCTACTTTCAGACTAAATATTAGAAGTACTGTGCTATTCTACTTCTGATTTATAACAAAATTTGTTTTTGGGATGTAAATAAGCATTTTATAGTAAATGTGGGGTCAAGTAGGAGGTTTTGTGTGTAAACTGTGCTTAAGCTTCGAAGAAGTAATGAGGCACAAAGCCTGTGATATTCTTTGTCATTACCAAGTGTTAGGCACAGACACCCAAATATATATGACATTGAAGACTGGCAGGTGGGCTCAGGCAGATCCCTACAGGAGGAACTGGAAAACAGGTGTAGTTCAGTGAGGTACTAGCTTAAGCATGTCTTAGTGGTTAATATCAACTGAGATACTGTAATAGTAACTGTAATCCTTGAGGAGTGGGCATGCCTCCCAGTCAACCTCTAGGGCAGTTCTTCAGGTTCCCTACACATCTGACAAAACTTGAAGATGATTTCAACAAGTTTAATGGGTAGTTATTGCTGAGACAAAAAGTTGGGTCCTGTGTGATAGACTGAAAAAAAAGGGAGATGGAACTAAAGATGGCATTGAATAGCACTTCAGTGTGGGTGGAAGAGTCTCATCAGGCAACTGGTTTTCTTTAAAGCAGCAGAAGAAATTCAAGGAGGTGTAGTTGTGGTGGGGTAGAGTTGGGGTGGGTGTTTGCTCCCAGCATTTTTAATTTGGTTAGAATGTTATGCCAGAATAAAACTCAACAAAATCTTCCTTCTATTTGGTTTAAGGGTCGAGTTGTGGAAAATATATCGAAAAGGTGTGGTGGGTTCCTGAGACAACTTAGTCTGAGAGGATGTCTTGGTGTTGGAGACTCCTCCTTAAAGTAAGTAAAGTCCAAGATTGAGACATCACTTATTTCCTAATGTCTGGACCAAAAAGCAATTATTGTTACATTCGTTTGGATTTCTGAGTACTGACTAATGGCCAAAATGGGATACTGAAGTACTAAGTACCTTAATAGTGACTGAGATGTCTGCTTGAAATCAAAGTATAGCTACTATTATTCTCTGAAAATGAGCTAAGACATGAGAACTGTGATCTTCAGAAATGTGTCTTCTTATTCATTAGTATTATGTTGATATCATTCCATCTTCAAGCAGTTAAAATTATTTCAGACCTCTACTCTGGTGTCTTACAGCACTTAATTTCATGAAGATTAGTCAATCAGTTTATAGTTTATCTCCTAGTCTGGACAAGAGGTGACCCAAGCAATGAGAGAAAGAATAGACTGATACAATTTAGTGCATACAAAAACAGGAAAAGCCTTGGATTCTCTTCTGGCTCTAATTTAAGGACAGGCAGGCAACAGGATCATTTCAGGAGTCTCCAAATAGAGACAGTGGCCCTTTTTTGTGCAGTGTATAAACTGAACTGTGTAGTTCCCAGAAAATTGTCTGAATCCATGTAAGCTTTTTCTGTACACAAGCTGTTTAGCCAGATCCCTCTGTGGATATTTCTCCTGAGTATTAAAACTCAAGAGATCCTGCCTCCAGCTGAAGTGTCCCTAAGCCATAAGTGCTTTAGAGCTCAAAGAGTATTTTGCAGAAGCCTTGGGGTATGGCTTTTTACAGATATGCTTTCCATTGCTGTCACAGGAGACTGGGCTGGATGGTGCTAGGTCTGATACAGTGTGTCCATTCTTTAGTGGAAAATAGCAGCACAAAGATTTTTGTTAAGCAGTGGGCATTTAGTGTCTTGTGACCTTTAGGTCTTCCTAAAATTTAGAAGTAAGTCTAATTCATTGGGTTTTGTGTCTAGGGTAAATTAATCCAGCAACAAGTTGAGCACTAGATTGCTTTAGGAACCCAAATAGTCATACTAGTTTCAGACCTGAAGATTTCCCATAAGCTTTCCTTGCCTCTAAGCCATCTCCCTGACTGCTCTGTGGTGTCTCCACCTTCAGTCAGTCTTGCTTCCTTTGGGGAAAGTGCATGTTATTACCATCTTCCAGATTACTGGCAACTGCTGTCAAAAAAGAGGTAGCTCCAACCAGAGTTAACTTTCTGTAATGCTCCTCCAAGTGCCCAGAACATTCACACAGACAGTTCTTGTGTCCTCAGTAGGGGAGGCAATACCAGAAGCAGAGGAGAGGGAAGAGGCAGGCTCTGAGAGAGGTAATGGCTACCCTGAGGGGAGGAGGTAGCAGGAAGTCAGTGAGAAGGGTGTAGGAAGAAAGAGTTAGGACAGTAGGTAACAGATATCCCCCCAATAACTCCATTTTCACATTAGGTTTAGGCTTCCAATTGTGCTTTTCAGGTTACTAAGGCTAGAAGGTGGCAGTGAGGGTTGTGAATAGGACCAGATATCCTAAGTGGGTTCATGTAATTTGAGGCATTTGAGAAGGTGGGGAGGGCTGGAGCTGGGATATTTTGAAATAATGATGTATTCAATGAACAGATACTTAGAATAAGCATACAGCAGTTCAGTGTGTAGCATGTGTACATTGTTGGGATGAGAGAGCTGGTCATGTCAGCAGGTAATAGGACTGGCTTAGCTGAGACTGGCTACCCAAGTGTTACCAGCATTCACATGTATGTCTGTGACAACTAAGTGGTGGAGGTGGTGGTGTCTAAGGCACTTCAGAAAAGATGATTCACCTCTGAAATAAAAGCAGGTTATATTGAAATTAACAAATGAGTGATAAATGTGTTAGCTTTAAGACTTTCAAAACATTAGCAGAAAGGTGCCATTAATTTTCAGATACCTGTTCTAAAAGCAACTTTTCCTATGAGCCTTCTCATGTTGTTTCCAGAGCCATTAGTTTTGTGGGAGATACCAATTTATTTCTTTGTCCTACTTCTACATCAAATTTTGTTTAAAAATATCCAGTCACGGAAGTAGGTATTGGCCACGTGAATACTGGATGTCTGTGGCAGCTCTCTCAGGACATGCCCCATGCCTGAATCTTGGAAGCAAAATTTGCTGTTCCTCCAGTGTAGCATCTTCCCAAGTGATGTGAAGAGTGTCTCAGTTGTAAATCTCTCTCCAGTACATGAGTTTGGAATAGCTGTTTCGAGAATTCAAGTGGAAACTCTCACCAGTATAACTGCTTGCTGGGGTTTTTTTCCATTGTTTCCAATCCACGCTGCAGAGCCAGGAAGTTGTTACCAGCTGAGTGTGTAGTTGGATCTGTTAGCCACGGCAGGCCTCCAGACAAAACTGGTTTTGTGCGTTTCCTCCACCCCTGCCAATAAAATCCATGCAGTTGGAGAAAACATGGGCATAAAACCAGTGTTCTGAAATGCAACGCAGCTGTAAATATTACTCTGCAGAGATGAAAAGAAAGTTTGTGTGTTTCTCCTGGGTAATTAGTATAATGATACATACAGGCTTTTAGCAGTATAATAGCTCCAATCATCCTTATAGTTCATACCCAGTAGTGCACACAGATGCATTTTAATTTTTAAGATCATAAATAACTAATTTGCAGTCCACAGGGCTTTCCATTGGTAGTGCGACAGGATTAGGTCCCACTTCTGCATAGTATAAGTTACATTCCTTTTCATGTGATGTGGGAGCAAGCTCCTACAGAGACTTCAGTAACGAGATGTGCAAAAACTCTTCTCAGCAGCTTAATATTTAACTGATGTGATATTTAAACCTTTCTGTTTATGCCCTTAATGTTTTTAGTTAAGGCATTTGAAGCAAATCAGTTCTGGCTTATATATGACAGAGATAAACAACTTGCTCAAGTGGTATTTTATATTAACAAAAGGAAAAAGCAAGAGGCAGACATATTAGAGGTATACTTTGTAATTACTCTGGCTTGAAGATTAAGCTTTTTGACTGAGGTGGAAGGCAGTAGGGAACATGAGCGCACTCTAGTGACTGTATTACAACTTGTGAGTTAATACATTAACTCCAGGATTTTGTTGCTGTTTTAGGACCTTTGCACAGAACTGTAGAAACATCGAACACTTAAATCTAAATGGGTGCACAAAAATCACTGACAGGTAAGTCAAAGCGGTTTTCTGTTTTATGGGAAAATGTGGAAGAAGAAGTAGCTGAAGGTATTTTTAGTGTGTCTGCTGTTTTGCAGCACGTGTTACAGTCTTAGCAGATTCTGTTCCAAGCTGAAACATCTGGATCTGACGTCTTGTGTAGCCATCACAAACAGCTCTTTGAAAGGCTTAAGGTAAGAAAATTCAGTGTTTTGTATTAAAGAAAAGCATTTAAAGAGCTGTTCAACATTTAATAAAGTTTAAAAAAAATCACTGCTGAACCTTAATAGTGTGTATCAGCACTGACTGTATTCTATATCTAGGACTTCTTGGGTGTAGACTGCAATGTTTGTGTGTGGTCTTTTCTCATGACTTTTCTGTGGAGGCCTGGCGCAGTCCACTGGCTATCATTAATTCCTAACAGTGTGTTTAATTTGGGTTTCCCACTGTTATGACTATTTGAAGGCTGGATTTAACTTTATGTATTTTTTTAATTCTCCCAGTGAGGGTTGCAGAAATCTGGAACATTTGAATCTTTCCTGGTGTGATCAGATTACGAAGGATGGTATTGAAGCACTGGTGAAAGGGTGTAGTGGACTAAAAGCTCTATTTCTTAGAGGTTGCACACAGGTACATAACTGCTTGGGTGATCCTTTAGGAATAAAATTTTATTTTGGGTTTTTGAAATCTCCATGAATTAAAAAATACCATTTTTGTTATAGTCTTTTGTTCAATGTTACAAAATGTGTATGTTCTTTGGGCTGCTTTGCTGTGCTTTTAATTTCTTGTTTCTTTTCCTATGTCCTGTTTAATTGCTGAACAAAGTTAGAAGATGAAGCATTGAAACACATTCAAAATCACTGTCATGAGCTGGTGATCCTGAATTTGCAGTCCTGTACGGTATGTATTTGGAGCTTCAAAAGATACATTCTCTAAGAATCATATACCATTTTTGAATGCTAATGAATTGATCTGCTACACATTTGAATAACTCAAATAGAGTATCTCTGCACTTTACAGAATTCTGTGTGGAAATCTTAATCTTGGAGATCTTAAATGAGCTGGCTTTTTCTACAGCTGAGTGTAGATTTGGAGTGATGAGTTAGGTGTTTTCCCTCTCATTATGTCTTCTAACAAGCTTCAGAATAAGAATTAACTGCATTCATTCAAATGAACTGTGTATATGCTAAACCATGCAGTTTCACAGATGTAGATCTTGTTCTCCCATCCATTAAGATCAAACATTTTGGTCTGTTCATAATTTTAAGGTTTCTAATGTAGCAGAAGACATATTGTGGGCTACATAATTGAGAGTAAAATGTATTGGCATCAACTAAAGATTATTCAGAACCATCTATGTATCAGGAGAAGGGCATGCTTTCTCAGTGGAAGAACACATGCTTCCTATGGCTTAGAAGCATGCTTCCAGAAGCAGCCAGGGCCTTTATGATTAAAGGTCTAGCACTGATATTTACACAGCAGGTCTCCTTGTGCTTTAGATGATCCAAACTTTAATTCTAGTGGCTCTGTTTTGTGGACCTTGTAAAATGCCAGGCCAGCAGCTATGAAATGAACTGATATTAACTCTGAAAAATGCACATCTAATTGATAGGTACATTCTTCAGAGAAAGGTCTTAGAAAATGGGGACTTGCAGACGTTTTTGTGCTTCTTGTTAATTTCCCAAGAGAGTTGTAGGCATTGAATGATGAGCAATTTCAGAATGGAAAATTTTCGTATATAACTTGAGAATTTTGATAATCTCCAACAGCAGCATAAAATTTACATAGTCCTTACCTCCAACATAGTTCCTGTTCCCAGTAATAGTGTCAGGAGTATCTCCCAAAAAAAAAAAAGATAGTTCTAGAAAATGTTTTTTTGGGAGTCAAATCCAGAAATACCTGATTGATGTTGGACTTTTCTTACCTGTGTATGATGCAGATCCTTCTAGATCCACAAAAAGATGACAGGAGTTCAGTTTTCTGTCTAGGATAATTTCTGTTTGACAGAACAAATTACAAATACAAACTTCTGATACAAAAAAGTGCTGGGTAGGAGGAGAGCATAAAGTGATCTCAGATCCTGTTTTCATCTGTGAAAGGTCATATTTGTGGTAAGAGCCTCAGAAATATGCTCAAGTAGTATTAGTGTACCTAGATGTGTGGCTTATAAAAAGAACGTGTATTTTCAGTTCAAAACACAGTAGAGGTCTTTGTTGTTATTGGAAGAATAATGGTCGGCCAGGAAAGAAAATGACCTGTTTCACCAGGAAGGATTAGTCATTCAGCAGAAAAATTAAGTTCTTGGAGTTAGGAGTGGGAGAATACCTTTTCCAGAATAGAAGACCTGTAAACAAAATAGTATTTGCACACACACACCCTCAATAACCCAATTCCTGTTGCTATTTTGTGTGCAGCTGCACTGGGGATATTTCTTCTAGTTCCTGTGTCCAAATTTAAGAGTTACTTCTTTTTCTCATTTTTTTTCCCCAAGAATATCTAGTACAAAACAGTTTTGTAAAATGAAAACTCCTCTTTTGAGTTTAATCTTTCAGCTGAAGACAGCTTTAGCTTTGAAAATTATCCAAAGATGAAGGATTTTTACCCTTGGGTCCTACTGCTCCAGTGCAAAATAGGTAGTTAGTTTTACTGCTCTCTAGCATCAAGTTCTCTTCTGCACTGTTCCTGGGCTTACACTGTCTCTGGAACAAAAGACCTGCACTCTACAAACATATAAGCAAGCTATTTAACAAAATGACAATTACAATTAAATGTAAGTAAGTTTTAAAAAGAGTGAAAATTGTGAAGCAAAAGCATAGTGAAAGAGGAAGCCAACAATGAATAATTCTTCAGACTGCCTTTGAGCAGTACTTGAGATCTGTAGAAAAATACACAGATGAGTAGGAATTGTCTTCTGATTGTTTTCAGTGTTATCGATGAAAATGGTTTTATGATAGTATTTCTTGGTTGAAAATCCACAGGTTGCCATGATTATATACAGTGTGACACTACCAGTTCAGTTAATATGACTTGATTTTTTTATTCTTAGCTGATTATTTCATAATGGAGTGATTTCAGCCTTCTTCTGTGTTGCAGCAAATTTCAGATGAAGGCATTGTCAAAATCTGTAGAGGATGCCACAGACTTCAATCACTCTGTGTTTCAGGCTGTAGCAACCTGACAGACGCTTCTCTCACAGCACTTGGTCTAAACTGTCCAAGGCTGAAGTGAGTATGTCATGAGCCTGCCGTGAGTATGTCATGTTCTTACTGGCCTGGTCTAAGACATTCACTTCTGAAGATAATAATCTGATACCCACAGGTTTGATTTAGCTTTGTGTTGCTTTGCATTACCTTTGCAAGCAAACCATTAAGTTAGAAGTGCCAGCTGAATAGAAACTGAGGGCTGGTCCTCTATAGCTTTCATATTAATGTAGTCTACTGTATATTGAAAAGCAGATTTCACAGATAACAAATAAGACATGATGAACCAAAAAGTTCAATTCTGTGCTTCTAGCTAAGTATTTTAGAAGAAAAGATATAAAGCCCATTATTTTTTTTAAAGATATCTGTAGTTGTGTCTTGTGATGTTTGTACTCTGATGTGGTTTTATGCAGCCATTTGTCTTGCACAAAAAAAAGCTAAATCATATCTGAATATATTTTAAGACTTTGTGGTTTTTTAATGTGGTTTTAGTATGCTCTGCAGTATATCCTGGCATTCTTCAATTCTGATACGGAGTGTGCTCTAAAGTCTGATGTTTATGGCACGTATCTTGAGTAATAAGGGCTTATCAGTTAAAAATAATGTTAACTTTTACATTGGTGTTATTTGTGTTGACATGTAGGTTATAGTGGCATTCTCAGAAGTGGGGTCAGCTTCAGCTTTAATAAGAAAGCTCTGTCATGCAGCAGTTGTAGAGATGTAATGCTTCTTGTGAGGTCTGATTTCACTGTAAATTAGAAGATTTTTAGATTACACTAAATTGCCATTTCTGACAGGAATGTGCAGGAGTCAGAGTTGTTATATTTCAATCACAGATAAATGGAGGGAAGTGTAGATCATAAAAATTAGGGGAAGCAAGTGTTCAGTATACTGACATGCAGTGTTCCTTTCGCTGATTGAGTGAAGAAGAGCTTTTGCTGTTGTAGGAAACCTGTGCTTAAGACAATTCCAGAGTGACAGTCCCTTTCACATAACAGTTCATACTTACTAGAGCTTATGTGTGTCAGTGTTAGGGGCTTAGGAGTCTTCTGTCACATTTAATTGTGTTCCCGAGAAAGCTGTTCTGTTACTCTGTGTCTCTTCCCACGATTTCTCTCCTTCTCTCAATTCACAGCTCAAATTGGAAATAGCAGTTCTAAAGTGCTATTAGTTGTGCAGTTCTCTCCCAGTACAACTGCAGCAGGAACCGGTTTGCCTTTGGTAGGTAAACTTCTAGCTCCTGTGTGTGCCACAAGGGGGAAGGCGTCTGCCTTTCTTCTGTCATGAGGAACAGCGTAAGGAAAAAGACCCTTTGCAGTGGAAGGACAGATGGTACAGCTGTTTACATCTAGACTTTTGGGATTGTGTAAGGAAAATACATTATAAAAAATTACGTTGCAGTCAAAGGGAAATGTAATATCACACTTATTCATACCTTCTGAATATTTCAGTGTTGAGTGTGAAAGAAAACTGCTGCCTCTGTTAGAAGCTTTTGTTTCTGTTCTTTTGTACTGTGCTACTCTCACGTCACTTCAGGGTATGGGAGCCCTACTATGCTGCTTTCCATGATACCACTGTTCTGCAGCTGTTACCACTTACATCTCCTTGAAAAGAAATACTAAGCTTGACCAACTCCCTTCAGCTGCTTTTTTCCCTGCGTCAGGATGCAGCTGCCCCTCATCTCTCTTTATACCTGCTCATTTAAGCACTTGGTATCTTATTTTTTCTGATTTTTAGCACTTTCAAATGTAAAAACACTGGTAAGAGTTTTGGTGAGGCTTATGGAGAAAAGCACCTGTGAAGGTCTTTGTCTAGGTGGGGCTTTAAAAATTAGGATCCTCTTCCTTTAAGCCAATCAATGTTATCTCCCACCTGCTGCTAATTTAGTAGGGGTAGGGAGGTGCTCTGTTTGGAGGCATTCCAGGTGTACCCATGTCTTAAAGTGCTACTGGGAGGTCTGTCTTGGAGAACACTGCTTTATGAGAGTGAACCTGCTTTCGGTGATCATTTTGCCTCATCAGCTCCCATTCTAGGTCCTTTGTTGCAAATCACTGGGTGGGATATAAGTGTCAGCTCTATCTGGAGAAAAAGTAAGAGCCCTCTCTAATTAAGAGCAATCACTGAAAGCAAGAATTAGAACTTTGCCCGTTTTCATGCTGAGCAGTGGCTTCCAACCTGTTTTTCATTTGTGAGCTTGATGGTTGCAGCATGTGTATATACAGCTTGCTCTCTCCATTCTGCTCTTCAACCTAACTGCACACCCAAGCTCAGGGTAACCAGAGCTCCTAGTCTTCTGGTTTCTTACCCCTTTGTTTCCATCTTCTTCTGAAGCAGATGTAAGTAGCATCTTTACTATTTTGTACACTTCAAATATCATCCCCTTCTCCCCACTTTTAGAATCAGAAATGTAATGGGATTGGGGATCCAGTGGTTGTAAGTGAGGTGGGGTTGAAAGCAAGGAATTGATGAAAGGACTAAGAAGGGTAACATGTGATCTGAATCATATCTTGTGGTGGTGGTTTTTTTCCATTCCTATTTGGTATCGTGGATAATTTTCAGAGTAGCTGAGAGTATTTTATGATAGGTTACTAACTGCCCTTGATGGAAGGGAGCAGAGTTCCCAAATTTGAGCCTGTAGAGAAAAAAGGGTGTTACAGCCATCCATTTGAGAAGCTGTACCTGTGTTGTACCTCTCTGTTGGCTGCTTTTGAGTTTCCATTGTACATTTGAATCGTGTTGGAGATGAGCACTGTAGAAGTGGTTTTCAGGGGTGTATCCTGTGAAGCTTAACCTCTGAGCTCTGCTGTTGCTTTTGGCTTGGAAGAGACTGATCCAGCAAAGCCATAGTCAAGAGTCAGTCATGGTTTAACCACAGCTGGCACCATGCAGCTGCTTGCTCACTTCTGCTGCATAGTTTCTGCTTATTCATCCTGATACTTACTCCACCTGCAAAGTAAAATGTGTTCATGAAGAGAAAGAAAAAGAAGACTATGACAAAGATGGCAAAATATTAATGGGCTGAAGGCTCATTCTGCATATTATAGTGATGCTGTTTGGGGAAGATGACCTTTCTTTTGTCAGTACTGCTTCCCAGGGCCAGTGGAGAGAGCGTTTGGTTTATTTTTCCAAAACACTGTGTTGTTTTCTTTAAGGTTGTGTTGGTGTTGTTCATTGGTTTTACTGTGGGCTTGGAGGCTTTCTGTTCCCTGCTTTCTGGTAACTTCCTTCACTGTGCTTCATGCTCTAAGTGAATTTCTAGTAAGCAGTTTCTCAGTTTTGTGGCTTCCCAACATCCTGTGTTTATATAAGGGGTTTTAGATGTAGGCTTCATCTGCATTTTCTTTAACTTGGGGTTTATTCTCCCATATCTTTCCTCTGATAATGCACAAAAGAACTTGAGCATTTTGCTGTCTTACTGAAACAAGGTTAAAATACCTATAATTAGGTGTAATTCCACACTAAATGTTGAGAAGATTGAGGACTGAACTTAATCTGGTCTGTAACTATTAGAATCTTCTGATAAACTGGATTAAAAGTCTGCCTAGTGTTTCTGAATTGCAAATCACTGAAAAACAGACTTATATGTGTACGTTTCCTATTGAGAGCTGTAAGTTGCAGAAGACAGATTTGTATCTCAAATGCATTTGCTTTACTCTCTGCTAATGTTTTCTTTAATATTTAAAACTTTTCCAGGATTTTGGAAGCTGCAAGATGTTCACATCTTACAGATGCTGGTTTTACCCTTTTAGCACGGGTAAGGCTGACTTCAGAAGGTTAGAGCTTGTCTTGTTTTCATTGCTGCTGAGCAGCTGTGAATTGATGTAGTGCTGCTGGGAAGAAGTATGAGAAGCAGGAAAAGTAAAGTAAAAAGAACCCAGCAGAGGAAAGGACTAAAAAGTGTTTTTATTTTTGAATTATACTTAGAGCTGCAATTTGATCTATTTTCATAGAATCATAGAATAATTTTGCCATCTATGATTGCATTTTTTCACTCTTTTGTATGTTTCAATGGAATTTATTATGCTTATCATAATTCAAAGCTTGTGTTATGTATTCTAGCTAAATTTCCCCTATAAGCATAACATGTACCCTGGTGACATTTACATCCCAAGAATCACTGTGTAGTAGATTATTCTAAGCATACCATTAAGTTACAAAAATACTTACATTATGAACTGTAAACACTTGTGCCCTGATTCATGTTATAAATATGTAAAGTAAGAATACTGATGATATCAAATGCTTCAAGTTAGACTTGTCTGCTTGCTGGTTTAAGACATCTGAGCACTATAATAATACTCAGTTAACAGGATTCATTTGCACTGTTGATGTTTAGTGTGAATGCAGGGGCTTTTTTTCAAGCCACAGTGGTAAAACAAAGTGGTTTCTAATTGTTCACCCCTACAGCCTTTGGCTTTGGGAGTCACCTCAAGCTTGCCTTTGGGAACTGCAAGTTAAACCATTTCTTCCTATGCTTGTAAAAAATGGGCTGGGGTTTGGGCTGAGCCATAGCAGCATGTGGTCTGCTGCAAGGTCACAAGGTTATATCCTTGAAATGAGTCATGATCTAAAGCACTAAAAGCACTTTTACAAGAGCTTGCTGGGGTTCTCTCAGTGTATTGGGGAAATTGCTTGTATAGATGTGAAGTGCAGCTTTGTCTCAGCCTTAAAGTGGACCATGTTTTAATATTTTCAGCATTCATTAGCAAAGCACATTGTTTCTAATGCTGCTTTACAATATATGATGGTGAAGAGAGATGTTCCATAGGCTTAAGTCTGTTTCAGATGAGTTTGATGCAGATTGGTGTATGTGTCTGTATGCAGGTTGGTTAGCTTTACTGCACAGGTTGTAAGTACCATAGGTTTGAATTGAAGTTGATTCCAAAAGGGAAACAGGGGTGAGTGAGTACTTGTACATACTGCTCAAACCTTGCAGAGCAAGGAGGAGACATTTCACTTAGCAGGAGAAAGGCAGAAATGTAGAGGTTTGAGAGGGAGGTGGTGTGTGGCTGGTAGATTTTTAATCTTTTCACCATTTTTTGTCCTTTTGGTGATCAAATACTTCAAGGGATTTCCTTTTGAAAGCTGTGCCATCTCCTGTCACTACTCCTGTGCATGTTTTTATGTCTATATGCTGTTTTATTTCATCTCTTGTTCACCTGTTTGCTTTTTTATTTATTTTAGAATTGCCATGAGCTGGAGAAGATGGACTTGGAAGAGTGTGTTTTGGTGAGCTTTAATATGAAAAGGAATATTGAATGTCCAGTGTAAGAATGCAGTTCATTAGCACTTTCAGCTAGATGTACTTTGGTTTTTATTAATAGTGCTGTGTTTATGATAGTAAATAAAAGTATTTATTGGGAAATTCTATAGAGAGAAATACTTGAAGAGTAATAGGTGATTGAGTGGTTTCCAGAAATAATAGAACCTTCATCTGGTAGAGAAAGAGACCTCTTATTTGAGGGTTGACTTTCCTGCTGTCTGTTGCTTATGGTTGGTTGTTTTCTTTTCTTTCTAGATAACTGACAGCACATTGATACAACTTTCTATACACTGTCCTAAGCTACAAGCATTGGTAAGTTTAACTCTTTGTTTGTGAATTGTAATGCATTCCCCAAAACTGCACACATACACAACTGCTGTTCACTTTGTGTGTAAACTAAGTTCCTGATGTAGTAGGATACTGTGAAAAATATATGCATTTTATAAGTATTCTAAAGAAGATTACTCCTAACATATTTACATTGTGTGATAACAGAATATTACCAAATCAGTGAGTAATAACCAGAAAGCTTGTTTTTTTGTGGTTAACATCCTTCATATTTGATTACTTATGGTACCTAGATCCTTAATAGATATCCCTTGAAGTGTTCACTAATGTTTTAGGATTACATTTAGGATTACATTTACATAGTAAATTATGAAAGGGGTTTTTTTTACTTAGGTTTTTGAATGCAACTGGGGAAGATTGAGATGCCTTCAGTGGGGTACCCTGCTTACTTCAGAGAACTGTTTCCTAGGGGGAGTGCTTGCTTAGATCTTTCAGAACATCAAAACCAATTTCAGGTGACATAAATTTGGCTGTTCTTCAGACAGGGTACTCCAAAATTACCAGGCTGTTGTTACAATAGGAGCTCCTGTATTTAGGCCAGTTGTGCCACAAGGTTAGACTTTTTTATATACTACTACAGAACTACATGAAAGAGCAAGTATCTTTATAATCTGTTCTTAGATGGGATTAAGGGAAGGTTTGCTGCTTCATTAATTAAATGGTGTTATAATTAGTGTTACTCAGTGTTACTAAGGTAGCAACATGAGGAGAGATGGCTTTTGAAAAGGAGCTTGTTCACTATTTTCTATTGATGGTGGTTTTTATTTTTGCTCATTAATTGCTTGACCTCATTTCTGTACCATAATTCTTAATGTTAAGCCAAATGAGAGTTGTCAGGAGATCTGGAGCCATTTATATGGGACACTTTCTGTTCTTCTGTGATGGATATGTTCTTGTATTGCATTTGCAACTATAACCTGTATTTGCAAGAGGTCCTCTGTACCAGTTGTGCCAGTGCTGCACTGGAGGTACCATAAAACTTCATAATTCCAAGTATCTTTCTGAACCCGCTCCTGTTTGCTGGCTCTGTGTGTGTGTTAGCCCGTGGACAAGGAAGTGTGGCACTGGTAAAATAACACAGCTTTTCTAAGGCAACAGGGAAAACTTACTTTTGTTGATGTGATTTTTACCCTGTGTTTAGGAAGGATATATCCTCAAAGGTGTGAGTGAACAGTGATGGCTCAGAATTACAGGGAAAGAGAAAACAGACTAGCAGGTGCCAAGTAACTTGTGTGTACTGATGTTAAGCTTCAAATATGAAATCATATATTGTTGATGGTTCTGCTAAATCTTGACTAGCTGTGCTTTAGTGTATGTTTAGCCATATTTCCAGTTCAAGCAAATAGTTTGGAGTTGTAGAAATTGACTTTGAATTTGTTTCTTGGTGTTTGGAGACTCAGTAGGTGGTGGAAATAAGGAAAAGCACTGTTAGACCAATTATAACCAACTACCTATGGTCATCAGTATCAGCATTCAAATGCTCTAGTACTTACTGGACTTAAGGAATTTCTGTTGAAAATGTCTAATAATTGCACCTTCAGATTATTGGAGAAACTGAAATACTCATTACTGGAGATGAGATGTCAATTGAATTCTTCAGTTGATTGTATGTCACTCTCACAGTATGATAGGTATTTGATTTATGCACAGCCTTTAATAAGGATTAACAAAAAAATAACAAAAGCAACAAAATTCTTTGGGGTGAATCCATATATTTAAAACCATTTGAAACCTCTAAAGGTTTCAAGCAATTGTCATGGTAAAATTCCACATTATTAACACTCTGACAGGCTTATGAAGGTAGAAAGGTCAGATAACAGGAAGTATGTATCATTTGGCATATTTGTTTTATGAAGTTGTATGAACTCGGCTGTGCATCCTGTATTGTCCTTTCAGCACCAAACACAGTGTCTCAGGAAAGCTGATTTTATAAGCTGCTTACTTCCTGGATGAAAAAGTCTTAATTAGTCAGCAGACTGTAACCAACAGCTCCACAGAACCTCCTGTCCTTCCTTGAAACAGCAGGTCTATTATAAATGTTCTTTAACCCTGCAACTGCTGATTGTTTCCAGGCTGTGAGCCAAATCAACTGCTGAGAGCACGTACATAAAGGAAGTTACGTGTACAAGAGACCTGTAGTATTTAGAGAATTAATGGGCTTGTAGAACATGAATGAGTTGTAAGTTAGAGCAGGGCTGACGTGCATCATTATGGGGGACAGCATGCACTGGTTGTGTTGCTTGGAGTCACTGCCAGCTCTTCAGGCTTGCGGAGTGGGTGACACTGGAGCTGCTGGGGGCTCCCCATTACACCCGGGGATGCTGCAGACCTGTCTCAAGCATCTTCTCTGGTTACTTGTCCATCCTGTTGAGAGAAGGAGTAAAAGCTGAGGGGCAGGGTGTTCTAAATGACAGGGCAGGACAGACCTGTGCATGGCAGTGGGCAGGAAATGCTTGTGACTTCAGCTGAGGTAAAATAATGGTAAGGTGGGTAATGCTCAGGCTTCCTTGTCAGGCTGAAATAAAAGGAGATAGATGTGTTGTACTGAGAGAAGGGAAGGATTACATGTTTGATTCAGGTGATTAGCAGGAGGTCTGTTTGTTCTGAGTTAAGAAGTGCTTTTGGATTACTGCAAGTGTTTCTTCAGCAGCTGCATGTTCCTAGTGCAGAAGACTTGAGTGCTTATTAAGCCTCCTCTGAGGGAAGTCTGTTTTCTGTTGTTGTCATCATCAGACTTCTCCAAAAGTCATGAATTTCCTGAAAAGCAGTTTCCTGGTTCCTATGTGGTGCTGCTGCCCAAGATGCTGCAGTTTATCCCATAATAACATGCTGAACAGGAGCAGAACTTTTTGGTTTATTATGCTGATGGCTGCAGAAAGGCCTTGCTTCTGCAGCTGCACAAGATGTTTATTACTCCTTGTACATACAGCCTGAGGCACTGAGCGCTCACGTGTCTTTGAAATCACTGTTTGGCAAAACAGTCCAGTTTGATTGTTCTTTATCTCCATGGACTTGCATAGGCTTGGTCCCGGTGGTATGTATGAAACCGTGGTAGCTTGTGAAGCACTAACTCCTGTCAGCAGATCCTCACCTGTTCCCGCATGTCCTTGAGCATCTCTTTAAGGCTGTCTCCTTTTTTTCTGGCACAGCACATGTGCTGTTTGTGTACAGTAGCAGAGGTGACTGACAGTTGGACCAGAATTCCCCTATTCACATAGAAAAGGGGCCTGAGCAGCTCTGCCAGTGGCCTGCGTTTTGGGGCTCTACTCATGTTGAAGCCAAGTTAAATACAAAGCACAGCGCTTTGGAGCAGAGCTGTTTCTTGGTTGCTCTTCTGGATTTCAGCTCTGTACTATTTGTAACTGTTCAACCACCAGAATGAAGCAGGTTGAAGAGTTCTGATGCCTGGAGGACAGAGTAACTTGGCCTGAGCAATGTGTTAACTGTTTGCCTCTCTCTGTTTTAGAGCTTATCTCACTGTGAATTGATCACCGATGATGGGATTCTGCATCTGAGCAACAGTACTTGTGGTCATGAGAGGCTGCAGGTCCTGGAGCTTGATAACTGTCTCCTCATCACCGATGTGACACTGGAGCACCTGGAGAACTGCCACAACTTGGAGAGAATTGAGTTGTATGACTGCCAGCAAGTGACACGAGCTGGAATCAAGCGGATCAGAGTACGTGTTCGCTGACTTGTGCCGGTAGGAATGAGCTGCTGATGCTGCTTGAGGTTGTGTGAATCCTGTGCATGTCCCAGGCAAGGGAGGATGGACAGTCTGAATATGGTTCTCTTAGTTCCTCACTTTTAGGAATTATATGAAGCTTTTCTATATGACTAGTAATAATTGCCTGTTTGTAGCTCATGACACTTTGCTGTTGGAATGATGAGTGCTTTATCTTCTGCTTTCTGTAGTATTATTTCAGACACAGCCTTCTATGTTTTCTATGTTTCTAGGTTGTGTAGTGGCATTAACTCCTAAAATATAAGTTAATATATAGTGCCAATAGCAAAACATCTGTACGGAGATGGACTATATGGCTGTTATGCCCTGAAGTCCAGGCACAAACCTTTCCTCCATGTACCTGCCCTGGTTTAGCCTTACTGTTATACTTGTCTGTAGCTTCATTTCCCAGATTCCTGTCTGAACGCTGTTGTGATTGGAAAGTTCCCTGACAGTGACTATTGAGGTCATATGCTCAGTTCTCCTCCATGCTGCTCTCTAGAATGAGAAGTAGGGAACAGGGGAGACAGGATACAGTAGCTTCAGTAGTCAGCGTCCCCTCTCCCCTGCAGCAAAACACGTGTCTGGGCTGAGCCATGCTTTGTTGGGAAGGGAGAACACTATACAGGTGAGAGCCCAGTCATAGCATGCCTTAGCTGGATGGGATAGGAGAATTACAACAGCTTGGACTGTATCCAGTGTTCAGATGCTTGCTTCTTCAGATCAGTGTTCAGGTTTATAGCTAACCAACCTGACTGAGAGCCCAGGTGTGGGCAGCAGTTGAAGTGTGCTGCTGCTTTTCACTAGTTATGTTTCTTTCTCTCCCATTGTTAACGCAGACTTTTCACCCACAGGCTCATCTACCTCATGTGAAAGTTCACGCTTACTTTGCTCCAGTAACTCCCCCGCCATCAGTAGGAGGGAGCGGACAGCGCCTCTGCAGATGCTGTATCATTCTCTGACAGTAAGTGCAACCACACAGCAGATTTCATTGTTGATGTTGAAGAGAACAGGACTGCAAAGCAGTGGAAGGAGTTGGTTTCCTGACAGTCCTAACGGTGGTGTTTGGTCATCCAGTTTTGTGACAAGAAAAGCGTTTATTTCCCAGGTAAAACTCTTACCATAATGTGCAGCTGTGGATTAAGTTGGTGATGCTTCAGTTTGTATTAGCAACTCCTTCCTTCTGTTGGCATGAGAACTGAAATGCTGTGTAAAACGTGCAGGCCTTTCAGCTTAGCAGTTACTTGGTGGAAGTTCACTAAACTTGAAAGTTAATTTGCATTTGTAAGCACTACTCGGTGTGAAGTTGTGTAACCTGAGGCGGGGCTCAAGTCCGTCGCACCACAGAACCGAACCTGCTGTTCTGTAACATATATGACAGATTAAACACCAGGTTTAAAGACAAATCAGCTTTAGCAGATGTTGACCAAAAAACGCAAGGTAATCATGAGCTCTTGCAGCCAAACAGCTTATACTTTTTCATGAGTCAGCTTTGTATTTAATGACACAAGGGGACACAATAGATAATGTCAAAAGGTAAGGTAGTACCTCCAGGGAACTGTGTAAATAGAGATACTTCCCAAGTTTCTGAGCTTGGTTCAGTTGGTGTAATGCTTGCCTGTCGCTAAAGCATGTTTTACACCCAATGCCATCAGCCTTTACAAGGGGAGAACAACCCGCTGTGGGTGGAGCTGAGCGGCTGCTGCAGCCACATGGTGGTTCCTGCAGCACTGCTCCTGCTGTCCTTAGTTACCTCCTCAGGCTGTAAGGGAAAGATGCTGCTGTTCTAGAAGAGGGTACTCGTGCTTTGCTACAGCTGAATGGAAACCAGGTTCAGTTATAGGAACTATAATTGGATGAAGTAAGGAATTCCAGGTGTTTGTCACTCCTGGTTTTGGGGCACAGATAAAGCTGTAGGCAGGAGTTGAACCAAACCTGTGGTTTTCAAATGTAGAAAGCCAAACTCTTTACATTTGGGTTGAGAAGCTGTCAACATCTGAATTACAATAGTAACATTCTGTGTATTGACTCTTAAGGCCATCCTTAGTTCTTGAGTGCTAGAGGATTAGATGAACTTTTTTATCTTAAGCAACTTAATTATCCAAGAAACTACTCAACAGTTCAGAAAACCTTTTTTTGTGTAAGATTGATTGTGTGTGTATGTATGTCAGGGCCTGTGTTTACTGAAGATTAATAGAAGTAGTGGCTTAAAAAGCAGTTGAAGAAGCTACTTCTGGGTAGTACTGCAATTCCCCCCACATATTTAAAGCTACTTTTTAAAAGTGTGAATGTGTTCCAGATAAGGACAGTAACTGGAAGCCTCAGCTTTGAGATTAAGTTACAGGTGAGAGTGCAGCAGTAAATGGATTACTACTATAAAATAAGGTGGTCAGGGCTTGTTTTACACAGCAGTGGTGGAGTGTTTGTTGTTACTATCATGCTTCAAGTTCCATTAGGATATGTCCTGCTGTAACAGGGAGTTTTAAGCAGATTTTCTTCTCACCTGTACCACGAAGGTCACCAGTATGTCAAGTTGTATTGCCCTTTGTTGGCTCATCTTTTTTCTAAGAACATAATGACCCCTGTAAGTCTATTGCATTTAAGGTGTACAAACCCAAAGGGAACCTATGCTGATATAAGCCACTTAAATAAACAATCAGCTGATGTCATTTGAATTTGTTTCAATCATTTCAAATTTAACTCGGTTTTGTATTGGAAACAGAATATCAATGTATGTGTGTCAGGTGCAGGATAAGCTACTGAGCTGGTTTGCTTCTGTGAGTACCTTTTTACCCACTGCTATCACTAGGGGAGGTCTTGCAGGCTCATCTGAATCTGAACACCAGAAGGATCTCAAATGGGGAATTAAAGGAAAAGAAAAGCACGTTTACAAAATTATTGAAAAACATTTATTATACTTAAATTGAAATGTGTACATCTCATTAAAAAACAAAAGCAATTTGCTGGTGCCATAATTTAATTCCAATTTGAAGTGAGCTGGACAAACTACTGTACAACTTCCACTGTTCTTGAAAATCAGCTATTGGGATACTTTCCAATCAAGGATTTTCCCTCTTTTATAAAACATTTGTATTTGAATAGGGTGGGAGCTGAAAAGATGGCGTCAGTTCAAGAAAATGCTAGGACCAAACAATACCCAAAATGAACAACTTAACTTACAGGAAGAAATGTTTAAGTACATAAAATGTTATTTTCAGTGCAGAAAAATAAGGAAAGGAAAAACCCAACCCCCTCTAGCTTGGATGAGTGTAAAGTTTGAGAACGCTACAGCTGTAGGAAGCTTTTCTGCTGAAGCACTTGAGCCAGTTACAGAAGAGGGAATGGCAAAATCAACGTTGCTTTTTTACACGCGGTGGCGGTTGCTCACACTGAATGCTGCAGCATAAAAAGCAAAACTGTTCCTATGCATTTAAGCCAGAGATCACGGTGGAGCTTTCCAGAGGCACAAAATGACAGCGCCACGAAGTCACTCAGTCCCTGTGGAAAAGTTCCTCTCCAAGTACCGAACCAGCTGCAAGTGAATGTTAGCATGGGAAATGCTGCACCACGTCTTCACAAGAGAGATAGCCCAAAACAGCGAGAAAGCACAATTCCTGGCTGAAAGAAAAGTATTTGGTCATATGGCAGAGGCACTGTAATGTAACAGCGGTTCAGCGCGGCTCCCAGGGCAGACAGGGCAACAGAACAGGTAAGACATTACTTGTCCATAACAGCCACTAGCGCAAGGCCTTTCCCTGCTGGGGAGGAGAACTACATGGAGCAGGTTTAGTATTTCTTAAGCTGTGTATTTGATGCTGCTGAAAGCTGTGCCAGCCCCTTGGTGCCTGTGGCTCCTCTTCCCTCATCAGCACAATTCCAGTGAGTCAGAAACGTCCACCTCTTGTGGCTGGTATTTTAAACCCCACAATGTCACAAGCAAAGAGTTAAACTGCAGCAGTGCTCCGCAGAGAACCTAAGAAACTAAACATAAAGGATGCATAGGCAAGTCTTTTCCATTAAATCCGTTAAAGCAAAACACAATTACTTGGTACCTCATAGGATTTATATTAATCCTTCCAATAAGGTACTACTGATAATGCAGTTTGCTGCATGCATATATTGCATCTGTCTAGGGCTTCTTAAAAGCCCTCTTCTGGCATTTACACTTCTTACATACACTCTTATACACAATTTACATGGGAAGCTGTTTTGACAGCTTGACTCTCAAAGACCCAACAACCTGATCACTATCAGCTTAACTACTCATCTCCACACAGATTAACATGTGCTCTGCTAACATCAAAAATAAAACCAGCGTCAGGTACAAGCACAGAATAGACAAACTGGCACAGAAAGGTAAATGCCCCAAAATAAGTTTACATTCATCTCCAACTGGATACAGGTAATAGAAACCACTTCTAAAAACTGTATCTACTGGCCATAATTTGCCTTATTTCAGTGAAGGGCAAGCACCTTTGCTTACATTGTCTTTCATGCCTGTACGTAAGCTGTCATGGCGTTATACCTCTCATGAGGACACTTAGCTATGGCAGTGATAAGAAAGTTCACCTATCAAACAGCTCATTAGAAAGGTCATTTTGTGTTTTCAATATGAAACATCTTATACAGTGACGTTAGATCCTAAGGTTTTGGATGATCTTTGTAATCTTCAGGCAGGACTTCATGCTGCGGTGGAGTATCAGTCTAGCAGTTGTGTGACATCACTTCAGAATTATATGGAAGCCTTCACCATTTTCAGCTGGAAAAGAAATTGTTAGAATTGTAAATAGAATAACCATAGAATAATTGTAAATAGAATACACCAGAAACAACCAGAAGTGGTTCACTTCAGTGTAGTGGTGTTTCATTACTATTATGAAATAGTAAAGTCAAAACATGCTAAATATTAGGAACCTGCTATTCATACTAAACACCTGAAGAATAACTTCTTAAAACCTCCTTTGGTCTGCAGTTATTTCTGAACACCTACTACATATTAAACCCACCCTTCACCTGTGACACTTACTATGACAAAATGAAGTTAATTACTGCAATAGCAATCAAAATCATAGTGTATGCTTTCAATCATCAATTTTGTGATGCTCAGCCTTAAACTACACAGCCCAAAGGGAACTGGTAAAAGCAAAAGCTGCTGTGGCTTTATGGTTAAAATCAAGCAGTACCACCAAAAGGCTTCACAAGAGAGACAAATGGGTCTGTACAGATTTTATGCTACATAAACTATACACAACCATTTCAGTCTCAGAATTTCAAGCTAGGAGGCTGAGTGATTGAAGCAACTTCAAAAATACAGCTCATTTACAGGAGAAAACAAGGATTTTCCTACTCCTGCTGAACAAAAATGTTCTGATTAACAATTTGTAACTGAGTCTTCAAAGCTGGGACAGTTTCTGTCCAATTCTCTGTGCAATTGAACTTGCACAGAGCCAAACTCAGCCACAGATTACAGCAATTTACAGATACCTTTTCCCAGAACTACACTGGATAACTAAGGAAGAGTGGGATTTATCTGAATCTGAATTCAAATGAATCTGGGATTCATCTGAATCTGAATTCAAATGAATCTGGGATTCATCTGAATCTGAATTCAAATGAATCTGGGATTCATCTGAAGAGGAAACCTAAACAACAGAAGTTGACTGCAGGTACAATTAAAGTGATTCCACCTGTCTGACCACATGGCAGTTTCTGCCATTTCTGCTGGAAGGAGATATTGATGTGTCTGCACATCTGCCTTCTCTGTATCTGCCCTTACTCTATAATATATAATACTATATAATATATATACTATATACTATATATACACTATATACTATATATATACACTATACTATAATACTATACTATATACTATACTATATATTATACTATATAATATATACTATATATATACTATACTATATATATACACTATACTATAATACTCTATAATATAATAATGTATAATAAAAGACTGTACCTTTTATTGTGGTGAATAAGAAACAACTCTCATCTTGAAAGTTCTGAACCATCTACAAAAGCAAAAAGACATTTTAAAAGCCTGAGTACGACCAACACCAAACATGTACATCAGATATTAAATACAGCCTGTTACAAGCATTGGGTAAATTCTGGGTTTAGTCAGCAAGTGACAAAAGCACATAACAAATGAAGTAAAACATGTTACTGTCAAACTACTGCCCATCAATCATGTGGGAACCTGTTTGGAGCCTACTACTGCTGACTGTGTCTTGAACTCTAAATGTGTGGCAGATGCTTGAATAAGCTGAAAGGCTCCCTGTTCAAAATTAATACATTCTAAATCATTACTGCAGCATCTCAGAACTACACAGACCACTTGCTTCTCTCATGATTTAACTTGATTCAGGTAGAGGAAAAATGACACTTAAAGGATCCTTCTGTTTATTGTAATGTAAAGTACTCTAAATACCAGAAAATACTAGGCTGCATTATCAAACAGAATAAAGCAATCATAAAGAAGCAAGCATAAGAAAAAGCAACATCTGATCTCATGCATAAATAAATGTCAAGGAAATGTAATTTCCATTACCTGATCATTAACAAGAATGTGGATACCTGTGGGACCCTGTCTGTAAACCTGGTTGATTTGATGCAGAGGAATATTGAATGCCAAAGCAAGCTTGCGTGTGACTTCTGAGGCTGCCATTTCTTCCAAGTAGATTGCATGATAAACTGCAAGAAAAAAGGAGGATTTACATCAGCATGGTACTGTGTACTATGTACTATTCCATTATCTGTGGAAAAATCCAGTGAATTTGTTCATAACCTACCATTTAAACATTTTAAAAGCTAAAACTCTTTATTCTCATTCTGTTCTCACCAAGAAGCAAGAAAAGAATAATTTCAAATAACTCCATTCTCTTAACTGTAAGATTGACAGGAATTTACAATTAAACACTATCTTCTGCTCTGTGTTGAAACAACAGCCATTTATAATACTGAAACTGTTGGCCTGTACACTGCTTGGCTGCTTTTCCTTGTCCAAGCTCTACCAGTTTTAGTTCAGGTGCACAGAAAATGAAAGCAAAACCTAACAGAAAATGGGAAAGAATTGTTTTATTTGCACATAGCTTTTACATGTCCCTATGTTTGTCTGGTTAATACCCTGTCTGTAACAACACAGCACAGCTGATTTCAGAACAACTTCATTACCATGTAACTGCTGGTTTCAGTAGACTGAAAAAGAATCAACCATTTAAGCTGGATAAGTTTTAATGTTCTGTTCAACTCCTGAGTGTTAGAACAGCAGTGCTGTTGTGACCACACCTTCCTGTGTTTTCTCTGTGTGCCAGACACAGGAATTCAGCCTCTCCATGGGTACTCTTTTTTCTTCCCATTTCTCTTGCTTAAGGCATTTTAAGACAAAGGAATGGGGCTAAGGGACCCCAGATGTGACATACCGTATATTGCACCATTGCTACTGTCACCATTGCCTGCATCTTGTCTTTCCAGTTGTAGGCTCCTCAATGGCTCCTGACAAACGTAGATTGTTAGACGGGGCCTAACAGACCTGCAATTGGAAGAAACCACACATCAGAGGGAAGGTTACAGGAAATACTGTGCCACAAAGGCAGATCTGTTGTGCTCACAGTTCACTTGCAGGGTTTTCTTTAACTGATCAAAAAACCAATACAGAATGCAACAGTGAGGGCTGTCTGGATGCTGCTGCCTGTTGTAATCCTGGAACATAACTACTGAGTAACAGCAATAGTTGCAAAGGTCAGTGGTAATAAAGACCCTTTTTGAATCAGGAACAGCATCTGGGATGCTGCCTGGGTTAGCACTCTGCACCTGTAACCTCAGAAAGCCTCAGGTCATTCTTAGCTCCAGTGTGAGGCTCCAAAAGTGGATACAGGGCTCTTTTTACACCAGCAGCTGCCAGTTCCTCAGACAGATGAAGGCATCGAGGCCCATCCTCATCCTAGCTGCCCAGGACTCCCAGTGCTAGTAAATGACAGAACAAAACTCACTGAGCCTCATGTCTGAGGTCATACCTGGATTTCAGTGCATTATACAGCCGAATTCCATCAGCTGGACCACAGATTTGTACCAGATCTTCTCTTGTCAGCTTTAATAAATCAGCACCTGGAGACACATGGGAGGATTTTATGAAGATTCTGTTAGAACATCTGTACTTTTTAACATCAACTGTATGTTCATTTCAGCTGGCACACATCACATTTAAGAATAATCAGACATCCTGCTAAAATGAAGAATATTCATAAAAAGATGAATATTCATTAGCCACATGCACACAGATAAAAGAATTCTGCTGCTGCATGGCACTGAAGCAGAATTCCATACAAAACAGGATTTGCCCTTTCTGTGGATTTGACAGCTCCAGAGAAAGCCTCATATACCACAGTGAAATCCAGCTCCTATGGAAGACCTGCCATGGAGCAGATGTTAGCAATGTCTTGCACTGCATTCTGCTGCCATCGGAGCCAGCCCAGCAGAAGAGGCAACAGCCGCTGCTCTGACTCACCAAATTCAGTTATTTCCTCTAAGGACTAATCAAGGTTAAAACAATATCATGAACTGCCATAGTGCAAACAGAACCAGCTCCACTCTGGGGGGTGAATTTGGACGAAACTAACCAGAAGAAAATGCCTTCTAATACAAACTGAATGTTTAACAGTAGATACCTGAGAAATTTGAGAAAAGCCTTGTATAGGTAGAGAACCTATGCTTGAGCAACCACTGCTGAGTTTCCTGGATTGTGGCTGAAGGATGAAGCTGCTGTAAGAAACAAGATTGGAGATGGTAATTTGGATATTAATAAAGCATTAAAAAAAAAACCATTTCCACAATAGGGTCAATAGCAGGGTATGTATAAATCAAACGTTCTGACACAAATAGACAAAGAGCCATGGGCAGCACCAGAAAGCAAACACTCACATCTCCAGAGCCTTGAGAGCTTCCATCTCCTTGATGATTTGGGGAGGAAGAATTGCTACAGATTGAAAGAAGAAATAAAAGAATTACTAGAATTTTACTAAGCACAATATTCCAGCCTTGCTGAAAATCCACTTGAATGAGCTCAAAGTACACAGATTAGACAACACCACTGGAAATGATTCCTTGCTCACCCAAGTTTGATTATGATTGTTTAATGTGTCAATTCTAAATGCTTTTACCAATACAATTGTTGTTGAAAAGCTTGTGAAGACTATTGCTGGCTTTTCTTCTTGCAAATTCTATTGACTGTGTATGAGGGGAGTGAAGACTTCACACTGGAAGAGGCTGAATTGTTTTGATAGACAAGGACTAAATCAGAATAGTTCAGAGGTAAAGGATTTGCTATACAGCAAAGGACAAGAGGAGAAGTTTTCAGCAACATATAGGAAGGAAAAAGACTGATGAAGCAGAAGTAAAAACTCTGTGTAATGTCAGACTCTAAAATAAATATGCAAAGTCAATCCAATCCCTCATTCCCCAGTGGAACCAGAAAGCAGCTGCATTTACTCAGAAAACACCTCTGAACAACCATGATTTTAAAATGGAGTCTTTAACTAGGGTACAGCAGGAAACCTACCTGTCTGGGACACTGTAGGTGTTATGTTGAGCAGAGGTAAAGGCTGGAGCAGGAGTAGGACTGTTGTTTACAAATGTTGTAGGAGTATCAGGCCATGGTGAGCACTGAAGATAAAGAATTAACACTTAAGTTTCTCTTAGCAAACCAGAGCATGCTTTACTCTGAGGCACACTTCTTTAAATGAAAGCCAGAGGTTTATCCACAGTAGTTTTGATTTGACATTCCAAATACAGACTCCCTCTATCCCACGCATAACATGCAGATACTCCAGGTAAAAATCACTTCTGGTTTATCTTGTTCTTTCATTAAGACTCCTATTTATACTGTCTTCTGTTCAAAAAGTGAAGGTATTAATGATGGAACTGACAAAAGACTGATCCAGATTACTCAATTTAACACAAACCAACCCAAGCCATCTGCTGAAAAACATTTTTCATCCCAAAAGGGGTGAAGGAGCTGATTAAACTGCAGGTATCATGTCCTGACAATAGGTGCTCAGCAACAGTAGGTGAAACTATGAAGCTAGATTTAACCTTGGGGATAAATTTAATGTATTTAATGTCCAGATGAAATACAAGCACAATACTCAATAGAAATCTTGTCAGTTTGAGAAACTGCAGGACTAAACTGATGCCTACATGGTAAACTGGAGGTTTTATATGTAAGCCACCACAAGTATATGATGAGGCAGCTGTTTCATTCAGTCAGGTTTTTTTGGGGTGTTTTCCTTAAACCATCATGATTCAGCCCTTCAAAACCAGCATTTGGTATCTGCAACACCACTGCAAAGCCAGGGTTTTAAAGAAGAATAAAACCCAAGCAGATTTTGGTTTATTCAAAGACAAACAGACAGGGTTTAAGACAAGCAAGCTGCCCAAGATCAAGTAAGCTGAGAGCATGCCTCTTCAAACAACAAAGATTTCTGACACGCGTATCATGCACCAGCTAAACACCCTGTAAGGAAATTTCTGGAGTTACAGCATAGGTTGATGGGGAAGAATTAATGGGAACGTGTTTCAACTACTGTGTGTGGAAAAACCTTTTCACTATCTGTGGGAAACAGTAAATAAGCACAACACCCGCTGCAATCTCCTGTAAACCAGTCTACAGCATTTCTGTGCTGGACTCCAGGTGTCAGAGCAGGATCCTGAGTTCCCCAGCACGGCACATACAGTTTAAAAACCTAGTCTTGTATGCCCTGCATAGCTTAGAGGCTGCCCAAGACGTGATTCAGAGCAGTATGTCTGCAAGGCTCTTTGCACACACTGTCTTTGATTACGTGGTCAAAGCCACCCACTACACCCAAAGCAAGAAGCCTTTCTTCTGCTAGAAACACTTTCTTACCTTACCTTGTGTTCTCTTCCAACAAAAATGTTACTACCTATCCACTGAGACTGAACGAGCTGGTTAAATAGGAAACCAGGCAGTAACTATAATACTACAGCATGCCTAATTGTTCTGGTTTACACATTGTGGAGGGGAAAAGTTAGTATTTGAGCATTGAGATTACAAGGTTCAGGAACAAGGAAGTCTAGCATTAAAAGAAAAAAGGCAACACCACATATTCTTCGAGTGTCTTCAAGCAAGTAAGCTTGAGCTGCTTATGCCTCTGGAATCACTCACATGCACAACCGTCCTGCATTACACAAACCCGTGGGGTTCAGACACAGGGTCTGGCCATCAAGTCCATTAACACTACAAAGATTCAGCAGGGAATGTTCCTACCTTCTGAAAAATTACAAAATCTCAAGTTATTCTAAGCCACTGTTTGATGTCATTTCTCTTCCTACTTCCATCTACCTGAATCTACCAAAATTCATGCTTTCCTATAGAGTAAAACTGAACTTAGGCAACGAACTCCATACTATATTCACATATCAAATAAACACAAACCCAAAATACAGTAAGTCTAATGTGGGGAACAAATTGGGCACACAGCATTGTCTCTAGAGAACAAAGCAGTAATTTTATTACAGCTTTTTTACTGGATATATAAAATAGGAGGTTCTTGCCCAAAACAACTGCAGCTGGTGTGTGCGAAAGCAAAACCCTTCTGCACATCTGTTATGGAGGCAGAAGTTGTCATTTCCAAAATGTGAAACCAGCCACTCTGCATAAGCTGTATGCTACTGACATTTGCTATATGAGTATAGATATGGTATTTCTTCAAATTCCTTCTCCTTACATCCTTATGTTGCCAGTTTTGCTCCAGCTGCAATGTCTAACTCATAGCATTTAGGTTTTATACACTATATTTAAGTCACTTACAGAAAATGTTTAGCTTCTGCACCAATCTTCCAAGTCCAAAACTTAATGCTCCAACCTTTTTCAAGGTCTACACCTCAAAGTCTTCTAACCTCCCTTCATGTGCCCTGTAATCAGTTCTACCTGAAAAAAATTACCGTTTGACCAAGCTTAATCAAATGATAGCTTTATATATTCTACCTTGAGACATAATGTAAAATAATATGTGATAAATGTAACATAGTCAACATGAGATACTATATTATACTATAATGTAAGTATTATATGATGTATTATAGAATATGTATAATATAAAAATCAACCAAGATACTACAGACAGAAAGAAGTGTCTTTACAGACACTGTCTTAAAGGCCCAACTATCACAATACAATGTCTGCTTTTTCAAAGTCAAAGCAGGGGAAAGAATCTGGTGGCTTTTTCCCCTCTTCCTCCTTAGATCAGCTCTAGTTTGTGTATATTCAGAAGAGTCTAGATGAAATTCATATGAAAATGAATGAGAAGGAAAATATGAGTGATGGTAACAGTAAAACAATCTGTTTTTTAGGAAAAGATAGGAGTAGAAAGGACAAACTCTTGTTTCACTATTGAGTTAGAATCCTGTACAAATTAAATTGGAAAGATAATATATTAAATTCAATGTTTCTTAAAGGAAACACAGTAACAAACCAGCCTGGCCAAATCAGATTGTGGCTGAGCTCCAAGAATCATACCAGGGGCAGGGGGAGAAAGAAAAAGAAACTGAATGAAGCATATCCAGAAAATAGAGCAGCCAAATACTGGAGGAGCAAAATAAAAACACCTATGGACAAAATGAGATGCAAATGCAAGGGACAAGAAAGACAGCCTCTATACAAGGCTAGGTGTAGGAGGAAGGTAACAATACCCAGTTTTGAAAAGGAGGAGTTACAGACTGGATCAACCTACATTCTCAAGTTCAAGTAAAGGTTACAGAGAAGTATTTCTGGGGACCAAAGAAGCAGCACTGGGCAAGTAACAGCACTCTTGACTTTGTCAAGACAAATACACTACAAACAACCCTGTTTTCCTTCTATAACGGAGCTGTGGTTCCCCAGACACGCTAAGTACAAGATTCCATCTTCTATAAAGACACCATATGTAAACCAGAGTCAATTCTCATACTAAATGTAGGGAAACAAGTCTTCAGTTTTTGTGTTTAAGCTCCTCTGTGACAAAACTGTACTAGCACACAGGGTACATCTACCCTGCACATGGGTTTGATAACGGCCAAGCCTTCTGATGGCTACAACTGGGAAGACAAAACTGCTCAAAGTAGAGACATGCATCATCCCCTGTCCATATTGACAAGGTCCACAAGAATCAGCCTGTCTGGTGACAAGAGAAGGTGGCTGAGGAATTGGCCTTCAAGCTGTAGAGCAAATGTTTTCTAGATCAAGCAAACAAGTTACACACTCAACTTACATAGTTAAAACCAGTACTTCATGAGTGTATAGTGATAATCAAGGTTTCACTAAGAATACAGCAAAAATAGTGTTTTATGGCATTCTGTATGGGCTTGGTGACTTCTAATAATTTTACTCATGATAAAAATCATTGTCATGATGGAACAGGTTGTGTGCTAAATCTGCAGATCATACCAAGTTAGCAAGGCTGAAAGCATTTCATCCTACAGGAGCAGAAGTCAAAATGGTCTCAACAAACTGACCAAATGATCTCAAACCAGTGTTTGATTAAGGGCACATGTCCAACAGGAACAGTCAACTGCACAATCAGGAGAACTGGAAAGCTGTACACAGTTGTTATTCCAAAACAGTCGGTGGGTTACTCTTCAGCCCAAGCAAGAAGTCAAGAAATAACCACATGCACATAAAGCACACACTTTGTGTGCTTTGGGAAAGACAACAGAAGTCCAGTACTACCTGTCTTACCCAACCTTTGATACAACTAAAGTAGTGCTAAAGGCAGCTTAAGTGTTTGAAGACATTGTTAAGAATAGGCTGGAAAAGTTTCAGGTATCATTTGACTACAGTTCCTCCTAACTCTGGACAAGGGATTTGTCATATCTTTTAAAAGTACCTTTTCCTGTATTCTTCCTAGAAGTAACAATCACTGAATGAAGTACTTATAGCAACAGAGAGAAAGAAGAGGAGGTGGCAGGGGAAGTACAACTCCCTCCAGGAAGAGCTTCAGAAGACACTTCAGCCGTGTCTTCTAAGTGATAAAACACCTATTTCTCCTGCCTGTACCCCCCATCCAGGGCCATGAGGAACAAGTGAAAGGATGTCTGCACTGCCAAAGAAACCTAAATGTACACCTTAAAGATACCAGAAACCCCAACAGCCAAGAACAGTAGAAGGCAAATTCAGACAGCTCAGTGCTAATAGTTTCAGGGTGTAAAAAGCCCCCATATCCTCCAAAGAACCCATCTGACTTCATATTGCTTCTTCTCTCCCACCCAGTTACATGGTTTATAAACAAGAGGCATACAACAAAGCATTTTATAACCTAAATGTGAAACTAATGTCTGAGGAAAAAGAGTCAAGGCAGTGAATGCCTGCACACTGCTGGGAAATAGTGGTCAGCACATTATCCCTGTTCAAAGAACAGTCAATTGTTTTCCAGTCACAGATTAACAGACATTTAAACTTGCCAAATGGATGATGCAGAATCATTTCTCATCTGAAAATGTAAGGTCTCAATGATACCCACAATAACAAACACCATCTAAGAAATCCTGGAGTGTGCAGGATGTGTTTTGAGATTCATTTGGGGGCACATACTTAGTGTGCACATACCATGAAGAGGTACTGACTCGTCTGAACTGCATTAAACCTGCTTAAAGCACAGTATGTAGCTGGCTAAAGGAAAAAAATCAGTAACTAATGACCAACCATCTGCAATACTACATGGTGTTTTATAAATACCGATGTACATGGAAACTTACATTGAATCTAAGTACAGATATGGAACAAAACACTAAATTTCACCATTCTCACTTCTAATTACACACATACAGGAAAGCAAAAAGCTGTTTCATTTAAAGTCACATAAACGGAAAGCTCTTGACTTTTAAAAGTTACACAGTCCCTCTGCAACAGTTTAAGTGTTAGATTTAGGAAGGATTCCTTTGCTGAAAGCAAACATGGAGTAATTGGTATACATAAAAGTAATAGTAATACACAGCAATCAATGTTTTTACTTTACAAAATGGAAGTTTCTCCTATATCTAACACTGTACAAGGTATCTTGCACAATGAAAAGGTAAGCAGAAGTCCCTTACACTGCCTCGCTTTGCCAGAGAATCACCGTAGTCTGCTGGCAAAGTCCGCTTGCTGGACTTTTTCTGCTCATGTTCAACTGCATCTTCAATTATAGGCTCAAGCCTCATCTGGACAAACACCAAAGATTTGGATCAATTTCTTTTCGTTATACAGTGAGGAAAGATCTAAAAGCCTTTTAGAAACCTCTCAAATCTTTAGAACACTGCATAGAACTCACTGATGTTTAAATAAAATGCAAAAACCTGCTGAGGCTCTGGCCTTACCTTCAGAGATCTCCACAAACAGAGACTTTGAAGCTCAGATTTGGCAGATAATTAAACTCTAGATTCCCCCCTCTTTTTTCTCCCTCCAGCTGCAAGGTTTTTAGATCTGTACCAAAAGACTTGCTCTAGGGTTCAGTGCCGTCAGTGTTAAAACACACTCAGATTGAACGCAAGTACCTATCTAGTATCTAAATGAAAGTTTACTAAACAAAGAACTTAAAACAGAATGCTGCTGTTCACTGGACAAGTTTGGCAAAGAAATAGCTTATCTTTGTATAGAACTAATTCTTCCCCAACCCTTCCAAGACTACAGCTAAGTAATATGCCGTATCTATGTATTTTCTCCTCGGTTAGCGGATGCAATTCTGTTACCTCTGTAAGAACTGTGGTGTCATATGAAGGCTGATACTTTTCTTTTTCATGTGCAGTTCGCTTTTCCATCTTTTCTCTGTCTGTTTTCTGTTTCCTGTCTGCTCCTTTTGGCTAAAAATGGATAGTTACATGAACAAAAATGCAAGTGGAAAATGGTTTTATAATTGAAATCTGGTCTCATAAGTAGTAAGATAAAGATATCCCCCATCTTTATGAGAGCTTTTGGGAGACTTATTAAGGATATGCTGTTACCTTAAAAACTTTGATTTGACAACTGGCTGAATGCAGATGATCTGTATATTCTCCATTTTCAGTCTGTTTAAAAGTGTCAACCTGAATCCTAAAAGGAACTCCTTTCTCTCCTCCATGTTTACGAGGGGTAAATTCAGTGCTGATACAATGTACCTGAAAAAAACCAACCACCAAACAAAAAGGACCTTCAGAAGTATTCTAGATATGGATTTTACTATGTGTTACCAACATCACACACATCTAAGGAGAAGAAACAAATTACCCAGCCTATCTGAGGACCAAGCTGCAAAACTAACATCTTACTCCTTTTCATGCCCATATTGAAATGAAGCCAAACCCACTGTACTTAACAAGGGAGAAGGGAAATAAGGAAGTGTGTCACCAAAATCTGTCCACAAAGCAGAAGTCATTATAGGTTTTTATTAAATTGAGACCTTGCTGCATCTTAGGAAGATGTACGTAGAATCATAGAATGGTTTGGGTTAGAAAGGACCTTAAGATCCTCCAGTTCCAACCCTTCTGCCATGGGTAGAGCATTCACCACCTCTCTGGGCAACCCATTCCAGTACCTCACACTCTCACAGTAAAGAACTTCTTCCTTACATCTAACCTGAACTTCCCATGTTTAAGTTTGAACCCATTCTCAATAACTGTAAGATATCACTGTCCAGTGCATCATAGCTAGAATAAACTGGAGTTACTTGTAATAAAATACTACCACACTGGGTTTATAAACTAGAAATACTCCTAAAAGACATCTAAGGAGAAAATCAGTGCAACAGAAAGAGTTATGATGCATCATACTGGACAGTGCTCCCAACTTTGAGGGTTTTTTTGCTTCCTTATGGAATTTTAAGCAAGCCAATGCCCGAGTGCTTTTTATTTCCTTTGGCTATCATCAACAGAGACCCACAGACTGGAAACTGAAGCTTTAAGTGTTTAATCAGTGCTGCTATGCTGTGCTCTCTATCCTTCAGAGTAAGTCTGAACTACATTTGCACAACCATAATAACCAGATCCATTTCATTCGGTCTGTTACTGCTTCTAAGGAAGCACATAAACAAAAACCTCCAGTAATTTCTCTCACATTTCTTCAAGGAGACTACATTTTAGTAATTATGTAATTCTTAGTAGAAAATAATGGCTTCAGCTGTACTAGATTGAAGTTAATGTACTTGTAGTGTGGAATCTAACCTATTTTAGCTGCCTCAGTAAGAATTGCTGCTACCTCAAACCTCATACCTACACCTTTGTATCTTATAGTAGAAACAGATGAGAGACAAAAGTAAGCTAAAAGTTCCAATGCAAAACTGAACATTCTGTCTAAATAATTTCCAAAGACAGCATGCTCAGCTGCCCTGCATCTCAAACACATCAATGGCAAAAATCCTACCCAAGGAAGCCTACTGACACAGTGAGAAACAGCCTTTAAATGTCTGACTGAAAACTCTTTGTAGCACATTGCTTTTCATTTTGTATCCTCAAGCCTGAGTCTCTGCTGCAGCTCACCATTAGGAGAGTGGGAGATTCAACTACAACAGAACCATCGGTGCTGGCTGTTATTTAGAGGGGTATAAATTAACTCTATAACTGTGTAACTAAATATTTTAACCTTGACAGCTTTATTAACAGAACTTTCTGAAAGCCTTTTATATAAATTGTTCTTAAAAGATGCTTCTATAAACCCAAGTGAAGTTGAAAACTATGAACCTGTGTTTCTTTCCAAAGCTGGTATTTACTGGCTGTACCACAAGTCAGAAACCAGGAAGCCTCTTAGTGCAAATATACTACTGTTTGTGACCTAAAGGCACCAAACACAGACATCCAGTCAAGTAAAATTTCAAACCTGAATAAAAGCAGATGTACATTTTGTTGGATCCCACAAAAATTCAACTGCATTGAGCTGGCTTGGATTTGTCTTGATATCAATGACTCCAACAGACATTGGAATATCTATTAAAATAAGTAGTATATGTTTCAAAATAATCATAGTCCAAGAAAACACTACACATCAATTTTAATACAAGGTTACCATCAGCAAACACAGGTAGGGTGGAAAAATGTGGGCTTTGGTAGCTTGACCATAAGCCTGGAACCAGTTTCTTAGGACTGATCTGAAGAATCTTTGTAGACTCAACATACAAAGTGTTCAGGGTTTGGGGGTGTTTTTTGATTCCCTTTTCCTCACCCCCCACCCCCCATACACAGCTTATGCACCAAAAATGAGCAAGTTACTCAAAATACAGGAACCTGTTGGTGCCATTTCCACAGTCCACTAAAGAAGTTACTTTTGCCTGTGTTCTCCTAATTACTGTAACATTCAGCAATCAAAACTAGAAAGATTACTAAATGTTTAAGGCTGTAGTTGCTATCTTACTGCTTATCTTACTTCTGTAGCACTTGAAGCTTTTAAAGGAACATGAATGTGGCAGAACATTTACAGTCAAAATAAACACTACGACAAAGCAGCATACAGAAAACTGGTCTGTGTGTTTTCATGAGCCCTAGCATAAAACTGAGCACGATCAATCACAGACAGAAACAGTTATACCTAAGTCGAGAAGTCTGTCCCCAGGGCGGTTCCACTTCCAACCTTCTAGCTGCTGGTGCTCTGTATATTGCAACCTTCGGTCATGGAACACAACTCTGATAATACTCTTAACAAACAAGAAAACAGGCATCTGATGAGCCACAAAGTTACTGAATGTTTAGAAACAGATTGAAGATAAAGCACTAAAACACTGAAAAATAGCAACAGTGCCAAAAATATATATTTGCAGCAAAAAAATTGTTCACCATCAGTATCCCAAAATATTCTGGATCACAGAAACAGAACTGAGCAGCACAAGAGATCTGAAAATGTAGTAAAAATGCAAAAGAGAATTACATGTGATTGCATATTCTGAAGGTCACTCTGCATTGCACCCAGTGGACTGAGCAAGACTGACAGCACAATACCAACACTGTGTAGGCAACACCAACTTATTTTAGATGCCAAACACAGAAGACTTAATCTGTTCTGAAAAGCAGTGACTATAGTTAGACCTTCCTTTTTTTCACTCCCTTTCCTGGTATTTGCCAGCATATTTACAACTTTAATGATTTTCATTACTAGTTAAGAATAAACCTCACCACTTCTCCAACTATTCTAGCTGAAACACTAATCTAAAAATACTACACAACTGATGCAGCCAGAAGCAATTAACCAACAATACACTTTTTTGTGACCAGCTCTGGTACAACTGTGCACTCCAGTCATACTCTGCTACAATACAAAGCAATCTGTCATACAGAGGGGGAAAATACTGTACATATTAATTGTTACTGAACAAACCCCAAATTTCTCTCTTTTTTTTCCCATTAGTCTATAGTAAGAATTAAAGTGTCCAAAAAACCCAAAACCTTTTAAATGAAGTGTCTCTTCAAGACACATTGCACCACCTTGGCTTTATTTCAAAGCTACCAGAAAGCACATGTGCACGTGTGAGTACATGCACGCAGGTTTGGAACATGGAAATACTTGCACCCATCCTTCACCAACATAGAATGCCTTCCTTAAAGTACTGGCATTATTTAAGTAATGGGAAGTTTGTTGATGCAGCATTACAATGCCCTGATATGATAAAACTTATTTCTTTAGATTTTAACACTGTGTTGTCCTACTCTACCTACCAAATGGCTCATCACTAATATATGAACCTGTAAAATTACAGCAGAGTCAGAGCCCAAGGCTATAAGGAAACAGCACTTAAGGCGGGCAAAAGTCAACGTGCTTATTACAGCAAGTCAACATGCCAGGTTGTAAAAGGTTTAATTACACAGCTCAAATCCCAGTTTTATGTTTGTGCTTCACACTTCCTGAAATTATACCTGAACAAGCATCCCACAGGCAAGAATAAGGCACAGGACTATGCAAGCAAGCCACGTTCACAAATCATATAGCCCAGAGTATCCAGTGACAACAGGAAAAACAAAATCCATAAAATGTACAGTCTGTAGGTTGGATTTCTCTCACCTAACTAGACACCTGAATTTGAGATCACTGCTCCTTTCACTGTGTGCTTCCTTTTACTCAGCTGAAAGACATTGTGAAGGGTCCCTGATGTGATGAGCTCAACTTTAGCTACCTAAAGTTTCATGACATGAACCCACTCATAAATGGGGAAACACATATATTATTTATTTACAATAAACCAGAAAGAACAAAGCTAGGCATTAGGTTCCACTGTGCCCATATTCTTTTGTTGGTCAGATCAGCAGGCTACCCACCCTGTGAATCACAGCCCAATAAACAGTCAAAAACTACTAGCACCAGAGGTTTGTTAGTAACACCATCGAGAGAACTTCACCTTCACCAGTTTTCCATTGATCTCTGGTATGTCTCCAGCTTTCCGATTATCCAGCATCCGTATCTCATAGGACTGACCTTTAAAAAGAAAAGATTTGTATCAGTAGAAGCTGTTTTGTGTTTAACACACCTCAACTAGTGTTTGGTTCACAGGACACAGGAATACCAACCAGTACCTAAAACTTCTTTTATAATAGCAGGGGTCACTTTACAACACAGGAATTAAGGGAACACAATAACACTTCTTGGTCCCATTAAAATTAAGGGATACTTTCAAAGGTGAGGTACTTCATTTCACAATAAGTGTTCACACTTGGTTCTCTATTATTACTTCTCCAAAGCTGTATTCCTTTATTTTTGAAACTGATAAAGGCAACATATTGAGAAGCAGGTAACATGGCCTGGTCTTCTGAAACAACCCCCTGCACAATCTTTATACTCTTCCTGCAACATACGTACTACTTGCCCATGTTTCCTTTTGCCCACATACCTGTTGACTTTGTATGATTTTTAGGCTTTGTATGACTTCAGAAATAAGCATTTGAAAGAGCCAGTTACTGGTTATTTGAGCAAACACATGAGCAAACCTATCTCCCCAGTAAATGGGATCAACTGGTATGCTTCAAACAGACAAAGCTTGAAGTAATTTATTTGAACTACAGGGATGTTTTTTCTTCTTCTAAGGGGAGCAGCACATACTCATTTGCAAAAATCACGTTTCCCTAAATGCAGGACAAAACAGATTGCAAAGTTCACTTAGATCAAGTGCACTACATTCATTTCCTTCCACATCACCCTCCAAATCACCTTTACATTCTAGCATATATTACATTTAAAAGACATTTATTGACTTGTGCTGCAAGGGAGAAGTTCAGCTGTCACAGCCCTGTGATGAGCAAAGGATTTCTTCAATTCCTTTCATTGCATCATAGACTCAGGTTACCTCCAGAAATGGGCTGTGACAGTTAATACCCTACATATGCACAGACTGGCTTTCCCCCAGCAGCATCTGAGCACTGGTAAGCCCACAGATTACATAAATCCATACAAAACCCAAATGAACCTAGTGCAGCTGAGTAAAGCAATAGATCATTCATCCTCCTCTATTCAACAGGAGAGAACTTCTTTCCTGTTAGTAAGATCTGTTCAGCTACCAGTGTTAGTTTACTCACACATAACATATGTAAATCCATCTGCATCTATAGACAGCTTTTTTTCAATCTGGCACTGTTAATAAAAGTTTGGAAGTATTTCTCTGTTCTCTCTGTTTTTTAGAGGGGAGAGAAGACAAAATATCAACCTGATTGCTCAAGAAGTGCTGTTAACCTTTCATAGGCATAAAATGATATTAAAACTGATGATCTGATGGAGGTAAAAATCAAGGAACACCCGACTCAAAAACAGCATGGGAAGGTTTCAAGACTAATGGACAGATACTAGAGTTTTGGATAGTGCAGAAGTGCTGTGGTGCTCGCTGTGTGTGAAAGCACCACAGCACTGATTTTAGTCTGCATGGAAGCTAGGTATGCTGCTTCCTCTGCTCTTTCCTGGAGAGTAGGCCAGAAGAGCAAAGCAGCACCAGGTGCAGTACCCTCTTCCACAAAACCCACACAATGGTTAAGTATGGAAGGGACTTCAGGAGGTCATCTTGTCCAACCCCCATGGCTCAAGCAGGGCCACCTAGAGCCAACTGCCCAGGACTCAACTCATTACACACACAAATACATCAGTACGACTCAATGTTGCAAACTGCTCCTGATTTTAAGCTGGCTTCACAAGGGAAGTTGACCAGATGGTTTTATTTTTCCCCATATTTAATTAGGAAAAGGGCATACCTTTCATTTTCTGACATCAGGAAAAGTTACCAAAGACACTGAAAACCAGAGGAGTGTCGTTGGAAAAGAAATCTTCACATTAAGAGATTTTCAAGGGAAGATGAAACATTTACAGTCATTTCAGACACTGTCCCTTAAATGACAAGCTCTCCTTCAAGGCAAGATAGCAAGCACTTTCTTCCTTCAGCTTGCAAACCTGTGCTGGCTCCCAACACAGAGCTGAGCTTCCAGGGAGGCTGGATCCTGGCACTGAAGAAAGCAAAGTATATTTCTACAGAGCTTAAGGTTTATAAAGCTTTGAAGCTTGTTAAGCAGTGCAAAGCATCTTGCTGGCCCAGCATACTGCTGCAGTTGTGCTGGCTTTCTCCTGAAGAGAGCATCAAGATACCAAGTGGTTAAAAATAAACCTGAGAAAGCAAATGGCTGAACACTGCAATTAGGTGTTTATAAGACACCAGAAATCACCTACAGAACATCCACTATTCACACTAGTAGAAGAGTCAAGTAATGTTTAAAGCATATTTAGACCAACTGGACATTGCAAGATGAATCGTGAATCACTCATCAGCTTTATTCACATGGAAAGCTGGAAGTGATGCTTTGTCATCATGACAATATCCAATTATACACAATCTACTCTCAGATTCAGGGCTCCAGTACACAGTTAAACAGTTCCAGGCATGACATGCATCACATCATCATGACATGCACCATGTTCACAGTAATAGAAGCATTTCAAGTTGAGCAAAAAGGTTATCCTACCAAGAAAACACATGTAAAATGTAAAAGATACTAATTTCACCAAACCTAGAAGCAATTAGGTTAAACAACTCATCAGGCTAAGGAAAATTCACCAATACATACTCTGCACACTAAGGTAGTTCAGTGCTCAGAGAAGGACATAATCCAAGATTAACTGTACCACAACATGGTAGGATATGGCAAAGAAATGGTGACTGTAACACTTTAAATTGTTTTTATTTTTCATACAAGCCATTCTGCAGGACTGTGTCTTCACTGCTGTCTACTAAGAGATTTGGGGTCAAAGTCCACAAGGAAAAGAAAAAACAAAACTAATGATCCTACAGCACAGGAGCCAAGGGAGGGAGAGAGAGATGGGCGAGTGCACAAAAACATTGATATGGTCCAAAACAAATGATGAATTATACGAGTTCAGCATACCAGATGACTGAGATTAGGACACCAATGTCATCTCCAGAGGTGAGGGTGGTTTTATCACATGGCAATGACTATATCCATAGTATTTGAACAGCAATCAGTGCCCTCTTTAGAAGAAAAAATGAATTTTCATGCAAATCAACTGCAGACTATGAGGGAAAAAACAGCAAAACTCACACAAAATACTTACTGTTAATTTCTGATAAATATAGGATAGTGAAATCACACACAGACGACAACTGCACTTGTGGGTTTGATTCAAAGATAACACCGTTCTGGGCAGATATGCACAGATAATTTGAGAGTGATTACAGTGGCCTCTGTTATAAAACAGTTTAGAACGGACATTTTAACATTTATTATGGCTTTTTGAGGGGGTCTGTGCATGCCTTAGAAATTTAATCAGACTGTATCAAGTTTAAGCACAAATACCACATTAATCCTGTATTTTAAGCTATTACTGCCTGAAGTTTGCCTCCTAATAGCTCCATCAGGTTGATTTTACTGGGGGGAAGTGGAGGATGGAGAGGGGTAACACACAGAGGGGTGAGAAAGAAATAAAGAACGAAACCAAAGCAACAAAACAGCCTGTAAAAGGGAAGTCATGACAGACTACAACTATGAGCCTGCAAGCTGGACAAAACAAGATTACTAGGTAAGGTATCCAACCTCATTTCCTACATGCATTGAACTTTGGATGTACCCACATGTAACAAAACATTAAATACAATTCCAGTTTTAGACTTGCACCAGAAGCTGCACGCACGATAGTTATGCCTGCAACATATGTATACCAACCTTGATTCAAGTATGTCAGAGTTTCATCGTACAATTTTACAGCTGGAGATGTTGCAGCACACATAACATACTGGAAGGGTGGATGTTTGGTCTCATTTTCTTGTGGAAGGCTGGAATCTTCCTGTTTGAAAATAGGCAGTGCCAAAACATCACTGAAAAGAACAGAAATAGCTCTGTGAGACTGCTGGCCCTGTTTTGCCTGAAGTTAAAGAAAAAAAGAAGTTGTTTGTAACTTAAAAAGCCACAGTGGAATACATACAGCATTGTGTCAGTTCATGAGTGAAACCAATGTGAGCAGTATCCAAAACACTTCCCACCAAAATTTTAGGCTACAATACACAAGCAATGCTTTGGGACCCAAGCAGACAGTGCTGATCCTTGCAAAACTTAATCTGCAGCTCTTGTCTCCACTGACAAAAGTCACTCTGAACCTGTCAACAGAGGCAAGGTTGCCTAATGAACATGCAGCTCTCAGCTCTGAAATAATACATTCCTCAAAGGAAGTCAGGTACCCTCTGGAAGTCTCCCCCCCATTTAGCACCATTACAGCTAAGCTATTAACTCTATTGACATTGCAGACATTTCAGTCCCAGCTTTTATAGGGCTTTAGCATAATGAACAGCACAAAACTCATTAAGCAGCAGCTTCACAAAACAGAAGTCAGAGAAAGCACATGCCAGGATTCACTTCACTTATGGAAGACAACCAGAAAAACCTGGAAACTGACAAGTTTCTGAAGAGTAAAGAGCAATCCATGCTGTCCGCAGTAAGAGCATCACTACAGCTAACAAACACATCTGCTTTCTGCAGGAATACTCTGTGCTAGCAATAGTCATATTCCTTACACACAGTAATGCTGCTGCATAAAACTTGAAAGAGGTTAGTGAGTTGTGCTCAAAGTCTTATTCTTGCACTGAATTTTTGTTCATAATAAAATTATCTGCAGATCCATGAAACTTTCTTTGAAATTAGTTTCTAAACTGATGGAATATTTCTCACATCACCTCACTTGTTGATTTAGGTTTTAAACTATATGCATCTTATTTGTTTCTTTTGCATGGATCACAATCATAACTTAGTATATTTTGTAACAGAATTATAAATATATCTGTATTGCACTATTATTTATGCATTGTACCTTAACATTCTGAAGTAAAACTGCCCTTTTTTTCCCTGTTTCTCATCTCTGTGAGAGCCTGCTTTATCTAAAGAGAACTCTGTAAATTCCTCTTGATTTCCAGCTCTTATCTGGAGAATCAAAATGTACCAGGATCACAATCAATTTAGAAATTGAATTTACAGCCAGTATTTTTGTGTCACAAAAGGCTATAGCATAGACTTGGTCTGTGTAAATACTGGACACGAGAAGTGCATCTGGGGCACTCCAACTGTTCTTTCAGAGCATGTGCCACATCACACTCCACTCACTGCCTGGGAGAAGCTACACTGACCTGGCAGAGGAAATATTTATGAATGCTGAAAAAGCTGAAGACATTTGTCTGCACCTTGTAGACACCATCCCAAAATATCAAGGAAGAAACCACAGAAGATGCTACAAACAGGCACAAAGGTCAGGTTGGATGGGGTCTGGAGCAACCAGATCTAGTGGGGGGCATCCCCGTTTGTGGCAGGGAGTTGGAACTAGATGGCTGGATGATCCCTTGCAACCCAGTGGTTGATACCTTCCAACTAGGTGGTTGGAACTTTGGGTCGGACGATCCCTTCCAACCCAACCCACTCTGTGGTTCTGTGAAAGCAGGACAAGGCAGGATACTGTCCAAAAAAACCAGTACAAGCTTGCAGAACCATCTTGGCCACTTCTGATGCCAGCTCCCCAAACTGAAGCCCTCAGAAGCTGTATTCCAGAAGAAGATACTGCGAAATACCCACTTAAAGGAAGCAGACACTCTTAAAACAGCCGGTTTACTTCCATAGAGAAAAGGAACATCATAACCAGAGGTAGGACAGAACATTTCCTAGATGGGTGGACTACTGCCTAAGGATGACTCAGAATAAACAAGCAGATGCTTCATGCCTTGATGTCAGTCAAAAGGGCAGCATGAACGGAGGGCAATTCAACACAAGAGGGAGCACTGCGACCAGCAGAGAAGCATCTTCCCAAGGCAGGACAATGCCTTCTACGCCAAGAACCCAAGCTCGTCACACACTTTCGGCACATGAAGTACTAGCTAGTGTGCTTATGAAGAGGAACTTTAAAACAGAAAGAACATGGAAACAATAACAATGTTTAAACCACACACATAAGAGTCTAAGTGCAATACAGAAGGCATGCAAAGTACCTCACAAAATCAGTGACCTGTAATTGTCAACAAGTTCTGCAGCACTTGCTTTCACACAACACAAAAGAGAAGCACTTTGTATATTGATGGAAAACATCTTTCAAGCCTTACTTTTCCACAATTTAAAGACAAAAATGCATCTGGTCTGAGCTTAAAAACATGTGCCATGGTTAATGAACTAGTTAAATTAACAGACAAGGCACTGGAAGCCAAAAAAATACAAATGGAAGACAAATGTAGCCAGCTTTAAACCTGCTTTTGCTAATACTTACAAAGTGCTAATGACTAATTGCCACTGTGGAAGAAAGAAAAAAAAAGAAACAAAGTCATCCAATTCCTGAACCCTGCAATTTCGTTGTAAAGAGCATAATGTGCATTCCTAAATGCCACCATGCCATAAAAATACCTCCAGCAAATAGCACAAGGCAAATGTAAGGATCTTCATTAATTTTCTCCAATAGAAACATACACTTTTATTATAAAAGAGTCTTCTGGGTCCAAGTACATTCCAAAGGAAAAGAGAAGCCAATGCAATTTCAAACTCCTTCCTAGACCACCTTTAAATAAATACCACTTAAATAACATTTTGATATATTCAGTCATGAAGAATGAAGTATCAGCATTTTCACATTTAAACATGTGCTTGTTCCCACCTAAAACCAGGTAAGAGCCATGGGCAATTACAGAGTCAATAAGATACAAATAAAGTATTTCAAAGTTAAGAGTTTAAAGTGTCAGTGATAAAGAAACATTAACTGATTTACCACCAACTATTAATTTCTCTTAAAACCACTGATGCCTCTTCTCCCTCTTTCAACAAGGAAGCTACTATGAAACACCTAGTCTATAATGCAGTCATCACTGTACAGCAATAGAGGATGACTGGTTTACTTGATGTCATGAGCCTAAAGTTCAGCAACACAAAAGGTCTTCTGGGCAGTACTGGTAATAAAGGGTTCCTGCCACACAAGCTGCTCTGTGCCTACCCTTCCTCTTTGGGCTAGGTTGGAAACTCTATCACTATCTAGCACAGCTACGCAAGTGAGCATGGTGAAAGCAGGTCCTAAAAACCTCACTATAGAGAAACACCCATCCTACCAGACAAAACTTGACAGCAGACATCGTAAATCAAGCCCATTTCCTTCCTCAGGACTGTCAGTAACAGTGATACAGGAATCAGGATGTCTGTGTCTACTGAGGAAATCACTGGAATGGCTTTAAGACTACAAGGAGCATTCCCCATTTGCTGAGGCCAAAGTGCCTGTTCTTTACCCTTAACGCTAGCTCCAACAGGGATCCTCCAAATTTCACAGTGGCAAGCACTGTCTACAAAGTTAAATTCCCTGCTCACACGGCACAGCAGCAGATCTGAGCTGCACTCACAGTTCAGAGGAGGAAATCAATAGCAAACAGATTAAGTATTTTTAGTAGTCCTCTTCACCTGCACTGAAGAACAGTATCTTGCTAGTGATAAGCTGCATATAATAGACACTTATATGTAAATCACATTCCTAACGACTATATACAGATCCTAGATGTCAGCCTCTTTACCACCTCAAACGTTATACTGATCCTATTATAAGACATACAGACCGCCTCCAAAAAAACCCAAAACCTCCCCCAACAAGCAAACATACAAAGCCCACGGAAAACCAGAAGAGCAGGTCAGCCTCCTCAGATCCAGCTTTTTTTCCTTCAGATCCCAGGTCCAATTTCTGCATTTACAATGAGCCAATGGCCTGGCAATGCAATCACCTGCCCTCAGTGAATCCCTGTCAGGCTTCCTGTTTCTGTACACCTCAGCATCCTTCAGTCCTTTTCCTACTCACCCAGTGAAATTTGATTCCCAATGCAGAACAGAGACAGGCACTTTTAATACCAGCTTTGCTCAGGTTATTCAACATGGCAAAGAACCTCCCACTGCAACTGACGCCCCCACTGGCAGAGCTGCCCAGATGGAGGAAAAATCAGTCTTCCAAAAGAGCTACTGCTGCAGTTATTTTGGGCTACAGCAGAAAAGAGCTTTAAGGAACTGATTCTGTTCTTTTTCTGCCACTGATAACTTCTGATCTTGGGAAGCAAGATACTCATTCACTGGGGGGGTCGGACCATATGACCTTTAAAGGTCCCTTCCAACCCAAACTATTCTGTGATTCACTTGTCTCATCCAAGTGAACCTTGGACTACTGGCAAGCCAGCTGAAACATAAACAAACAGCAACATCCTGAAGGAGCAGCATCTTTTGTTAGGACTTGATATCATTTGAAAAAGCAGATCAAGATTTACTCTCCGGATGGATGGATGAAACTCCAAGACCAAAGTTTTGAAACTATGAGCTCCAGTAAGAGAAGTCTTATCTCAGCCTCCCACCATTTGTTATCTAAAGCATTCAACCGAAAGCATTCTTTCTTCCTAGAGGGAGGAGAAAATTTTCCCAGAAAAGCCAACAGAAACAGTGTTCATTCTACACCAAAGCAGGCAGTCAGCACATCTCCAACACCCAGTCTTAGCCAGCTATGCCACAGAAGTGCAGGAAGGCTCAGAAGAGGAAGCCAGGTGCATGCTAACACTTGAACCAAAGCATCCAGTGGGATGGACCACATGGGATAAGCTATCCCACGCGATTCAGGCTACATGAGCATAGTACTGAAAGACCAAGAAAAATGTGAATTATTTCCCATGCTTGTGAAATGACTCTGTCAGGCACAAAATCACCTCCTTCCAAACATAAAACCCCCTTTTCAACACTATCTCTGAAAGAAAACCAACACACCTGCCCAGTAATAATAGAAGGATCGCAAAATGAAGAACATCCTGTCCTTACAAGAACAGGAACTACATGTCACCAAAATCCAAAGTGACATGCCATCAATCATCTGCCTTATCTGTCTTCTGGCTTGTATACTTTTGGGTGTGAGTACTAAAGCATTCAAGAACATGGAGGTCTTCTGAAACTTTAAAGCATGGTTTACAAGGAGAAATACCTTGAGAAAAATGCTTCTCAAGCAGTATCTGAATTACAGGTATGATCTCAAAGCTACGCTCTGCACTGTTAACAGAGATCTGGGCAAACTATAGGACAATATAAGGGAACAGGAAAGCTGATACCCCATTCTCCATCCACTGTCCAAAACAGGGAGGTCTGGCAGCTGCAGCAACTATAGTATGCATTGTTCTCATGCACAAGTAATGCATAAGGTATAAACAAGGGTTAACTTGCTGCCCTGCTCTAATAGCACACATGTATCCACCATCAGAGGTGACAGGGGAACAAAGAAGGCAGGTAGGTAAAGTCAGCTCTTTTCCTTAGGAATTAAACTGGTCCCCTTGACTTTTTGGAACACATTCACACAAATTCAACTGGGAAGAAGAAAGCAAAATAAAAAACTCTAAACAAAACCAACATCAGTGATCTAGAACATGAGGTTTATCTTTCTTTCAGCGTGTTTTATCTATGATAACAAAGTGAAGAGGTTTAGGTCAGTGGATTTTCTTCCTCAAATGTCTGTTTCCTGACAGTTCCTTAGCTGTGTGCCTGCAGAACAAATCAAGCTCCAATTCTAATCCGTACATAAATTCTTAGTGCAGCACACACAAGTAGACCAGACAACTGCAACAGAAGCTTTTTAATGTATTCTGCAGAAAATACTGTGTACATCCAAAAAAAATATAAAAAAGGAAAACATTTAAACATTTCAGAATACCTTAAGCAACTATTCCTCTCAAAAAAAGCCAACATAACCAGCAGCAGAGTCTCAAAAGAGTGGGAGGCATCAAGGGAAGCACAAACAGTCATTTTGTCTGTCAGAAAGTAACAGCAGCCACAAGGAAAACAGGCCCTGAATGAGGTAACTCCAGGTCTTTATTTCTGCACAGCAACTGTGAAGTTAAGACAGTAACTGCCATGACCCACTCATGTTCATCAGAAGCCAAAAAAAGGAAGTTAGGGACCCAAAAGGTGTTAGAAGACAAAACCTTCCCTCTCTATTTCACCTGGAAACAAAGCTGTAAGACTGGTCCCCCAAAACCTAACAGACCAACTTCATGGTTATTTTTAGCCTAAACTTTGGAGGAGTCCATAAACACACCATTCAAGGCTCACTCACCATTCAAGGCTCTCCCCTGCTCTGTAAGGAAACAAGACTGACTGCAACAGGCTTCTGTTCTTTTCAACCAGCTCCATTCTCCAAAGACACTCCAAGTATTTAGGAGATACAGCAAACTGACTGGATTTGCCAAAAATGGAGGATTGTGTGGAAAGATTTTAGAACAATCTTCTACCATTTCAGTATCAAGTACCATCCTTTTCAATTTAGCTTAATAAACTTCAGGTTTTAATCTAGCAATATACACCAGAACAGCTTCTCCTGAAATAATCAAGTTCCATAACGACAGGCTTCAATTTTAGCACTACAAATACCACTGGAATTGAAAGCATATAAATAAATCCATATTCTAAGCTTCCAAATAAAAATTCAGTCATTAAGACACGCTCATTTGACTTCATTTAAATCAATTCATTACACAAAAAATGCAACTCTGCTGGAGAAATGGCAGTTCCTGAAACTCATCTTTCCAATGCAACAGCCTCCATTTTTTAACAGCTCACAGCAACAATCAGCGGTCCCCACAAGTACACAGCTCTTGCTGTGTTAACACGGATATGATGTCAGATTTGTCAGGAATAACTATGAGCATCACTGCCAACTGAAGTTAACAGCACTACTCAAAACTCACTAAAGGTACCATGGTTTTATATAGGTTTTATACAGGTTTCTGAGGGAGGGAGTTAACACATCTGACAATTACTGTCAAGTGAACTGAATTTTGTGTTGAAAGACAGTTTCTTATTGTATGAGAAGACATCAGAATAGCAATCAGAACAACTGAGTGCCAAGATTTTAAGGAAATTTTGAGAGCTATTTAAAACCATGGGAACCTGCAGAGGAATTTTATCACATTATATTACGTTTAAAGCAAATACAGGTCCTGGTTAATGCACACGAGCAGTTTGCTCTTATTAGAACAAAGACAGGAGTAAGGATATTCTACTTCAGGGCACTGACTCAGCACCAACTGCATTATGTACAACCCTAATAGATTAAAAAAGGTTTACACACAGTTCCTCCTAACAAAATGCAGGGGCACACAGAATGATAGAGATGGAACAACGAATCAACCTAGAATGACAGAGATGGAAGAACAGTTCTTGAGCAGCAGCACACACATTACCCATTGGTGTCTGCACACTGAAAAGCCATCCAGGCAGCTGCCATGCAGCAGCCCACAAGAACTGGCACACCACTGTGTACAATAGATAAAGTCAACGACAGAAATGCTTGATAAAGAGAGAAATGGAGCAGAAGTGGAATACAATCCAGGAGCTGAATATAAAATCAGGAGTATTCTCATCAGAAGAAAATCACTTAGTTCTCTGAACTGGCAAGTTCTCAAAGTTAATTTTTAATAAAAAATAAAAATCAAGCCCCCACAAAACAAAAATCCCCCATTAAATACATATCCCACCATAAACCTGCGGAGTTCACAACCCCAAACACGAGGAAAGGGGTCCTCACTTCTAACTTTGAACAGACTGCAATTCCAACACTTCACCTGGGAAATACTGCCTTAAGACACACAAAATAGCTGAAACTTGGGGTGACCTCCAAGTTTCAGGTGATGCACGGATCCTAGGCCATCCAGGCTATCAAATACCAATGTTTTACTTCTTTAGACTCTCAAAATACTGACTAATCCTGTCAAAAACCCTTAGACTAAAATGTCTCCCACTGCCTCCAAAGCAGCTTTCCAAGTCACTGAGAAACCATCCCGTTCTGCCCATAACCGAGATAAAATGTGCTCCTTTCAAACCAGCGCAGTTTTATCTTAACTCCCAAAAAGCACACCCAAACGGTATTTAAACACCTTTACTGCACAAACCTAGAAAACAACCGAACGAAACCGTCAAGTGGAGTAAGAACAGAGCTTAACACGGCAAGGGATGGGGGGATAGGAAAACGTCGCTAAAGGCACACAGTACCCAGAAATATGGCAGAATAAACAGACTGACTGAAGTACAACCGTACTGCTCCTCTATTAGCTACCACAACGTCTACTTACTCGAGAAAGAACATTAATAACCGTTAGAGAACACAGCTATTGTTTACGATGAACCAGAACTGCATTCACCGAGTACACGACAGTACTCTTACGAAACACGGGGCTTAGGTCCATAGCCGAAAGGCACAGAAAAGGCATTTTTACGGTAGACATGACACACACAGGGCAAAAACCTCTCACCGAGGCCCGTCCCGCAGCACAAGCGGAGGGCAGCCCCTCACGCCACCGAGCACACGGTACCGGGGAACAGGCGGCAGCCGCCATCAGGAGAGAGGGCGGAGGGGAAGCCCCAGCTCCCTCCCGTGCTCCCGCCCAGCGCCAGTTTACCTCATGCTGTAGGCACCGGCTCCCAGCTCCTGCCCGATGCCGGAGAGGCTGGCGTCGAAGTCGTGCACCAGCCCAGACTCGATCACCTCGTCCATCTTCAGCACCCACGCCATCTTCCACCTCCCCCCGCGCTCCCGCGCCGCTGCGGGAGGAGCCGGACGGGGAGGAGCCGCTCAGCCCCAACGCCGCCGCCGCTGCTGCTCCGCCGGGAGGCGCCGGGAGAGCGCGGGGCTGGAGGGGCAAGGGGGGTGTAGGGGTGAGGATCGCCTGCGGGGCGGAGGAGGCAGCGACGGTTCGCGTTCAGCCCCGGGGGAGCCCTTTCGCTCTCAGCATCCTGCGCTCGCCCGGCCGCCGCGGGGGGCTGGGGACCGGGCGGCCGCCACCTCCTCCTCGTCCTCCGCCGCTTCAGACCGGACACGGCCCAGGGCCGGTGCCACCGCCCGAGCTCCAAGCCAGCCCAGCGGCGCCTCCCGCCGCATCATTCACAGGGCAGGCGGCAGCGCGGACACCCGCGGCCACGGCAGCCCCGCCGGGGGGCAGCGGCTCTACCGGGGTCCCGGCCCCCGGCGTCCCTCAGGCAGCGCCGCCGCTCACCCCAACATGGCGGACACTTTACCTCAGAGCGGCTGCCGGGGCAAGGGGAGACTCCCCGCGCGCGGCGCCGCTGATTGGCTGGCCTCCACCGGAGGGACCAATCAGAGCAGGGCGAGGCGGGAAGGCGGGGGAGCACAGCCAATGAGAGGGCACTTCCTCACGCGAGGCAACGTCACCGCGGGACAGGTCCCGCTCTCGCCCCCTCCCCTTCCGAGAGGCATGCCGGGACAGCCCGACCCGGAAGCGGGGCGCAGGGCGGAAGCGGAAGAGCGGGGAGGCGGAAGCAGGGCCCGGAGCCGTTCCGGCTCAGTCCGCTCCGTTACCTGTGCCGGAGGCAGCTGCAGCAGACGCAAGAACAACGGGAACTGCTGGTGACTGTATTATAATGGTGTCCCTATGGGCGTAAAGTACTTAGAGTCCATCAAGAGGTGCTAACGGGGTAGTTAACCCACAGCTCCGTGTGAGGAATGCCTCTCAAAGCCCCTCCAACGGTACTAATCCAGAGGAGAGTTAAACAGTTTTATCAGAAGTTTCATTAAAATGATACATGTAGTAAAGTACTGACACTGTAAAACGTCTTTTCATCATATCACCCACTGCCTCAGGTACGAGTGCACAAGTTACTCCAAAAGATACAAGTCAGGAAGGCCCCAGGTTCATTAATGGTTAACAAAATCTAGCTGCTGCGCCAAATGTACACCTGATATCCTCAAAGATAAGCACAGGGACCATGCCTGATGAGTCCTAAAGTTAAGATGACTGCCAGCATCTCCAGAAAATGGTACTGGCATTTTTGCTGCTGTAATTGATGTTAAAAGTCTGCCTGGCTGTGGACAGATGAGAGATTCATCTGCATAGAAAAGGAAGCTTCAAAAGGGAGAGTTATGAAGAGAGCATGGGCTCAGGGACAAGTCACTAGCACAGGCACTAGCCACCAAATTACAGATTTTAGTGACAAGAATTGAAGTTACCATGGGTAAAACGCCTCTTTTAGCCTGACAAGATGCCAACAATACCCTGAATTCATTAATTTATTCTGATGGAAATATTTGTGAGCGCTTCTGAAGACAGCACCAACCCAAATGATGGCATTAATGAATTGCAGTGGCTGCTGGGGGATGTTTATGGTCCAGTTAATAAATTAGTAGGCATTATTCAGTATACAACAGTAGTGGCTGTAATTGAAGAATTACAGAGTTTTAATTGAGAACTGAAATCTTACCCTAAGCAGACGTTTGTAGACGTCAAGTGGACTTTATAGAAGGTAGCGTAAGTAAGACTGTAACTATAAACCACAACAGAAATACAAAGATGATACAAAAGGAAGTGGTGGTTTGTGGAAAACTAAAAGCAGCACACTTACTACTTCTGGCAAGCAGGGAGGTAAGACAGGATCCAAGACCAGAGAAGCCAGACAGTTTGATTTATGCATAGCAAAACTGGTTTATCTGCCTACTATACTTACATTAATGTAGCTACAAAGCAGTTACAGGATCATAAATTGGCGATTTTTATGTTGGGAATTGTTTTCTTCTTACATAAATCCTCATCTTTGTTAGTTTTCCCACAATTTAACTTTCAGGATGATTTGTTGTTAAGTTTATATGCTGGGCTTATACTCAGGGAGAATGTCAAGTTCAAGCTATTTTAAAGCCTAAGTAAATAAAGAATAGAGATTCCTATTGCAAAATTAAAGTAGTTGTTATTCTTTATGAGCAACAAACAGTCTTGGCTGGGAAGATCATCCCACTTTTTATGCTTTCTGTATTTAATGAAAAACTTGAGTGGTTTTAACCAAATAGGAACCATTGCAAATCCACACACTATGCACATATGGTATTTTTTATGCCCTTTTCCCAATAGAATTCCTATTCTGCAACATGGACAATATAAGCCTCATGCAGAGTCCCATAGGTTAGGTACACGAGCCTGTTTTGAGGATGAGGTTGAAGAATTGGTGCCTAAATTGTGTATCAGTAAGACAGAGAGCAGAGGCTGTGGGACGGAGAAGACTACACTACAGAATGACACTTCTCTCTTCCTGGCTTCCTCCCAAGCTTTGCCTACGTGAAATACATGCAAAGGTTTCCACCTGCCTGGTGGGATTGTCTAAAAGAGGCTTGTTTCAAATAAAGGATTGTCTACACCAATAATCTGGATCTCTCACATAACTTCTTCAATCATCTGAGCAGGCCAGATCCACAAGCCTAACCAGTCAGAGATGATATTCCCTGTGGCCCTGCTGTTCCATTTCTGCATATCCCTGTTGCCAACCCACAACTGGGTTTGGAGACTTGATGCAACAGGGAGCAAGTGCATGCAGTGGGAGCCTGACTCTGCAGATATATCTGCATAAATGTTTTCCAAGTAGAGTTTTAGTGGGATGTGGAAAAAGGGGTCCTGGGACACTCCATCTGTGCTTCCCTAGTGCTGGCTGGCATCCTCTCCCACAGAGCTCCAAGGCCAGAGAAGCCAGATAGTTTGATTTATGCATAGCAAAACTGGTTTTCCTGTTTCTGTATAAGCCTTACCGATGTCCAGATGTGGACATCATCCAGATGTGATGTAAGATGTGGGACAGAAGTGCAGTGCTTTACTGAGGGTGAAGCGCTAAGGAAGGAGCCAAACAGCTTGACAATAGTTATGCCCAGGTGGAAGCCTCGTGCCTGAACTGATTTGTTTTCTCTCTGCTTGTGGCAGTTTGCCTCAGGGGGCAATCCTGTTCACTCCTGTACACATCCCTTAACTTATGAAGGTGTCCCCCTTATGATGTACCTCAATACTACAACACAGATGCAGGCGGCCATCTAAACCTAAAGGCAGGTGCTCAAAAGTGGTAACTTCAGAGGGATTCAGATGGCAGATTTTTAGATGAAATTTAATGGAAATTAAATTTCCATTTAATTCCCCTGCAAAAATGCAAGGGAACTATGAAAAAAGACAAGGACATGGTGAAAACAGGCCCGAAAGGGGGTGGGAGTGGACCCCCCTCCTCTAGGCTGAACAGAGGCTGGAGGAGTTGAGACTGGGGGTGTGAGGGGGCATCTTTGCTTTCTCTTGCTCTTAGGTTCCTTTTGCACTGGGAACTGTGCACATCACTTGTGCACAGGATTGCATCAGGAAACTCCAGCACCCATTCATCACTGCTGCTTCACTGCCTGAGTCAATAGGAACAGCGCTGTGTTTGCTCCCTATTTGTGTTAGACACTTTACATCTCTAATCACCCTGACCTTTGTCATGAAAGGGGTTGATTTTATAAGGCACAACAGTAGTTTCATTGGTTTCAGACACTGGAACCCAAATATAGCCTCAATTCCTTTAAAATCTAAACCTAACACCTTTCTGCTAAATCCATGCTACTCAGCAATTCTACAAGAGCAGAAATACTGTTATAGAGCAATAGGTGTGAGAATACCAACAGAAAAAGCCATATCAAGGTAGATGGTTGAACACTACCACATTTACATACATTGTATTTAGCCAAGAAGTAATAAGCTAAAGTCTAACACAGAGAGTGAACCAAATGATAAGTTGAAACTCAGTTAACATAAAGATTACCTGGAATTTATGAGCCTGGCTCTTGTCAGAGCATAATAATTTTTGATTATAAGAATTTGAATACTGTACACAAATAACATTTTAGTCATGAAGAGGTAAAGCAGCTCACAGTAATATGCTGACGTAATAAGCTATATATTGCATCAGAATTTGAAGGGAAAAGTGTTTTGTCAGAGTGCTGGATCAATTCAACACACAGCCCCTAGTACCTGATACTGCAGATCAGCCAAGCTTCAGCAGATAACCAAAGCAGATGTGAAACATCAAGGTATTTGTATAAGTCATATTAACTTCATAGAGTTTTATCTACAGACTGCACATGTAATTTGAAGGGGAAACAAAAAAAACAACATTTCCTATCAAGCAGTAGCACATTCCTGTCACAGTTACTGGAACACACATATGGTGGCATCGTTTGTGAGAATCATGGAGCTCCAGTCAAGTAACCCTCCACTATGTAAACTGGGCTGCTCAGACTGTTTTTAAGGGTCTAAAATCACCAGATCCGAGTTGTGAATCAGCAAAGGCTGTGCAGTCTGCACTCTTGTCACCATTACCATTATGATTAATAATCACCCCATTCTTTTCTTACCGCAAGTAGCTGCTGTTGCTGGTGGGATACTGGGGATGGTGATAATGTTCCGGCTGGCTGTGCCAGAAAAACATTTTGGGATGAGGTGATGCGTTGTGCTCAGCTAAGAGATGGTCACTGCAGTGATGGGAGAAAGAGAAAACAAATACACACATTCAGATTAAAGTTGCAGGTTGGTTCCTCTCACATTCTACATTTAGCTGTTGGTGTCACCCGCTCAGGAAGAGGCAGGTAGCTGAGGTCTCAGCTGGTCCCTACCTGCCCTCACAGCACTGTTGGCTGCTGTCCTGACACCAGGCTTCGTTAGCAGCTGATGTGACCTCATCAGCCACCCCCTGTATCTCCTGCTTCCCTCCATGCTGTTGGAGTGCCACCAAGCAGCGCTGTGTGCTAGAGCCAGGACAAAGAGCAATCTTACAGCACTTTGGCCTCGGAGAGGCCACACTCCCTCCTTACCAAATACCTGAACACTACAACCTGCATTGGCATGAGTGACTGAAGAGAAGAAGATGGACCATATAATGACCTGTTTAAGGCACACAAGATGTCTTCTCAGTGATGTTCAGACTGTATCCTCTTTGCCTGTTGATGCTGTGTATGTTCAGGTGGCACACTGCTACAGAGCACAACTTTATAGATACCTTCTTGCCATTAGAAAGATTAAAAAACCCCAACAAATGAAGATATTGTCAAACTGCAGCAAAAATATTTACTCCACCACCCCCCCCAGCACCCCTCACACACACACTGTAAGGAAAAAGCATATTCAGATGCAAGCCAGCTGCTTGGTGTGCTTCTGCCTTAGTGCCATTTGCTTGCCTGGGTTTGCAGCCAGGATTGTTAATACCTGCTTTAAAACACACAAAATCATACTGGTAGATCCTGCTGAGAACTTGGCACTCAGAAAAAAGTGGCATACACCCAAAAACCTCATCTGAAAACAGATACCTGCAGAGAGCACCCATTCTGCTTGAAGTGGGAAGGATTACTGACAAAGGGGAATAATATGCTGGGGAGTTTGGGTTTTGTGGGGGTTTGGGGTTTTTTGCCTTATGTTTGTTTTTTAACATCACCCCCACACAAGCATACGTGGCTTGTTCCCTGCAGTTCATTCTATAGAAAGATCATATAAAATGTACTGCAATATTATGGCAACACACAGGCTGTGAAAATCAGGACATCAAAGAGCAAGGTTCTGGGAAACAATAAGGAATTATTTCCTATGGAGTGATAGTAATATGCAGCAGTCAAAAAAACCCCTTCACATAAATAACACTGGTACTTGGGGCTTTTTCATAGCATGAAGCAGTTCTCCCTTTACTTGCTATTCTTACTCAACATCAAAGAACAGAAAGCAAAGGCCAGAATGATCATGGAAGAGGAACTGTAAATGTGGGAAGAGAAAGAAACACCCACGTGTGACGCTGCCCAGAAGAGCCATCAAGAATGGGGTCTGCCAGCTTAGCATGTCTGAGAGCTCTCTTCCAGGAGCACCAGGAACCTGTTGTGACACAGACCTGCTTGGGTACCCAAACTAACCTTTGCTCCAGCAAGGATGAGAGCTGGAGGAGTCTTGTCAAGGTCAGCTTTTTCACTTACACATCTATATGTAACTGGAAACTCTTAAGCCCCTTCCTAGCAGATATCAAAGGCTGCACAAGTCCCTGTGATCACTCTTGCATTTTTAAGTGATTAGTTTGATCTCAGTGACTGCAGAAAAGGAGCATGCCTCCTGCTATCCAGTCTGCTCCATCTACTGTCAGCTTGTAAAACACAATCCCCATGTCTCCGGCCCTAGTCTTAGGCAGAGGTGTTCAATGTGTACAACACATTGTATTTGAACACCCGTTCCCCTTTACACCCATTATTCTCAAGCAAAGGACCATGCATCCCACAAACCACCTTCACCATCATCCCTTCAGGCTGATGTGAGCTTCCCACGTGGAGGTAGGTGTGTTGTTCTGTGACTTGTATTTGCATTAAATGGAAATGGGGATACCACAGATTCCTCTTAACTTGAAGAGCTTGAAGTCCCCACCACAGAATGGCTCCCACCTCTATAAATATCCCACAGAGCTCATGTGGCTTTAAATTACTTAGCACCCTCTCTGCCCCAGAATAACCTGCTGGTTTTGACAGATGCTCAGGTGGGAACACCACAGTTTTGATCAGTCTTGTTTTGTAAGTCCAGAAGAGAACTTGTGAGCAGAAGCACTTGTGATTCCCAGACTAATCAGTAGCCTATTTATATATATTCATATATATATATATATGTACACACACATGTACATGTACATATGTATAGTAAAAAACTGTGCTCCTGTTTTTCATCTTTAGCACAGCAGGCTTATTGTGAAAAACTTCCCTTGTATCCCCAGTAACTTGTGCTCATCACCCCTCCTCTTTTCCATGTAACTCCTTGTAAAAGGGGAACCACCCTTTAAATACTGGAACATGCTGATAAGGTCTCCCCTCCTGAGCCTCCTTTTCTCCAGGCTGAACCAGCCCAGCTCTCTCTGCCTTTCCTCACACACTGCCCAGCCCTTGTGTCATCTTTGCGGCCTTTCTCCGGACCCTCTCCAGCCCATCCCTGTCTCTTCTGTACAGCAGGGATCAAAACTGAGCCCAGTATTGCAGGGGTGGCCTCGCAAAAGCTTTTAGGTCTACCAAGCACAGGATAATAAACATAAAGCACAGGATTCCAGCAGATGTGCCCATTCAGTCTCTTACCTGCATTTGATTTTGAAGTATGATGCAGACTGAAAATAACTTGAATCATTGGTTATAGCCAAAGAGCTGCCTGAGGAGGGTGAATCAGTGAAGGCTATTCTGAGCTCAGTTTTCAAGTTCCTGCTTCTTACAAAAGGCACAAGTTCAAGGCCTATGTCACAGGTACCCTGCATGCTATGCAAATGGTTTCAAACTGAAGAGAGCCTGGCCCCAAGAGCTGCCACTACAAAACCATCATATCCCACTGTAACCACTGTTCCTGGAGAGGTAAGAGAAGCAAAGAACCAGATCTTGTGCACTTCCATACAAAAGCACTGTGGAAAAAGAAGATTTCCCTCTCTTTCTTCCCCTTTGAGGGTTGACAAGATGCTGGTCTGTAGAAGCTTTGAGGTCCTGGTATGGAAAGTACTAGACAGAACATGTAGGAAAGATGTTATTATTCAGACTGAAATGAAACACTAAAATAAATAAATAAATCAGTATTTCATTTTCTGCTCTTCACAAATCCTGTGTTTTCCCTGTTCTTTGTTGCAAACAGTTAATGGGTAAAACTTCAACACAGTATAGCTTAGGTCTTTAAATCAGGATAAGCTTCCCTGGTTCTATTTAATGGTGGTATTTTGCCTCATGAAAGGCTGTGTATTCCCCACACCCTTTGCCCTTGACTAACCTCTAGACATCAAGGTATGCGGTTACACAGTCCTGCAAGTTTGGGGACAAATACGGAGAAGTTTTTTCTCCCTTGCACTGTTGACTGTTTTGGGGCTATTTGTTTCTTGCTTTATGATCTGCCTAGTGAACACTAAGCTAGATCCCAGCAAAGCAGCATTGTATACACAAACAACAAGCCATTATTTATTTCAAACATCTCTTGCTCTAAGGCTTGTGTACGGCATGCAAAGTCCAACCTGAAATATAAGGTGTGGAGGCTGATGTTTTGCTGCTGGGTGGATCTGCACTGAAGTACTTCAGCATATAGAGCCTGAAAACTTTCAGTGTTGGATTTTTCCATGAGCAGCATCTAAAATGATCAGTTCTCCTGAGGCATCATTCAATTTGCTATAGTGATCAGTGACCTTAAGCTTGGACTTGTATGAGTGTCTCCTTAAATCTAAGAGGATGCAATGAAGGTGCATGTATAATCTGTGGAATAAATATCTTACTGACTTCCCATCTTATGAGATGGGGGCACAGTAGGGATTACCTTTGCTTTCTTCTGTTGCTTTTTAGGAAGACTTGAAGGCCTGCCATGGAACCAGCCATATGGACATCATTTGGAGGCACAGAGAGGGTCAGACAGCCAAACTGCCCAGGGTAAATTGTGATTTAACCCATCATGTCATTCCTGATTCAAAACATAAGCAGGTGCTTGTGGCTGTGGCAAAGGATGGATTCATTTTGTAGGAGGGTCACAAGTCTGTAAAGGTGGACAAGTTTAAGTGCTTGCTATTCTGTGCTTGCTGTGGTACCTACTTGGTAGCCTAAAAATCAGTATTTGGACTCCAGACTGCTGTGGCAATGCAGGCTTCCTGCATGTTCTGGTACAGGGAAGACAGCTCCTTCTTGCTCATACTGGACTGTCTCTTTTACCTGAAGCTCTGAGGCAGTTTAGTACCTGGCCAGGTCTGACATTTTCTAGTGTTGGGCTCTCTTGGCTTTGTGGACAAAATCCTCCAGCATCAGTGTTTCTCTTTTAATTCCCAATACAGAACGCAAGACATTCTGTATTCCAAGAAAATCCCCTCCTGAAAAACATTAAGGATTATTAAGGTTTTTAACAAGAACTGCAACTTACAGGGGATTAAATTTGAGTATATCAATCAAGCTTCTCTTATATTTCATAACCCCATTGTTTTCTACTTCCTAACACAGCAAAAACCTCCTTTCTTACACATTTCAAGCAGCAGTGGCTTGTTAACAGCTTCAGATGATACCAGCAGTTACTTCCAAAGGTGGTTTTAAAGTTACATCTGAATATTTGTGAACTATCTAACATCCAATGCAGATTTCTCCCCTTAGGCAAGTACAGGTGATATAAACTTCTTAGGGAAAACAGGTAATTTTATCTGGGTAAAACAGTTCAGTGGCAGCATGGCCACAGCCATCACCTGAGAGATCATAAACCCTATCAACCTCAGAAACTCTATACACAGAATACAACTATCTATAATGATATTTAGTAAGGTGTAAAAACGTTTTATCTGTATCAGTTTAAGTTGTGCTCAAAGGACAAAACATAATGGGCCAGAAATGACTGGTCTACCATATTAGCTTTTTGCACTTGTATGCCATGATGGTTACATTTCAAGTGTATTATTACAGTTCAGCAGATAGATTAATTAAGCATTTTAATATGCTAATTAATCTGCAATTCTAATTGGAACAGACACATCCAGTTCCCCTACAGGCTTGCAGTTCAGCTGGTTAAACACCATTGAAATCAGAGTTTTCTTGTCTTCCCTGGCATTTTCAGATGAGCTACGTATGCTGAGGCTAAATAAACTGTGCTGAGGAATGCTGTGGGGTTTTCTCATCCCCCTCTCCCTCCCTGGCAGACTCTCAAAGCCCAGGACAGATGTTCCTTTACCTTTGCCAGCATGTCTGGCAGGAGGTTCAGATGCCCGGGTGCTGCTGGAGGATCAGTTTGAAACTGCTCCCCAGTTGGGTTTGTCTGGAATAGAGATGGGGAGCTCCCACAAGGCACTTAGCTGGCTCTGCCACTGGCAGAGTTGAGTAGATGGTGAGGGAATGAATACCCAGCCAGCCTGGCTGACACTTGAGAATGTGTCTGCAGCATAACCTAAATTACATGTTTGCTTTCACTTACGTGTCTCCTCCTCGAATAGGCAGGCACTACCTTTGAATCTCGCCTGACATGCAGTTAACAGACTGATTCCACTCCTGATTGTAGTATGAGCTTATACAGGTCCAATGACTTGCATTGGTGGACAATAGCACCATCTGGGAACAGAAGCATGCTAAAATGGGAAGCTTGTTAAACTTTGGTGCCCCATATAAAGTTCAGTTACCCTTCTACCTACTGCCAATGGTAACACGCCTGGATTCCAAAGAGTTATATGCAGGTATGTTGCTTTTTCCATCTCTCACTGCTGTCCATTTTTTCTTCCAGTCTTACTCCCTCAAAACATGTTCCATTAGCATCACTTACATCTACCTAAAATACATCGAGTTATAGAACTTCTGTATCTGATATAAATCATACACTATTCAAAACGGCTTGCAAAATACTGTTTTAAGGTTTGCAAAAGTTCCTGTTAAACAGCAATGTACAGACATGGTTGCAGTCCTGGCCCAGCAGAAATTACCTGTTCACAAACTTTCCTCAGTAGGGAAATTCTCCATAAAGGCACTTACTTATCCTAAAATCCTATCAGGAAATTAAGAAACTTCTTTGAGTTGGATAATCCAAGACACACAACTTGGGAACACTCCAGTCTTAAAATATGCTGAAATAGACAAACATATACACAGTACAGAAAAGCAGTGAGGTTTGACTTCTTTCACTTGCCAGACTAACACAGTTAAGTTCCTCAAACATCTCACATTACTGAAAATCCTGGTGTTTTAACACACCAACTGTTATTTTACCTGGAAGGAGACTGCAGCTGTGAAACTCACCAGTTCACTGTTTTAACTGGGAGAAAACTGGGGTTTTCTTTCTCCAGCTAATCCTGGCTCCCACGCTGCCTGTTTATCCCCATCACATTTATGTTTATTGTGTTCTGTGTTTGTGTTTGCAAAGTCCCAACCTGACACAGTGAAGTTACCACAACCAGCTCAACTGTTCTCACCAGTTCTTTTGCTGAAACTTGCACTGTGAGTGGTCAGGGCCTGCATTCTCCATAGGCTTTTCACATAGGTGTTTGTGAATTTACTCCAAAGTTTAAGCATTCACAGAAATTACTAAGAACATGTGAGTGTTCCCGGATGCAAGTGTTTGTTTGTTTTGCTCAGACCACAAATAATAAACACAACTCAATCTGTTCCAACCTTTATCTTCAAAAGCATACAAGGAACCCAACTCAGAATTTACATGACCAGCTCTCCTTGCAATTTACATTTACTACCCCAACCTTGCGGCTAAGATGCCAGCTGAACATGTGTTACTCAATTTCTCAAAGCAAATGACATCCAAGTTTGACACGTACAGCATATGCATTTCCTGGCCTGACTCTGCATGTAGCTTGCTTTCCTTCTTCCTCTTAAAACCAAACCCAAACTTTTATGAATTACATTTCAGTACTCAAATGATTACAATGACCTCTCTCTTTACAGAATATTAGAAGCAACATAAAGAAACTCCTTCTGAAAGAACAGCAGCTTGTAATTGTCCTGATTTTTCCTGGATCTTTCTGCTAATCCATTAGAGAAACCACCTCCAGCAGGAATATAACGCATGACTAATCACTGCTTGAATTTAACCAGCCAATGTCTATTGGTAATATAGGGAATGAAGGCAAAAAGCAATGCAGAGAATCTGGGAATAGGCTGCAGTGGGAATATTTTGTTGCAAATTCTTACATTCTGATCCCTGTCACCCAAACAGATTCTATCCACTACAGCAGCCCCACCTTGCTGGAAACAGAACAAGTCACACTGTAAGTAAAATATTCATGTAAATATACTGCATTTAGACTTTTAATACACGGGATATCCACACTTACAACATTTGAAGATGGCTTAGAAGCAAAACTGATGGACAAACTTTGTGTAGGTATCTCCCTCCCCCCAACTTGGAGCTAAGTTTTTCAGTCATACCAGGGCTAAAACCCATTTCTTTCTTACCAAGATTTTCTCACATATTAAAAAATTAGGCTCATCCAGAATATATAGTGTGCATTTCAGTAACTTTCAGTATGAAATAGCATCTCCACAAAGATGACAAACAGCAGTCATCTTCAAATCATCCTCTCAAAATAAATACTACCTGTAGAAAAAGCAGGAATAACATATGGGACTATTAAAAGCTTAGAATTTGTGCCATTTTTTTAAAGTGACCTTTTGTAAAACCAAAATGTAACAGAAAAAATTGCAGACTGAAAAATACTTGTTAAATATTGGGAAAAAGAAAGTGCAAACAATGGATAATGTACAAATAATTGAAACAGGAAACAAGACACCTGCCTCGATGAAGGAACTGGGTGTTCATACAGACTCTATTCGGGTCCCAAAATCCATTTTTGACTAGCATCCCTCTAATTCACAGCATGTGCTCAAGTGCCACATCAGATTCAGTAACAGGAGTATATAAAGAAACATCATTTGCACACACAAAACATGAAGATAAATTTCTTTTTTAACCACTGTGGTATCAACCACATTTATAATTTTTCTTCTAGAATGTGATCAAATAAAACAGAAAACCAGAATGTATACATTGCTAATTTTTTAAGTAATGTTATGTACATTTTATTGCCAGTATATGCACAATGGTAAGCATAGAACTATAAATACACAATGTAATTAAACAGTAGAAAACAACAAGGATGTTACACATACAAAGGAAAGAAAGAGGAGATAGTATTTTCTTGATGTAGCTGCTAAAAAGGGCGAGTGGCGAGTTAGGACAGTCTTGGTTTTAAGTCTTTACATATATTTCTACAACTTTTCCTCCAGATAAATCTCTGCAATGGCATTGCTTCTTTAACAACCACATCTTACCTCTTTCTAGTGCATTCACTTCAAACTAAAGTGAAAACAACCTTTCATGTAACTACAAGCATCTGTTACTCACTTTTGCTTTTCAGTTCCTAGCAAGTAAAGTGTATAAGGAGTTTCTTATGATATTTGGCTGCAATGCTGAAGAATAGAGTTTTGAATACACATAAAGTGATAATTTGGGGGAAAAAAAAAAGAAAATAAAGATTTTCTGTAGATAGTTCTCCCACTGGGTGCTATATGCAGCAGCTCGGTCAAGAATTAGTCACCCTGAAGAGGTAGAGAGAATTTTAGCCTAGCACAGATCATCATCCTTGGCACCACTATTTTCTCTCTTATCAGGATACAGTTCCTACAACTAGACATCATCACAGTCACAGGGAAAAGAAATCAGGGAAAAATAAGGTTCCCCCATTCCTGGGAAGGGCAGTTCCACCCCAATTCTTAGTTATCAGCTTGCTGCTTATGTCCAAAACCAAAAAAAAAAGGAAAAAAAAACAAAGAAAAAGGAAAGGAAAAAAGAAAAAGACAACATTTAGGAACACATTTACTTGATCTTTGCTCTCTTTCCATTATCAAGTTCATAAATACAAAGAACCATTATTCACAATAAACTAACTCTTTTTCAAAAATGGAAAAACAAACCCTGGAACCATTTCCACACCTTAATCCAGATGGGTCTTGAGGATGCTATTCAAGAAAACCATGCAAGTAATTTGGTGCAGCTTTCCCAACTCATCCAAAATATATATATTTTTATCTTTAATTAAAAGGTGGCAAGGTCCATAGCAGTTGTGACTATTCCCCTCCCTCCCCCACCTTTAAATTCAATGCAGAAAATCTTGGTGCTTTTAGGAAGGTAACGAATAAATAGTTTTCTGCACTGTTGTCATAAAATCCCATGTGAGTTACAATACAAGACTACTTGTTCCAGCAATTAGGTTGAGAGGAAACATTCTAGTGATAAAGATAAATACATACTGAGCATGCTTGGGCAGAGCACTCCATTCTGAAGCATCCTGCTTGAAGAACGAAAGGTGACAAGGATGGTTCACGTCCATCAAGTGACCATTAACTCTGCTGCAACAAAGCAGACTGCCACACTATCACCAGGTCAGCAATGCTACCCTGAAAGGGCTGTCTCCCACAGGAAGAGGTACTGGTTGTACCAGTCCTGGGCTGTGCACACTAAATTCTTATTTATGCAACAAACATACAACCAATGAACAATATCACTTTTACAGAACTGGATCAATCCAGCTTTTTGTTATAGGCATATTTCTCAATCTCCAGAATACCCCAAACAAGCTGTAGATAATGATGAACCACCACCACAGTGAACGAGTCTCACTGCAGTTCAGACTAGTTCAGCCTTGTTTCACATCACTTCTTGTTTCTAGTGAAGGACATGATACTCAAAAGAGCAATAAAAAAGTAATGTTATCTGCAACAAGCAACAGAACTTAGAGTTTAACTTCTGAAGCTTAAAGCATACTTTTTAATTAGCATTTAAAAAAACCTCTTTTTTCATACAGTAACACTGGCAAAAGTTAATGGGAAGACACGGAGGATTGTGAACAGGATAGCTGATGGATTAGATAATGTTAGATTTTATTCTGCTTTGATCAACTGATGTTAATACTGTTTTTCCTTGGATCTGGAGTAATTCTATTGCAACAGTCACATGCAGGCTGAGGGCAGCCATGGGTTAAATAAAACAAAACAAAAAGAAAGAAAAAAAAGGAAAAAAAAAAGAAAAAAAAGGGAAAAAAACCCAAGAAAAAAGTTCCAGAAGTTGTATGCAAGAATTTTCCTTTCACGGCAGAGGGCCGTGCCCTTGCTTTAGGAGACCTGGGTGACTCTTGTCAGCTTCATTAGCTTTGTCCAGCCATATCTGCAGTGGCATCCCCTGGTCCAGAGCCTGTTTGTGCACGTTTGATGTAAAGGTTCAATAATTTCATCTGCAGATTTAAGACAGAAATTCACTTTGTTTAGTATATGCAAACTGTACAGACTGCAGGGATGGTACAACAAAGGAGACATTAAAGCACCTTCTTTTCCCCAAAAGCAAAACACAGTTGATTCAAAGGTAACATACTTGTCAATGAAAACAACAAACAGCAGAATGTGTGACAGGGCAAACTGCTCAATGTTCTTTAAGGATGTAAAGAAGAGAATGATCTAAGGTAGCTGGATTAAGATAGATGTGATGTTTTCCTCAGGTTACAATGCTGTTCTAAGTAAGGCAGGTTTGGGTATTTTTGGCTTCTATGTTGAGGTTTCTGGGCTCTAACTAGAGTTGTCGATGCTGGTACTTACTACAGATTCCAATACTGTCTAGAATCAACATTCAACACAATCACTGCCAGAGAGTATTTAAGATAACACTTTCTTCTTCACAGAGATACAAAATAAATTGCCCTGTTTTATTTCCAAAGACAAAGAAATTCACAATTAAAATATAGCTGTTTGTATGCAAAAACTGCATCTAAGAGATACCAATAAAACAATAAAATCCTGAATCAAAAAGATTCACTATTATTATTATTTTCAAATTAGAGCTACTGAAAGGACTGATGAAAACAGAACAGCAAGGAGGAAGAATAAAACCTCTGATGTACAAATCTATGTATTACATGTATTGCTTTCCAATCAGAACTTGCATGAAAAATAAGGCAAGAAATACTGATTAAGAAAAGCCAAGCTGAGTACAGCCACTATCACTACTAACAGTGATATACTCAGCAACTAGACTTGTTAAACAGCAGTAAGAAACATAATTTAGTATTTATCTTAATGCTGAAGTTTGTAACTTGCATAAAGATCTATGGATTTTCAGTTTTGAACATTTTATGACAGATTTATATTCATCCTCAGAAGGCCTCTGTAGCCCTGCTATGCATTCAAGTATGTACTCTTATGAAACTGCCTGGCAACTGCAACTGAAATGCAAATGAATTCATAGAATTATGTATGACACGAGATTTCTCTAAATGGTATCTTTTACTTACTTTACTGCCAGTGAGTTGACTGAGATGTGGTTTTAGTTCATCGCCAATTACTGCATGAATGGCTACAAGGCAGAAAACACATGCCTTACGAACGCTGCTCTCTGAATTATCATAACCCTAGAAAGCAATAAAATTAATGTTAATACCCTATCAGTTAATGATTAAAAGCCTTGGAAAGCTATTTACTTATTTACTGTGATAAATATATTGAAGTCTACGGTAAATTAACACTAGCGTAGCCCAGTGAGGCATTCCAGCATAAAATCCAACATGCAAATTCAGAGCATGCATTTACAAGGCAGGCTGATTATTAATCACCATTGATAATCATTTTCCAGACTCAAATCAAACCCCACACAATCCTGTTCATAAGTTACTCTGAAAACAGAGCTGCTGTGAGGCAATAGGGGAGTACATAAGAGAAACTGTTCTAGATCGTACAGGTATTTACGTCAAGCAGAAGACCACTCAGTTTAGAGCCTCCTTACTCTGAAAGAGGTTTTCTCTTAACAGGTTAGCTTCCATCTCCTTCCTTAATGAGTTTTGTTTCTTTGCCCCTCTGCCAGTACCCCATATGCCTGGCTGTGTCTCATACCCTCTTCTCAGAGGGTCCCTTCTCTGCTTCTCCCTTCCTGCAGATGTATGATCAGATCAGACCCATTAAAGACAGAAATCTGCAGAATGCAGCTGTCAAGCTCTCTTTATCCATTACATGCAAATTAATGTATCTTGGCTCTTGATAAGGTAGGAATGAATTTAAAGACAGAGAAACCTGTGATAGCCTTCTGCTTTTATTAAACTTTCCCCAATCAACTGCTCCTTTCCTCTTACCTCCCCAAAATCATAACTAATAAAAGCCTACAATTATACACGATAACAACACAGGCAACTTCAGACCAAATGATTTCAACTTGGAAAAGATACAATTGACAAAAAGCCCTATGTTATAACTAAAAGTATCTGCCAAGCTTACCTATGATCGGTACTTTATACCCTACCGAGATTTCCTTTGAGTTGTAAGTACAGCTATGATTTAACTACCTGCCAATCAAGAGTTTGTTCCCACTGAGTTGTTTTGCATCAAAGCAGCCATCAGCTATCAGACAAATAAAATCCTTCACGAGAACCAAACGATATTGTCTTTGCAATTCTTATATATTTCTTCTCTCCTTACCTGTATTAGACCTGGCACAATCTCTGGTAAAAGCTGAGTAAGGGTTTCTTTAGATACTCTTTCTATAACTTTTGTCTGCATTTTGATTGCAGCCAGATTAATGGGGTAATCTGCAGTTTGGATAATCGGACAGAGAACTTTGATGCACTGATCTGGGCTAATGGAAGTGGCCAGCATGGAAGCAGCTTCTTCAGCAGATCTCACCACCTATTGAAAGAATAAGTAAAAGACAGAAAAATTACATACAAGAGACTGTTACTATAGCCTGTTATCTGTCAGTAGTGGTTCTGAGCACAAGCATTTCCTACAGTATTGTAGAAATATGAGAATTAAGAACCCTTTTAGAATCTGTTTACAAGACTCCAACTGCTGGATATACTTTCTTAAAACCAAGACTCTTGCCAATATTCTGGGGCTAATCTATGTCCTTGGCAATGTGTGTGTTAACTTTTCAAACCTGCTTGTTGCATTTGAAGTGTCTCTATTCCACAGCTACACACTGAAGTATCACCACCTCTGTAGATGTGGTTTCTTGTGCAGTCATTTGTTAGGTCAGTGATCTTCCTATTAGAGCAGCTGTGGCACCTGCCATTTTAATGAGTCAACCACTGTACATAGTCAATGATGTACAAAACCCTCCATAATGATTTCTCTCCCTCCTTGTCCCTTTCACTCTCTCTTTTTGTATACATGAAACCAAGAGAGCAAAAAAGCACAGTAACAGAGAAGGACAAAGGAGGACAATTCAGTGTCATAGATACAGTAAATGAAACAGATCAAAAGGGTGCAGGAAAAAATGAGTTTCAGATGAGTGACAGAAGTCATCAGTATGGGAGGCACTGCAGTTAAACTTCAAAACTTAGTACTCCACATAAGTTCAATACACAGCAAGTACTCGTGTGTGGTGAGGGCAGGAGAAGATGCAACCATCTGGTAACATACCTGACTTCTTTCCGTAGCATCAGTGATACTGATGGGAACTGCTGAATACTGGGGTGGGTATTGTACTTACACTTCTTGTATCTACAAGTATTATCCTTTATTGTGTATGCACACACCATAAAGACTTCTGAGCAAGATTACAGTTATCCTTCTACTCCTGAATCCCCCTCACTGGTCTTGGCCACAGCCAACTCCTCCCCCTTTGATACACTCCAGTGTGTTCTACCCTAACAAAACTCTAAGCCATGATCTTGAATGGTGCAAAGCTGCCTAAAATTGGAAAGGGTTGACATGTTCAATCCCATGTCTGAACCATGAACCTTAATGAAATCCAAAAGCTCGCAGAGCTTTAGGACACCTATATATGGCTTAAGATGTCATACAAGGAAAAAGCTCCCTTCAGTTACTCCTTGAAAAGCTATAATGACACAACATTGGTTACAGCACCCATGACAATTGTTATCAGGGCTGATATTAAGCATTTGAGAGCTTATAAAACAGCAATTCTCTTATTTCCTGCATACCTCTGTAAACTAGTAACAGCTGAATGCTTATTACCCAAATTACTTCCTCACTAAGATCTGGTTAATTCCTCAAAACACTTTTGGGGCAGCTGTTTCATTTAGTAGTAATTTGTCATTATCAAACAGAGTAACTGATTACTCACCTCCTTATGAGGATCCTTATGTGCTTCTAATGTCTTCATGATGGTGAGCTCTGCATAATTCTTAAACCTTGCTGGCTGGTTTCTTAGAATTTCCCTTAGAACTTTCAATGCCAGAGCTCTAATTGCATGCTAAATATCAAAATAAATGAGTTAGGTATCTTTAAACAGACATATGGTTTAACATTTATTCAGCAGCTGAAAGAGCTTTCCATAATGGAAAAATATCAGATTATGCATTATGCATATAGATAGTATGGACCCAGTGTTAACAAATCAAGCTAGGAAAACAATCTTTAAGTCTCTCTTTTCGCAGATAACACAGGTGGCACATCATAAAAACGTTGATACCTAATAGAGTAAATTATGCCACCCAGAAGGTAAGTTGCAAACAATTTTACCATTCACGAGTGCTGATAGAATCTACAGCATCACATCATATAAATACATTTTTTAACATTCCTTTTTACTTTTGTTAGTGCTAAGTATTGGTGTATTTTTGATCCAGTTACGTAGAACTTGGTCTCTTCACAATGAGCATTACTGTATTTTAGAAGTACATTTTTAACTGCTTTGCCACACGTGATGTTGTGATATTCTAGGCTCCACCAGGGGCTATTAACAGAGGAGTTTTAAATCTCAGTGAAAAATGTTTCACTTACTCTATTATGTGGGAATGGACAAGCAAGAACACTTGAGAAGGTGAGTGTTACTGATGCCCTTTTCACTGTCAGGACACTCAGACTTCATGACATCTATACTTCCATAGTTGTTTTTCAAGACTAACTGGAATTTGTGCCTTTCTGACAACCCATACAAAATTCAAACATACTGAGAATAAATCACATGCTCAGTAAACATTCATAACTGGATTAATCTGAATTTACCTCCTTATCTCCAAGTGTTTCAAGCAGCAAAAGTAGAATGGTTTTGAAGTGCTCATCCCAAACACCGAAGGACTCTTCCTGAGTTAACTTCATGAGCTCATACAGGGCAGCCTTTCTTTCCTCAACTCTCTCATTATGGTTTGATAACTCTTTCAGTAACTCTGCAACCAGGTCAGAATGGTCCATAGGAGGCTCTGCCAAAAAGGAGCACACAAACACAGTTCTCCAGTCACTGTAGTTAACTATTAGCGCCTGCTGTGCAACTGAAAGATATTGTCTACAATGGCTATCTGGCTTCCTAGCATGTTTTTTCTCTCCCCAAATTTGTCTGCTGAAGTTGCAATTTGGCAACTCTATTTTCAGTGCTGAACAAGCTTACAAGGACGAAAATCCCCTACAATGATATTACAAACTCCCCTGTAAACTAGCTTACTGCAAGAGTTCTTATGCTTGCAACACACACAAGTGGTAAGTACTCTACATCCTCTTATATATCCCTGTCTATACAGAAAGTGCCACCTTTCCCATATGACTCATCCAAGATGATTAATCTGTCTTTCCTCTGTTGGTATCACAGAATTGCTCAAGCTTTTGGAAGCCATGGTTCCACAGCAGGGAAAAGAGCATGCACAAGAATGGTGCTGGGTACACAACTGCTGAAATGGAAACAAACCAAGGCCATGGGTCCCACAGAGATTCCCAAAAGCAGTCATTGGGAGATGGCCTGAATTTTAGTTTTGATTAGGGAGAATTCCATGGTAATCGAAAAAATGCACCAGTAACACACCCCACATTTGTGAACACTGAAGAGATCTGCAAGCAGTCAAAAACCTTAAAACTGGTCTTAATGAAAATGAAATACCAAGTTGCTGCCTTCATTCCACCATCAATACCCATAGAATCATACAATGGTTAGCACTGGAAGGGACGTAGCCATTAAGAGAGAAAAGCATGTAGCTTCCATCTCTGCATGGAGACTTCTGGATAAACTAACAAATACATATTCTTTATAGAAAAGGTTCAAAGTATTGGCATAAAATGTAAATGTTCCTGCATTACCTCTTTCCTAAAATTATCCTAATTATTAACACATAAAATACATTTTCCATCATAAATTTATTAGGTCATATAAAAATTATAAAACCATTCCCCCTTATTGATGAAATTCTAAAAGTAACAAATACAAATGACTGAATGCATGTGGTATAACTAAATCCTCATGGTGAGCACAGGAATGAATGTAGGTACTTTGTTAAGGGCATTAAAGAGCAGAGCTCTTTGCACTACTGCTCCAGGCAGGACAAACTAATCCTGGATGGGGATGCTTCACTCCAGCCAGGCATGAGTTTTTGCAAAGCCAGGACATGTTGGTACAGCACAGATCACATTTGGTTTAATGCAATATCCAGAAATACATTACTGGAAGGTATAAAGAGGCTTATCCCATGTAAAACAGGGTCCCTGTAATGCAGAATCTCGATCATGAACTGTCTCTCTATATGGAAGCAAAGGTATTTAATGACTGCTATTTGCGTAACATGATTTGCAAAGCTTTGCTTTCCCCTCAGTCTTTTACAGAAGAGAATGACTGGCCACATGCCTCTTCTCTGAACAGAAAAGAGACATGCACCTGACTTGGATTGGGTTTTAGTTTAATGTAAACTTAAAGCCAACTTTGGCAGTAGCTGAATAAAACACCATGTCAGAAAGCAACTTTGTTCTTCAACACTTTAACACATCTTCCTGGATAACAGAATTAAAATTGTCAGAAGAAGGAAAATTCTTCCTATTCTTACTAAAGTCCCTTAAGAAATTTCTTCCCCTAAAACCTGATTTTCATCTTGAACTGAATACACAATATCAACAACAACAAACACCAGATTATGAACAATACCTCCTACTTTTTAAAGGAACAGTGGTAGCAATGATACTTTGGAACCTTCCCAACATTTAGAGATAAAAGAATTACCAAAAGATATACTGGTAAGTATTAAAAAGTAGCTTTACAAGCCTACAAACCAACAGCCTGAGCTCTGAGATTCACATGGGCTGAATGAACCACCTTCCTGGTACAAGCTGCTTTGTTTTGGGGTGGTTCTCTCAAAGAATGTTTAGTCAATAAAAAATGCCAATGCCATGTTTCAAATACAAATATATTACTAACAAAATTCTTCATCTTTCCCCTAGTTCCCAAACCGGTTTGATCCTGTTTCACTTCCTTACTGTAACTCTTCCCTTGCCTTCCACCCCTTTAAATTTCAGTCATAAAGCAATCAGATAAGTAAATTTATATTGGCAATACTGCTACAGGATGTGTTACCAGAAGTATACAATACACTTCAGTATTTATCTCATTTCTGTCCTTAATCTCTACAAATACCAGGCAATGCAACGTTACTCAAAAGGATTACTAACAAATAAACTAAGTCAAAATGCAGCATTTGTGAAAACCTCTCAAAGCAGCAGCACTGGTGATACATCTATTGCTGATCATAAATTCACAATCTGAACTCAGGGATGGAAAACCTCACCATTTCCTTTCTATTCTAGCACAGAATGCAGTCTGAAGCTCACCATCAGGGAACTGCTCTGCATCATCATCAAACATGGCTTCTTTCAAAGCAGATTTATTAAATGAACTGATACCATCTGAATAATTGTATGGGTTATACTCTCGTGAGCGTGGGGAGGAGTGGGGAGGCATCGTGTTGAGTAAGGAGGTTTTGTTATCCAGAGCTGTTCGGCCGGTGTCACTCCCACCACCTCCTGCTATTCCCGAAGCACTGCAAATCTGCAGGGAAAGAAGTATCATAGCAGCGTATGAAAACCACACTCACACATTTTGGTTAAAGACATCACTAATTCATCCATGCAGCAAAAACTGGTTTACAAATTTATTTCAAATTAGCCCTCAAACAGAAGCCTTCGTAACAGTTCCCTACACTTTGCTTGCCTTCAAAACCAGGAAAGTGCACACAGTCCAAAAGAATTCATGAACTAGCAGCAGCTGTCAGTATTTTATCTCAGAAGCCTGATGCCAAGTAACTAAAAAGATGTTTAAGCACATCCATACTTCACAAGCTCAACAAATGTGAAAGCTGAAGTCCACAGGAAGAGAAGTACAGAACACTGCACATAGCACTGGAACACCCACACAGTCTCTACAGAATAAAGTCTTTGGAAAACTACACATTAAGGTGCAGAGCTTCCAGAACCTCAATTGCAGCTGTTTTACAAGATAATAGATTTTTAAATGGCTAACATTTTAAGCAGATGAAGAGCTGGTGCTACTTAGAATTAGCATTTACGTTTCCAAAATGTGGCTCAAAACCAAGAGCAAACTGGTCTAAAGTTCTCAAGTAACTGAGGAGAAATGTTCCATTTCAGAAGTTGTAACACACAAACCTACTGAAAATGATGCTTCACTGTCTCTAACAACTCAGCCATTGGCTTGCTTTGCTGGCACCAAGATGAGCTTACATACTCACCGAGTCACCATCGTCTTTTTTGGACTCCCTTTTTACAGGCTCGTTCATATCTTCCTGACTACGGAAGCTGAAATTCTGAATGGCTTCAGTGACTCCACGAAGAGAGCTGTAAATATCTTCAGAATTCATGTTTTCAGTGTCATAATCAAATGCACTGTGCGCCACCGAGAAGGACAGAGGAATTAAAATGGATTGATTTTGTGACCCTGTATTTGTAAGTAACATTAGCATGGAACTACAGAGACTTGGGAAATACTAATAAATTTATTCTTTTTCCTGAAACACATGAAGGAAGAGATCTGGTTCTTCACACAATAAAACAATGTTATAATACATCTTAGCAAGTGTACTGCCACTAGAGAAAGCACTGGGAATAGCTAGCAAAGGGATACATGATGCAGCAGCATTTGCCTGAAAAAACAAATGACTTCTGCTCTGTTTCCCTCTTGTGAATATGAAATAACTGTATTTTACACCATCCTCTCTAAAACGTTCCCAAGTAAGGAGGACCAATGCAACCTGACAGCTCTCACAGTCGGCTTATTGCTAAAAGCACCACAAGGCTACATTACCTTGGTGACAAGGTGTTCTGTGATGTATTGGTTGGGGATGTGAGAGGACTTGACCAGCTTGCTGGGGAGCGTGGAGTAGGTCTTGTTAAAGGACTTCCCATTGATCCCTGGAAGGGAAGAGGAGAGAAAAGGTACGCCAGTAATACCTCAACTGTCCTTTTAACTTACTGTGTTTGTTTTGTAGTGCCCAGAAATACTTAAAGAGCTTCTATTTAGTTCCTTGTATTGGCTGGCCAATTACTACTTACTTCAATCAGATATAATTTAAAGATGAATAAAGTAGAAAGTACTCTTAAAAAGCACATTCAAACTTATTAAAAGTCACTTGGAAGCAACATAGACTTAGAAAGTATCATTTTCTGGAGGAAAAAGAAAAGGCATTCCATAAAGAGTGATATCTACTACTAAGACAGACTTCCACATAGGATTTGATTTGCTTCTTCTCCTCTACCAAACCTTCTTGGTCTTACCAGTAACTCTACTGAAATGGACTTAGGTTCAAAACACCAGTAACTTCCGAAAGAAGAGAGATGTCGATACCTGACCACTGTTGCCTGTATTCCGGAGATGATTATGGAGAAGCTTTGTGGCTCCATCCTGAAATGTTTTTGGTAAAGCACCCAACAGCATTGTAAATTCTGGAGTGTTGAGTTCAAAAAGAGAGATCAGCACTGACTGTGCAGCCTAGAAGAAGAAAACACATATGAAGACATCAATTTTGGTTTCTAAAGTAATTTTATCAGCAAGAGATGCTAGTGAGTGGTAATCACAAAACGTGACTTATGCCTTGATCCGAGATGCCAACAGATGTGAACAAAAGCAACTCCTATTTGCTGGTAAGCTGGAGGTTATTGATAAACCGAGGCATACAACAACAAGCTTGCACAATCATTTTGTCAAGCAGTGTTTCAGAAATGTGCTCCTCAACCCACCCCAGTCTGCTCTGGATCCCCACTTGCTAAGAAAACCACTAAAGGAATTTCCCAAAAACGGCTTTTTAAAGGGTTTGGCAAGTTGAACAAATTTGAAGAGAATAATGGAACACACCAGGCAGGAAGAAGCCTGGAATGCCTTTGCCTGAGTTCTGCAAGTGCTAATTACAGATGATGGGTAATCAACACACTGGCTTGAAAAGGAAAAGTTCTCATTTTAGAAATTAGAAGAGACAACAACAAAAACCCACCCGCAAACAGATACCCTAATTTGGAATGAGACAGTCTTGATTCTGAGTTGTGATTGTAGCGTTTGATGTTCTTTATAACTAATCCTACAGCCAAACCAGTTAATGAACCTTCCCCCCATTCCTGCCCCACTTCCTTTCTCTTGTTAATAAATAGGCAAACATCACCAGGAATTATTTAGCTGACTACATAGTCCAAAGATGAAAACTGCTAAGTACTGGAGCTTGTAGTCTACTGGATGTCACCTCCCACACTCCCAAAGTTCCTCTTTAATGTCACCCTCATGCTACAGCACAGTTTACTATTTATTTCCTTTTAAATCTGAATCAAAACCACCAGAACTCCTTACTGACAAAGCAACACAGTAAGTGACACAATGGTTGGGCTCCCTCTAGTAAAGAGATGTTGACTGCCCGACTTAGTGATGTTTGTACATTTTGATGAATATTCACTGGATAGCCTAACAAACCTGGCAACACAGCAGCCAAACTAACACAGGCAATGAAGGGCTAGAGACAGAAGTTCTGCAGGATTGTTTAATAGTCTCTTTGTAGTACAAAACTGATTCTAAGATTAACCTACTCTGTCTAGTTTATACAGCTCCACACCATGCTTTGCCACGCACTGGAGAGAACCAGTGCCTCATGCTAGACAGAATGATAGGCAGCTTGCTCAAGCAGCAATATACTTCAAGCAAGCAGCTTAGAAAATTCTTCTAAGGCATTTATTCCCCTTATTTTGCTTTCAGAGCAATGAACTGTAGCATTTTTTAATTAGAAGTGGAAAGCCAAGGTATGAGCACACATACCAACACATATCCCAGTGTTAATGGCAAGAATACTAGAATGTTAGATTGCCATGAACTATCTTTGCATGCTCGTGACTGGCTGATCCTTTTCATTTTTATTCCCTATTCCCTCTGACAGCCTTTCCTTCAAGTGAACACCCTGAATGCCCTCTACAGTCTGCTGTTAATGTTCTTCTGCTCTTTGTTTTCCCTACAGTCAGAAATCAATACCAAGCAAAACCAAAACAAATCCAGCAACTGAGCAAAGGCTTGGGAATTAGCACTTCCCTTTTCCTGTCCTGTTATCCACATCTCTGCTCCGTAACACTCTGTCTATTTAAGCTGCCAATAAAATGATATAAGAGACAGTCCAGGGTCATGTTCGGAAAGAAACATGATACCATCAAGTCTGCCCAAAGCAAAGCTCAACCTGAATTTTCTAAATTGGTATTGACTCACAGAAGGTTTCCAACTTTCCCATTACCAATTTTCACTCTCTCTTCCTTGGGAGAAAAAAGAAAAGGCATTTTAGAGTATTTAGAGGATTTTCTTCTCCTCAGCATAAGCTCTCTCTTGAGATTTATGTGCAGTCATACAGAAATCAGCTTTGAAAGTCTGCAATGAGGACTGGGAAGATTTTGTTTGTTTTGTTCTTAACTACTCCAAGAAGCTTCCAATTCTTTCCAGAAGAATTCTAATTTTAGAATTGGACATTCTGAAACACAGAATTTGACCTTCCAGAAAGAAGTCCCATGTCACTGAACTGCACTGACTGCCTGACTGCAGACATCTAAAGTAAGAAAGGAGTTTTCCCAATGCTGACTAATGGAAATGTTCTGACACTAACCAAACCAAAACAAACCCAGCCCAACCCATCAATTACACAGAAATACACTTGCAAAACCTTCTGATTTGAAGAAATCATAATAAGTTCTGTAAGCTTATTAAAATAAATGAATTATAAAGCCTGCAATAGAAGGCTCTAAAGCCTGTCAAGAGAACAAAACGCTTTATACCATCAGAATAACTCTTAACTCCTTACCAGTGAAACTGTATTTTCTAGAGTTATTCCAGGCTTTTGGCAGTTGGTTGCCTCTAACAGTTGTGTTATGGAAAGAAAAAATAAAATGAGAGAACTTCATATAATTAAGATGTTCCAGATGGTTAAACTCACCAGCAATTCTTTCCACGATTCAGTTACTTACTGACATAAAAATGCTTATTAGAGATATGAAGCAGCAGATAAGACTGCTTGCCACGTGCCTTAGTACTAAAACTTCACTGATTCAGAAGATAGTCTTGCTTCATTCTCTGCCTGTTTTATGGTCTTATATACGTCACCAGAATATGGTACTAGGCAAGAAAAGTTAACAGGATATAATCTACTGCTGCTTGCTCATACTCATAAAGTTATATAAGAAGAGAAAGACAGAAACATTACCTCCTACATAAACTCTCCTATGGGTTTTTTATTACATATTACAGGTATAATGAAGGTGTGGAAGCTATTTTGATTTTTGTTCTATTCACATTACACACTTCATGAAACAGCTCCCACTGTTTTCTCTCTATTCTCTCCTACAAAACACCCCTCCTACACAAAGGAAGTTTTGGTGCTGTTTCCAGGAATGATAAAGATACCAAAACTCAAACATCATTGAAACCAGTAAAGGAAATCTAAACAAATGAATTGTTTCAACTCTTCAAACTGCAGAAGTGAACAGAGAAAAACAAACAGAAGAGTTAGTTCTCTGGTCAGAGATGCTTGCACTTGTAAGCCATAAAGTAAATATGTTCATTTAGCCCTCAAAAAGCATTAGTATGCTGGTAATGGAAGCTAAGATGGAATAGAATGGCTGGTGAAAATCAGTCAGAACAACTGAACTCCACTCCACCAAAGTGCAAATAAACTCCAAAGGTTTTTGCATTCTTTAAGTTGAAGGACTATTCAGAAACTCTTTCCAAGACTGCATCAGTACATTTCCCATGGTTATTCAATACTCTGATGTATGCCTGCAGCTCACAAATACTGATTTTCACTGCACAACAATCAAATGGAAAAAGGAGTTTTGCTCTGGAACTGCAACACTGAAAGAACAAACCTTTGATATGGACTTACTAAAGCATAAAGGGGCTGAGAAAATCCAACAGGGACTGAACCAAGTTTGCTACCAAACCTAATGCTCTTCTTAGGAACATGCAGTCAGTATCAGAAGGTGGTCTCTGAAGTAACATTAAAACTACAAAAGAAATGCCCACTGAGGTGATTTTAATACCAGGGAAGTGCTTGAAACAGTGATTCCTTCTATTATGAAAGATAACCTAAAGTTTTTAACATACCTGAAAATACAGCTCTAATGGAGTTTCAAGATGTGTTAATTTCAAGTTTTTACTTACACTCTTATATGTACAAGTTTTGTCAAAGTTTTCCTTTGTCAATTCCAAACCTTTACACAGAAAACCTAGGTGTGTTTGCTGAGAAGGATATAAAAGTAACTTTTCTCTATGAAAAAAATAAGTTTGTTCTTAAAGAAATCTGTTTGCTTGTTTAGACAAGAAATATTGGCTTCTCTGATTAGCCAAGACACTTGGAATACAGTGCAATTGTAAACACACATTAACAAACATACCTTCCTAACATCTGAGCTTTTAGGTTCTGTGGTCCAGGTGATGATTCGAGACACTGCTAACCTAGTTTCACTTGAGTTTACAAAATCTCCCGGATCCATCTGTTGTGCAAGAGTCTCTATGTATTTAAGGATTGCAACTTTAACCTGCAAAGAGAAAGAGAGTCAGGTGGACAATGAAAATGGTGGGCTTCCAAGAACAAGTGTGCTCACAGAGCAGAGTGTTCATCCCCTAAAATAAAGGTAAACATCTTTTCAGCACTGATATAAAACTCTACATGTAAATCAATTTACAAATGGATATAACATTCCAAGAAGGGAATTATTCCACAGAAATTCAAATATTAACAAAAACTGAGATTGCACTGGTAGCAACTAAAACATACACAGACAGGTGCATATGCAGAAGCTTGTATTTAACAAGAAGAAAAGCAAAGTACTCAGAATATTTAAGAATCAACAAGACTCTTAAGAACCATTCAGAATTGTTAAGAACATTTTACAAGTGCTAAAATGAAAAATGAACATCATCTGATGCACCAATTATTAGTTCCTACTATAGAGTTAACACTCAGCATTCTTTTCTCAAACACCAGAGCTGAGCAGTTGCCATCCTTGGGGATGAGCCACATGAATCTTCCCATTAAACACTAAAAAAGTATAGAATAGAATTTCTATAGAAGACTTTGGAGGGTCACATGCACACTTTTCCCTCAATGATATATGGATGACAGACATGGAATTTATCAGGACACAAAATCTGTCTCACTTCCTCTTTTATCTGAGCATCATTTCCTACTCCACTGACTCTGTTTTACTGCAGCCTCTCTCTAGCTTCTCCAACACTGCACCCCTGCAAAGCTTTGGGCAAAGGGCAATAGCTGTATCTCCCTAAAATACTTATCTCCTGCTGCTGCAGAGGTCTGTCACACAATCCATCAATGAAACTGGGGATCTCTTTAGGCCACCTATTTGAATGAGCTACTTTTATTTCCAGTAATAATTACAGTGAACCAGAAATACCTACCAGGATGGAGACACCTACGTCCATCATAACCAGAAAGAGAGTTCTGGGTGTGTTTTCATTGTTCATGACTTGTAGTACAACTGTTCTGAGCAAAGCTATTTAGTAAGTTCCCTTGGTCAGGAGAACTTGTAAGCTATTGAAAACTCAAGATACACTGACATATAGATTAGTAAGGACAGCTGATAACATAGATCAATAATGAATGCTTCACTTTCACAGCAGCTATTGAAACTTGACTCCTCCAAAGTTACACAACAATCAGCAACTGGAGGCTTTCATCTTATTCAGATCAACATCAGCAAATGCAGGAAAACCCACACTATTTGTTAGATCTTACCAAAAGCAAAAAACCCCAGAACACCAGCCATCTCCACAGCAAAACCCCTTGGGACACATGGTTTTACAGACACCAAATAACAGTTACAATTTCCGGGTTACCAAGTGAAACAACAGTGCTGTTTCACTGCACAAGATTTACAATGATCTATCACACCTTACAAAAAGTACTGTTAAAAACTGTAACCCTTAGAACACACAGAGGCATTTCTCCCAGGGAACAAACTCAGGAGCACTCTGTCTGAGAGCAGTATTATTCAGTGTTTAAACTACTCTCACAGAGTAAACCTCTTCTGGACCCTCTTGTGGAGAGATGAAGGCTCTCAAGAGACAGAAGAGCACTGAATGGAAGATGGATAAAGAGTTCACACTCACAAACCTTTTCATAGTGACACCGATTCCAAATACTTAAACTTTGGGTAAGAGTGGGTTTCACTGATTGCTTTTGAAACAAAAACTTGTGGAAGGGGTACCTTTCTAAGCTGAAATACAGTGAGACAGGATCATTACAGATAAAAACCCCATCCTAAGTAAACTCCAGAACAGCCACAAATCTACTTACAGTGTATTTTTGTCACTATTTCCAGTAAGTATGTACAAAATTGAGATTTAGAAATAAAGATGTAACTAAGGACTAGAGGAGTAGCTCTTAGAGGGATCTAAGTCCTCTTCAACAGTCTATTTCAGCTCTTTGTGAGAGCAGATTTTCGACTGCAGTGAAAGCAGCTCCAGGGATTCCTACACTGAATATCTGGTCAACTGCAGCAAAAACCTTTGTTAACAAATCAGCATTCCTGAAGGACAGAAAAGGTTCAGAAACTGCTAATGAACTTCGGTCACAATGCTTGAATCAGTCCCTCACCGAGTGTGAACTGTTTGATATTCAACCTGAGAAACATGAAAGTGATGGTTTGAAGGGTATTTCAGGACAACCCCATCCTTTGGGAAGCACATGTTCTGCACCTGCAAAAATAAGCTTAATAGATTATATCCCATCCAGAAAATTTGAGTCCTGTGCCCAATTACATTTGACCAAAACAGATACATGCATCTGGCACCTGCAACAGTGTTTCAGCAGTTCTCCACACTTACATGTAATAGTACAGCAAAAGGAAGAGGGATAGAGCACAATACACTGTGCTGCATCCACCAGGGTTTAGGTTACTAGAGTTGCGTCTTTCCTATGTTTGGTCCTAGCTATCCAAATCCACTCTAGTAACTTGACTTCTACTGTCCAGGACTTAGCCGTGTTTGTAAGAATGACCATGACAGTTTAAAGAATCATGATTTTTTACTACTACTACGTAAAAAAACAGAGGGAAAAGTCGTGTAGAATGGAATCCTCCTGTAGAGCCACTTTCTTATCTATCATCCTTTCTTATATCTCACCACCTTTAAGGATGCTGAAAGTCCTCTCTCTGTTTTTTCCTGTCACAGTATCTAGCCCAAAGGCACACTCTGCAACAAAATAGTCCTTCATCAGAGCAAGAACAAAAGCTGAAGACTTCAAGAAATGGAGCAGCCCTAGGATGATTGATTTATCTGTCAGCAATCTGAGTGCACTGCAGACGGCATTTGACAAAATATCCAAAGATGCTGATATTAAATAGATAGTTCTGCAACTGATTTCAGTAACTTCACTGTCTGGATCCTGAAGTTGTAGTTATCTCATAAAGATGGGAGCATGGGGCAGATACCACTTTCTTCTGATAAAAGATTACCTTCACTTACACAGTTACACACTTTACTGTCCCCAAAATTCATTTTAAATGCTGGAAATTATTTACAGAATGACTTCCCATTAAGTATTTCAGATTTCTTAAGCCCTTCTAGGTCACAGAGTAAATATGACTGAATTTAGCCCCAACTCAGCCTAGCAGGAGTCCATATCTCATTCCAAATCTATACTCTCAGACTCTGAAACCTGCCTGATACGTATTTACCAGCTGTACTACTATATGGAATAAAGAACACCTCCACTATCAAATTCACCTTCCTGGGGAGGAAAACTAAGTGAAACAAAACGAAACCAAATTTGTTCCAAGGATTTATTTAAACAGCAAACCGATTTTTACTACCTCATTTGCTGTCTTCAGTAAATGACAGCAGTCCCTTTTTAACACACGAAGCAACAGTGGTCAACGTATCAACTGTCCTCAAAAGCTTAAAAATATAAGTTTTACTGTATTGTAGACAAAAAAAGGCATATTCATGTGACTTCAAGTTCAACATAGCTTGGGAAAAGTCATATTCTTGTGCAGTATCAAACCATGTAAAAACATTTCGTGCAGGATAGAGCAGAAAATGCCAGTTATCATATGCTTGTTATTTCCCCATTTATGACACTTGTAAACCTTATTAGGATTTGATGCATTTATCCTAAAATCGACTCTCTTGGGCACTATAAATGTACTACAGAATACTTTTTTCATTTGCAGTTATGCTGACAGGTCTCCAGGATAGAGATTCGTATGTAAAAACGTGTGTAATTATAAAACTACACACTGCTTTCAAGAAAGGAAGTGCACCACAAAGGCAGCTGACTTTTAATACAGGAACACCAGTTCATATCAATATTAAAATAGTTTCAATTAATTCAAGACCTATCAGGCTGAACACATGGAAAACAACAACAAAAAATGAACTATGAAAACAGGATTGGGAAATCACAAACATAAAATAGAAGAGAATCAATAAGAGTGAGTTTGCATAACCAGCTCGATGTTAGGCGGCCACGCTTCTGTTGCCCATTTTTACTGTTCTGTGGGTTTATTAGCTCTCCCTTGCAGCCAACGTTTTCATACCAGTGTCATATTTAAGACTGAACAACTGCATGCTTCGAGTTTCTCGCACAGGTTAGTAGCAGCATATGAATGCATTCGAATAAAATTATTGGAAACACTGTAAGAGCTTGACATAGGGTTAAGAATAAAGACAATAATTCAGACAAAAACCTTTGAGCTCCAAAAAGAGCGAAGCTGGTCCTGCAGTGCTGGCTTGACTGTCTGAAAGTTTACAAAAACAAAATCCACTAATTGAAAACCTTTTTTAACAACACAAAAATCACAATCCAAATTCAAAGATTAAGACAAGCAAATGTCTATCAGTGAAGATTTCTGCTTGCAATGCAAGACTGATAATGCTTACCTTCAGGCTAGGTGTTTGGGTCTGGTCAACAGTAAATCTCATCAAAATACTGAACTGGAGGTCATTTGGAAAAGATTCCCTGTAAAGCAAACAAACCAAATCAAGCTTTAGTACTTCTAAAAGAAAAACACATTCTGCAAGTTCTGTTGGTATTCTTTATGTATCTGACTTCCAGAAACATTCACCTGGCATGTGAAGGACAAAATGCAAGAAATTCCTGCTTCGAAACACATACAATTAAATATATAATGCAAATAATAAGGGATGACATAATAATATCATAGTATTCTGATTCTGTGCAATCCTCAAATTAACATACAGTAGCACTGCTAAAGGTGCTCACTTCTCTGAACCATCCTCTTCAAATCTGGTTGCCCCCATGCTCCCACATGGCACACGTTGCATATGACCCTCATGGGCTCTGCTGCAGCAGATCCCATTCCCTCTCTCCCACAACATGCTCCATACCCTTCCCCAGACTTCACAGCAGATCTGCCATGTGAACAGGTACTGCAGAGGCCCAAACAGCTTAGACTGTCCCCTACTTCAGACAGTAGGTCCCAGAGCCCTTCCAATTGTAAAACCTAGCTTTCATTTGGAAATAAAACTGGCTATACAGCATAGATGGTCCCCAAAATCACTTAAAATCATTTTGTAATCAGGCTACTTACAATGTTTGGAGAGAAGGGAGGGAATCATATAATGGTTTGGGTTGAAAGGACCTTAACATCATCTAGTTCCAACCCCTTGCCATGGGCAGGGACCCCTTCCACTGGAGCAGGTTGCTCCAAGCCCCTGTGTCCAACCTGGCCTTGAGCACTGCCAGGGATGGGGCAGCCACAGCTTCTCTGGGGACCCTGTGCCAGCACCTCAGCACCCTCACAGGGAACAGCTTCTGCCTTGTATCCAACCTGAATTTCCCTTGTTTAAATTTGAAGTCATTACCCCTTCTCCTATCACTACAGTCCTTGAAGACAGAAAGGAAATCCATTATTGCTGTAATTCCTTCAAAGCCTGCTGACACGGAGAGCTGAATATTGCACAATGCTATTGTATGAAAACGTAGGCCAAACACAAGCATTACATCACTGAGGACAAGGCAAGACAACAAACATGTGGCTCAGCTGCACAATCTGGAATCAGGTAAGCAATATCACATTAATTGTTCAGCATTAAGAATTCAAACCCTTAACCAGTTGAAACCTTAAGTTTCAAGATCTTGTATTATCTCTGCATTTCTCTCCAAGAATCTCAAAGCACACACACACAAATCCCCTAGAAAAACCCAAACACCCCAGAACTTGAAATAGAACTTGAATTATTCTGGATTTGGTTTAGGGTCTCTTTTAGTTCTTTATTTAAGAACACATTACCTTGTGACATCGAGTGCCTTCTGAACTTTTGCTTGCACAGAGCCAAGCAAATCAGCACCCATCTTTTTCAACAGCTGTGTCAGCAGCACGAACAACCAGTCCTGCAGATCTTCTTTATGGACCTGGATGAAGTCCACCAGCGTCTCCAAAAACATACTGAACACCTAAAAGGCAGAAGAAGATGGAAAGAGGGTAGGATGGGGCGAAAGAGGAGATGACACTGACGTATGCTGAACTTACAAACAAAGAAGAAAGCAGTAAGGGAATCAGAGGCAGAGAAAGGCAGTGTTTTGCAGCCAAGCAGGAAAAGGAAGAAAATAAAATGAAAAGGAAAAGGAATCTGTCTTGCTTTCCCATTGGATTTTGAGACGAGAGTACATTGGAAATGTTAGCCCACTTCTGTAGAAGTTTGCCCATTAGGTATTCCATGCAGTTTCGTCAAGAAAAGAAATGCTTACTGTGATGGCTGGCGCAACCTCAATGTTTGTTCAGTAAAACTTCATCTTTTTGACCCTTTCAAGCTTTATCATTAAGTTGATTTGACATTCCTTGAAGACCACAAAACCACTTTCTCTCCACAACCAAAAAAGCTGCTATAATTCTATAGCAAAATAATCACTGTAAGTATCTGGCTTACTAAATACTGCAAAATCATGAAAGGTAGCCAGTTCCTTTATGTAAAATATTTGGGGAACAGAACAAGATTCTCCTGCCATTGCAGCTATCCAAGCACAAAACTGCTCACCAGAGTAGGGGAAAAAAGCCAGGATGCACTTCAGACTAGCAGGTGTTTAAAACACAGAAATGTTTTTGTCTTTTCAAGAAGATATTATCCACTGCGTTCTTTTCAACAAATAATATTGTATATAATAAATACAAATGATGTTGGAAAGTCTATATTCAGTAGGAAAACCCCTGTTGTACTTCTAATAACCTCAGCACTCAGACCAGGAAGAAGGGCTTTTTGGAGGGATAGGATAAAGCAGGGCAGGACAAATGGGTAACTGTTGAAACAGCCTTTCTAGTATCTCACTCCTGACTTTTTCAAGGCCTGTGGGGATGCACATGCTCTATGCTTGTGTGGCCTGTGGGTTTCCTGTTTCTCTAACAAGAAAAATAGATGTTTGGGCTGCTCCAGCACATGGCTCTGTACAGAAACAGAAGTATTGCTAAGAGGGTAGGAGAGATTTTGTCCTAAGTGTTTATATGGTTACACGGTTGGAAAAGGCTGCTGCAGAGGAAGGGCTGAACCCCTCACCTTCTGCCACTGACCTGCCTTGTCATAAGCCCAAACTCTGCTGCTATGAATGGATGATCCCCAGCTGTGATCAGACCTCATACAGCTGCAGAAACCAGCTTCCTTCCACAGCACTGACCAGGTACAGAGGAGTGAGCGCATGCTGTTGCATGCCTTCATCAGTCATAGGTGAATTACATCTCTTCTCATGTTGGTAATCAAGACAGGGAGAGCAAATTCACACCGTGAAGTGGAAAAATCCACAGAGGTATCTTTAAAGGAAGTGCCTCAAAATTGGTATTAGAAATAAAAAATATAACTCATTCTTTTTGCCAAGAAAGGCTGGACCACATGATCCCAGAGGTGCCTTCCAGCCTCGTGTCCTATGATTTTATGATTCTTTCGGGATCTAGTAAAGACCAGGGAGAATGTTTCAATAGACATCTTAAATAGTGAACAGCTGTGTTAGAAATAAACCAATACAAAACCTACTCAACATAAAGCCCATCAGGATCACCTACTTTATATAACTTCTCTTTTGGGACAAGCTACACCAAAAGTCATTAAAAACAACAGTAACAAAATACAGCTGTCTTGCAGTATGAGGTTTAAAAATTACCCTGACAGTAGTGGGAAGAAGTTTTTATGCTCAGGGCTGGAAATGTCTTCTGTATTCATCTGAAAACTGAAACATTATCCCACACTGCAGATGCACAAGTAGTGGGCATAATTTTAAGACCCAGGCAAAACCAAACCAAAAAGCACTTTGTGTACTGTGACATGACAGTCTTTGGATTTCACAGCCCTAAAATAAGGGGAAAAGATATTGGACTTTAGCAGACAACAACAAAAATTCTGGTGCTGTAAATTATACTTGGGGTCTTACAATCATATTTAAACCCTTCAAAGTAAACTGTAGAGCTCAGCAGAAGTTAAAACTGTACTGGTTTCTCTGAGTTTGCAGACACTGACACACACGTCTGTCCATTAACGTGCAAGCTGGACAAACTGGTTACAGCCTCTCGATGAAGAGGTTTACACTTTAAACATATAAGTGGTTTAAACTGAAATCATTATGAAGTGAATTATGAATCACTGCGGTAAAAGCACTCTGAAGATCCCATGCCGAGGTTTCAACTGTTAAAAAGACACGCAACTGAAGACTCAATTTTGTTTTCAAGCTTCGTTTGATTTTAGGTTCACCACAGTGAGTGTCTGGGGAAAACTCTATTAAGTTGAGCCATTATATTACATTTTAAGAAACCATATGAATCGTACTGGTTTGGTTTAGGGCAAAGTATGAAGAATTCAAGGTGGCTGTAAGAGCATCTCAGGTAAAGGATGAATTTGGAATGGGAAATGGAATTCAAGCACCATGTTGAACGATGTATGTGTATGTCTGCAGCTTCTATTTTAATGATGTGAATTAAAATTCTGAAATCAAACATCTAAAGTTGAAGTTTTTAATAATTTGATAGTGGAAAAAATAAACAGATATGAAAATAATTATACATGATCTGCCCTTAAAGTGAATTATTTCAGATGTGCCAACCACCACAATACAAAGCAGGAATGCATAACCAAACAACGTCAGTTCATTAGTAGAGAAAGCACATCTCGAAACTGAACCACACAGTTTACATAATTGTATAGAGCATTTTATGATTGCAAAAGGCTTGACACTGCATGAACTCTTTGGGGAAGAAAAATAGAGAAAAAGGGTTAATTGCACATTCATGCAAGTAAGGTTAGGCTTCCAACAAATATTGAACCAACTTACTCTCTAAAGAGAGTTCCAACACAGGGGACAGCATGCAAAACGAAACGAAACAGAACAAAACAAAAAACAACAAAAAAGGGAAAAAGATAAAAACACACAAATTAGTGGCCATCGATACAAAGTTCCTGTATGGAATATAAACCAAAATAAAACAAAAAATGTATTTCAAAACTTTTATGATAAACTCAGTAATTTTATCGGGACACCAATACGTGCTTTGGTGTGTTCCTCAAATCACTCTCCCATTTTCTACACCACATGATATTACTCTCTTTTTCTAAGCAATTCCCTACATAGAATAGTTAGGGTTGGAAAGGACCTTAAGATCATCTAGTTCCAACCCCCCTACATCCAGCTTTCATGTAAAAGTAAACCTGTAAAAAACTGAAACAAAAAGCAAGCAATAAAAGTGATGACAGGAGAATTCCTACAGACACTTGAAAAGAGTCTAAAATGAGATTTGTGTAGCCATGTGTGTGTGATACAAGAAATCACAGCTCATGAACTCTTAATACTTGAAGGATCCCCCTTGTGATAACTTTGCATTGGTTTGCAACACCAAAAGGCAGGCAAGGCAGCAGTGACCAGAAGAGTTGTACCACACGTGCTGCAACACAGGCCAGGCCTACAAAATCATAGCAGTATTATTCCATGTGAGGATGCCCACTAAACAAAACAATCAAGTAGAATAATTCAATGTTAATATTCCCAAAGGCTTAATAAAAAGATAAAATGTTCTTCTGACACATGCACCTAAATTGTGGAACATTTTTGTTATCCTTCCCTGGCTCCCCCACTACAAACAGATCTCCAGGGTAATTCTGATCCATGCAGAGCTGCAATACTAATTAACACAAGAACAAACAATTAAACCAAACTGCTAGTCACAATTCTGTCATAACTTGATTTAAAACCCAGTAATATTTTAACACTTTATTTTCTGTCCTCTCCTCTGACTTAACCACTGTTTTTATGGAATGCTTTCTGCAGTGTAACTGCTTGGCTTCAATCTTCTGCATTTCTGCAGTGTATCAGCAAGGTTAACATCATACTGCTGGGTACAATACAAGTATCTTCCAAAGTACACAGTGCTGCAGAAAGCAGCTCAGTCACCTCTTCATCAGGAAAAACAAGGAGGACAGACGAACATTAAATGGACCAGTCCAGACATCTCATCAGTCTGAACTTAATTTCACATTGCAGCAATAAGGAAGACTTAAAATATGTAAAATGTATTACCCAATCAAACTCCATTTTTAGAACTCTGCTGGGAAAAACCAATAATTCTGAAGTAACTACTCTGCTCTGAATTCTTCTGGGTTATCATTTTATCAGTTCTTAAATATGGACACCAAGTAAGACATTTTACACTCAACATAAAAGATAGGGTTTTTTTCCAAACAAGCCTATAATTCAAACAAAATATGAAATTAAATGTTCTTAGCTTTATTCAGCTCCCTACCTGCTGCAGTCCTTTTGCTATGAGAAATGACTGCGTATATGAAGCTGTACCAGTAATCCACCTCCCACAGAAACTGTATAAATATTACCAAGTAAAATAACACTGTTAAAAAGATTTTAATGGTCTTAGAGAAGAGAAGGATTATTCTCCTTGGGTCTTTACCTAAGTAAAAGTGAATAAAACATTGCAATTTCTCTTATATCAAAGTATAGTCTCTTCCTTACTTATTGAATACTACCAATGATGTAAAAATTACACAGCAGTCTCAACGGCCAGTACTATCTATGACATTTGAGGAAGACATCATAAGCTATGATAATACAAAATACACTGGAAAATAAATAAGTACACATTTGGTATAATTCATTAGACTCATGTATGATTCAGTCAGATCACTTTCTTTATGGTTCACATTACTGCACCAGAACTTTTTGTTTTCAGCTGAGAGAAAAACATTATTCATGTTGAAGTGTCCCCTGTAAACTACATGACTCCTTAATAACACTTAGAAATTTTAACACAAACTACTGACCTACTTCAATGTATTTTAGATGAAACTAGCCTTTACCACATTTCAGTTATCCTGCAAACAAGGTGGAAAATGATCATGGTCAAAATAGCAAATTAAATGGATTGAAATCTGATGCTAACTGCTTACAGAAAACAGCCTGTCCAGTTCTGACATGTGCAAATACCACTGACGTATTTTACCACAACTGGCTTTCTATTACAGTGTTCAAACCTTTACTGAAAGTAAGAGGAACCTAAACATACCTTACTGTGAGGATCAGCAAACATCCTTGTGAAGATTTCACACAATCTTTTCAACTCAACACGACTGTCAAAGTGACAACAATACGTTAGTCAATTCACCTGCTAGTACTACCAAGCACCAACACACAGCAATCAGTGTATTCAACTGTAAATATTGAATCAAGTAATCTAGCAAACACAGTAAAGCATTTTAAGATATAATAAAAACATAACAGATTTTGTCCAAAATGAGAGTTTCAACCTAGAAATGGCTCTTTAAACCAGTTTGTGTATTATAACATTACCATATTTTAACAGAGCAGATAATGAAAAAGGCATACTTAGTAGCTAGTGGTAAAGAGTTTCTTCTGAATACATACCCTATTAATAAGGAGAATATTAATAAAAACAAGAACAAAAATAATAAATGCCTTCTATCAATACTAGATGCAAGCATTTAAGACACCTTTTTGATTGCAAGGATTGTAGTGATTTTAAATTCCATTTCTTAAACTGAGCTTTCTAAACAGAACCTATATACTGGTGGCCAGAAATGACAACAGCTCCCTCACTCCTTCCCCCATCTTACTCTGAGATGCACACCTAGCTTTCCCTCTCCCCAGCATTCTGAATTCTTTGGAATATGAGCCTCCTTTCCTACTTCCCTTGTCACCCTTTGACTCTAAAATTAATTGGTTTTCGACTGAAATTTCTTCTTACCTTAAAGTTCTCTGGTTCTTTAACAAGTTTTGCAGGCCTAGAAGGCCTTCTTTTCTCTCTGACCAGTTGGAGCTGGCACAGCGATTCAGGACTTCAGCCACATCTTCTGTCTGTCTCATGTATGTTGGTATGCTCCCATTCCTAGAGCTATAGGACCTTTCTGAACAGGCACTTGATGCATCACTGTTGGCATCATCATCCGAGTACATCCCGTAAGTCTCGTATCTTCTTCGCACAGGCTTCTTCTGTAGTGCAGAAACACCCCACATTAGCACTGATTTTCAAAGAGAGAGTATACAGACTCATAAAGAACATACACCAACAGTTCGATTTATCAGCGTGACCCCTACTCCCTGCACTGACAAATAGCTCCAACTGTTCAGCAGGTCTAACCAAGTTAATAAACACATTTTAAAGAAGTATGGCTTGTGAGGTATTCCAAATATAAAAGCAAAGCAAATGCCAAGAAGACATACATTTGATGGAACATTCAACTTAAGGTTTACTTGTAAAAATCCATACAATTGCATGATAGGGTGACATAAAGACTGTATTGAAAGTTAGTTACTTCTCTTAATTGCTTTATATATGTTACAGGACATAAGATTCAGATCTAAACCCACATACTCTGTCATTTTAACTTACTTTGTATCAAGCATGTTAATAGCAAAATATTAAACTATTGAAGAAAAAAAACAGTTTCTATACCTTAGTCCGTATGTCTCCTAAGAGCTGTTAGCAGTAAATTATTGAAAAGAAACAGAAATTGAGAACAGGAAGGTAAGGCACAGCAGCATTGACTATTAAACTACCTGCTACTGAACAACACATCGTCTTACTGTAAATTTTGTTCTTAGCTCTCTGTATCTGATTAGAACATCATGAATTGCCAAGCAGTTTGCTAAGCTTCCATTTCCAGGGAAGTGTTATATATCATCTGCTGGTTGGTCACAAAGACTTCTCTGTCAATATCTTTGTGTCTCATGCAGTAGTATTTAAGCATGAAGACTTCACACATGCACTCAATTGCTATCTAAGTATGAGACAGTAATTTAGACTTTGTTTTTCAGTCAACTTCTCCACCTCTGTCTTTAACTTCATTTAAGTATCTAAATTTGGTCAGTGCAACAATTGCTACAAAACTCCCAAACCCTAATGCAAAAGCCCAGATCTCCTAAAAACAAAACCAAGCCAACAAAACAGACCACAACACAACATGCCAAAGGCCAGAGGGAAAAAACCAACCCAACCAAAGAAATGCTATTTATCCTACATACCTTTGCAAAACAACCCTGCCATTCAAATATTGGAGTTGAAGCTAGTAGTTAAAATCTGATTTCATTATACACACACAGAAGCAGCAGTGTGACTGGTTTCCCTTTAAATACCATTCCCATTTGTACAGGGTTCTCATATTTAACTGTGGAATAACTTGAAGGGTATCACAATAGAGACCAGTCAATACACCATCTAACAAACAAGCTTATGGCCAAGAGAACAAGCATACAGATGTGTAAGAGAATAAAGAAAGGGAAAAACCCCAAAGACATGAGCATTTCTGAACAGGGTCACCATAAGTAAAAGAATTTGTAAAGAAATAAAACCGGAAGTGTCAAGGAGTGTGCTGAAATAAAAGGTATAAAACCATGTGGAGATCACCACATTGCTGCCTTTCTTGTATCTTCTGGTCAAAACCAGATCTTAGCCAAAAGACTGAAGCCAGCAGTGTTATAAGTTCCCAAGTGGTTTTCATACCATAAAAATGGTAATATAATCCAGAATGGTTTTTTTTGTATTACATCTGTCAGGACTGTACCTTCTACCTCTCAAAAACACTGTTCTGAGGAGGGCACTTCAGTCTATGGTAACATAAGAAGGATGCTCATAATCAGATTTCCATGTAAACGGGGCCCTTTGTACAGGACAAGCTGTACACTGTGATCATGGCAGGGAACAGGCAAGCAAATGCTGCAGTAATAAATTGTTGCTGGTCTTGATCCTTCTTGATCCTCTAAAGATTCTTTAGCTAGAATCCTTTAGAGTCCAGCTAAAATATACAAACCAATTTTCCTCTAGCATTTCTAGCAGCATCAGGCTATTTTGGATCCAGGTCAGACAAACCAGTTTCTATGAAGAAACATAGTCACTTCAGCAAACAGGACACATTCCAGCCACAAGAGCAGTTACTGGAAGAATGAGTTTCTTCTAAATTTATATTCTTCACCCAGCTAAATCTGAATAAGCAAAGAAGCTGTTAAAAGTACTGAAGATATTCTTCATGTAGCACCAGTGTGAGTAAATTTATAACACAGGCTGGTGTCCAAATTAGAGACAGAAACTTTTCATGTTCCATAGACAAATGTTTTTCTGTTGATCCTTATTCCCAACTCCAGACTGACTGACAGGTAAGTAATGAGCATTCCCCATCAATACTGAAAGCTTGTTACAAGTTTACAGTGTCAGAAAAGGGAAAACCCACTCAACCTCACCATGACTTCTCAGACAAGATTTCACAGCTATCCTGGATCTCTATGCCAGTGAAGACACACCAATATTAAACTGATGTGCCAAGAAGACTGTCTGAATCAAGGAATCAATAAATCACCAGATTAAGAACATGTCAGAGTTCTTCAGATGTTCTCCTTTGACAACTTGTTTCTCCCGATCCAGTCATATCTGGCTATACTTACTCATTTTAGAATCTACTTTGTAGCTGGTTTAAGAAAACAATTATTTGGAACATTAGTAAAAAGAGTAAAAACTATTTGCTTAGAGCATCCTGACTGATCAATAGGTAACAGGTACTTACTTTTTATCACTTAGTGTATACTATTTGAGTATCATTAAATATTTGTATCTGATTCATAGTGTAAGTATTTGACATTAACTGAAGACTTCAGCTTGATGATGTACGTGTCAGAACAGCAAAGGACATGATGTGTTCAGCTTGGCTTACTGGGGCAGGAAGGTCAAGGAGCCAAACGCTCCCTTTTTGAGGAACAGGAAAGGTTAAGAAAGGGAATGGCAGAACCAGTTTTAAACTCAGTGTGACAGTTTGAAAAGAAAACAAAGTCTAAAGTTATGAAATGCTGCTTGCCAAGCCATCATTTATCTCTTCAGCATCTATCTTACATGTTGACAGAGCGACTTCAAACAGAATGCAGGCTTACGACAAGCAGACTGCTTCAGCTGTCATCACTGCCAGCCCTAACAAGCCTTCAGCCTACCCAGAAGTTTGGTTGTTGTGGCCAACTGCTGGTTAATGCAACCTGCTCAAGTGGCTCCTTGGGCCACTCCAACAGAGCAACCCAAAACTATTCCCTGTCTGCTGTGGAAAAAATGTACCTTTCTCAGAAGATAAGAATTCTGTAGGGGACAAAAATCCCAACACTTTGCAGCTCTACCAATTCTGTTTCTTTTTCCCCACCTAGAAGCCAGTAAAATCATGACTGACAAGTTCTTTTGCATACTTTAATACACAGGTACCAGGGGCTCTATCCTACACAGTGTAAATGTGAGATTCTTACCAGAGCATCTGCTACTGCCTCTTCCACATCAGAACCCGTGTTCAGAACTCGCATAGCACTAACTGATGACGACAATCGACTCGACTGACTAATTCCAAAGCTGGAACCTGCTATAACAACAACAATGAACAGAAAGAATTCAGTCACAAGAGGAACATGGGACATTAATATCACACTCTCTTAAAAACCAAACCCAAGCAGAAGAAAAGCATTTGCTTAACATTTCTAACAAATTATGTAGTGGCTGAAATACTGGTTATTTCCATTCTGAAATCTTTAGTGGTGCAGTGAAAAGTAAGAAATGAAGTAAAAACCAAAGTCAGATGCACACATTCTATTCCAGTACCACAGGGGGAAAAAATCCCACAAAACAATGGTTTTAACTGAAAGAACCTTTTTTATTAGGTTTTTTTAGGTCTTCTTCATTTTGGGTTTTTGTTTTCATTTTAGAAGGAAGCAAATGGAATGGGAATGCTACTGAGAGCGCTGATTAGAAAACTACATGCATAAAGAATGCTCTACAAATACTGAAAAATGGAAAACTAAAAAAAAAGGTCTTCTGCAAGTAAAAATAAAATGGTTGTTGTTAAGGAAGAAAATGATTAACATTGGCTGAGGGGTGGAGACAAAATCTACCAACATAAACACAACTATCTGGGTTACTAAAACCACAAAACTCAAATTAATACTAATAATGCTTTAAAAAACAGAACTATGAGAATAACCAAGTGGGTGGGGAAAAAAAAATCCAGGATGACTGCACAGATGATAGCAAAGTGTACTCATCCTTCACCTGCAGCCCCATAAGCATCAGGAGCGTAGAGGGCACCAGTGGATCTGGAGTGATGTCTGGAAGCTGCAATAACAGGATCATATAAACCCTATCTATTACCATGGAATCAGAGTGCTGCAAGAGTTGCTTAGATGAACAAGAGAATACTTATAAAAAGATTCAGCTTTAGCAAAAGAAACTGAGCATTACACAGAAGCAAAAAGCTCCAGGGAAGTTCTTTGATTACACAGACCATGATTACACAGAATTATATGGGTTTGGGTACAGTGGACATTTCATGCATGATTTTCTTTTTAAATTAAGATTAAACAGCAGATTAAAAGCAAATATGTTTAAAGAACAGATGCATGGACACATGCACACAAACACACAGGAATCCTCAGCAATATCTAAATAGCTCCATTGATACTGGTCTTCTATTGCAGTCACCTCAATTCTACGTGCTTACACACACCACCTGCAAGGAGGGCTTCTTGCATGAACATACTGTCCTGACAGCTGACAGCTTGTGTAAAACTGAGTTCCTGCCTATGTGCAGGTAAGTCAACCTCGGTTAAAACTCACCACTACACTGAATGAAAGTTTTAGTTAATGGTTGAAAATAACTTAATGCTATTCATATTTCACATGGGTATTATTTTCTTTGGATAAATCAAATGTGAAATTGAAACATTCATGTTACTTGTTCATTAAGATTCTTGAAAGTTATTGGTTAGCAGGAACCAAAGATCCTGAATAAAACTGAGCACTCTCCTCCTCCTGGAACTTGCATAAAATTGGTCTTTTAGAGATCCTAAAGAAACTGACTCACCATTGCCAATGTTTTTTCTTAAACCAAGTAATTTTAAATCCAATGTTTGTCCAACAATTTATCTTCTTTCTTCTGCTCACCCAAGTTAAACAGCCATGTAAATGAAACTAGGCTTGACAATCTGAACTTCAATTCAAATATCCACCCACAATGACATAAACCCCAGACAGACTGTTATGATTTTAACTATAAATGCAAGTATTTTGCACCTTTTGGATGCATGAAATAGTATAAATAGAAACCATGGATGATCCTCTACTCTGATGAACACTGACAATGTAAGAGTCCAATTCAAATCAAGTTACCCTGACACAGACAAAATCCCATTTGGGAAACACACCTCTCAAGCAAAACGATCCAAAGTCTTGTAGAAGTCCCAGGAAAAACCCTGTAGGTTTTCCATATGAAATTTTCTACTCCTTACATAAGGCATAGCAATGCATTTCATTTCAAACTAAACCCAAATGAAACTGTTTATCTAGGATATTCTATTTTGCAACTGATGTCTTGTGAAGTCCTTGGTTCTTTAGGAGTGCATCTCAGCATGGAAAAGGAGATGGGGCAGAGTATGTCAAACCAGAGGTGTCACGGCTGATAGAGCTTTAAATACAACAATGGGATAAAACTTTTCAACTACTTTCCATCACCAAGCCCTGAGAATTAAAGGTACAAGTAAAAATTCAAACTTCAGGCACAGAATTCAAGATGAGCCTGCCCCCATAGAGAATTGAAACATGCTGGTCAAGTTTTGAGACAGTAAAAGGAAACACTACACTGGATCAAACATACTTTATTCCAAAGCATATTCTCAAGAATATTCTTTGTACCACTCAAATGGTAGAAACTGTGCCAGTACTGACTTTTGTTGTGGTGGTTTTTAATGAATAAATTAAAATAAGATTTTAAATGGCCTCAAAGTAACATAATTTCTTAGCTAAAATATGAAAATTATACTAAACTGATATTTAACTGTATGTAACAGGAAAAAATCCATTTAAATGACTAATCCCTTGCTTTTCAAGAGGGGCGGTATCCCCCCAGGTTATAATCTGATACTGAGATGTGAGCTGACATAAACACTTCATACAAGCGGCTCTTCATACAGAGCAGCAATTACGTAGCATTTGGGTCATCTTACACCCCAAAAGGGCTTAGCTTTCCAAAGCAAACATTGCTGTGCTGAGAATCGGATACAATACAGAATACATTCCCTCTTCCAACTCCATGTAAAGCTGCCTCTAGCTCCAATCACAGACTTGAATTTGCCTGATTTCATCTTCTACCCTTGAAAAACACTGCATTTAGTATTTTTGATATCAGTTAATAGTATCTCATAAAACAAAACTGCTCCAACAAATACTGAATGACACTCATTTATTCCAGGTACAGTTGCTGCTTGGTTGTTTTTAGTAACACTGGATTCCTATATTTGCTACTTGGCATTCTCTGTGCTGTCAGACAATTCAATCTATTGAGTACTTTTCTTGGTATCTGAATACGAAACATCAAGTAGCATCAGTCCCGAAGACCCATCTTATGGTATTAGTTTAACACAGATTTCTTACAATAACAAGCATTTGACCAAAACTGAAATGGAAATAAGGTCTCACACGGATGCAATTGAAGTCAAGCTGTAGGGTAGCAAAAATAACACAACAACATCTGGAAAACACCCTCCTTTGTAAAAGGAACAAAGCTGTGTGTGTACTACAACAACAGGGCCAGCTGTGTTTTGGTAAAAACCACAAGTTTACTAACGGACCCTGCATAATGTCTACTTTTAATTTTATTTCCCAGTTAAACAGCATCTGACCAAATTAGCATTAGTTATTGGAACAGCTTTCATTCAATTAATCTGCACTCTGCCAATGAACCCATGGCGGACAGGAAGCATGCTGACTTACCAGACCACAACAGACTTACAATGCTAATTAAGAGTACAGCTGGGTGCCTCAATTTGAGATAGAACCCAGAGATTTCCTATTTCAGACTATGTTTAACAGGTAGTATTAACTGCAAGAAGAGGGACACATACTGAATACTAACTCAGACAAGAATAACACCCAAAAAAGATCACTTTCAGATACAACTGTACAGAATTTTGTATTACCAAATAATAAGAAAACCCAAACACACAAACGCAATACATAAAAAGACTTTTATCAACATTTACTACTGACTTCCTAGTGACCTTGACCCGGATACGTAGAGATGAGAAGCTTCCCTAATCCTTAGCCAACACATCAAAATAACCGTAAACCAATGTTCCTGTGTCTTACTGACATTTCAAGAACAGACACAGCTCAACAACCTTGTCAAAGTATATTTTCTTCTTATACACCAAAACAATTCACTGGCTAGAGAGCAATTCTGAACAGCAGCAGGCCCTAGCAGCTGGTGCAGTGACAGGCAGATGATGACAGCCACATTGTACTCTGCTCTAGAGGGTCACTGAGAAATGGATTATCTAATTGCACCCAAGCCACGAGTACTGTAGTAAGGAGAGAAACACACAGTTTCAAAAACCCTTCCAAAAGCAGAACTGCCCTTTGAAAAAGGTACCCAGATGCTGCGCATCACACACCTTTCCAAGAGTGGGATTTAAGGTAAGACTAACACTAGCAAAGCGTTTTTCAAGTGTGCAACCCATTCACACATTGGTCAGCTCTCCATGGAAGGAAGTGGTGAGTGAGCCAAAGGAAGGGAAAATAATGGTGGCTGGCTGTAAGCTAAATGGAGGAGGCACGGACTCGTTAGGAGCAGTAATGAAGGGCAGGGACAGCCATGCAGGACAAGGGGCAGAAAGTACTTACCCAGGGGTGGGAAAGAGCGGACAGGGCTCGTGTCCCTGCTACTTTCACGGCTGGCCTCCCGACTGCACCCCTGACTCACACTAGGGCGAGGAATGCGGCTGCCTCGTGCTAGTATGATTCAGGGTACAGACAAACAGCAGCACAGAAGGGAGAAGACATAAGAAAAGTTGCAATTTTAATGCAATTGTGTTTTTGAAGTAAGATCAAAGACGCATTTCTAAGAACAGACACTGATGATTATGTTGTATTCTAAGTCATAGCTGTTTCTGCACACTTGTTTGATTGTGCTGGAGCATACTACGTGTAGCCCATTCAATGAAGTTATTGCTTCATACAGCTCAAAATGGGGATTTACCAACTCCTGAATGAATGGCCAAAAGGATGAAGAGGGAACAAGTCATGAAAAAATCTGAAGAGACTACTGATTCAGAGTTTGTACTCAGATCAAGCTGATCAACAGTAACACAAATGAAAAACCCCATGGTTTTCCAAAGATAGAACACAGAAAATGAATGCACCTAAGGTAAAAATCAAAATACACACCAAAGAGCAGCAGCAACACCATTAACATCAAATTATATTCTTCAATAGTATTGCTTGTAATAATCAGGTTATATCAGGAGGTCTAAGACATATGACACTCATTTTTCTATCAATGAAATATACACATGGAAGCACACAACACAAAAGTAATGAAGAAAGTAATCTTTTCAAGATGGTATCACACTTTCATTCAATGGATGTGGGTATTTTGGGGGGTAGGGATAGAAAGTGAAGAAAAGGGAAAGAGAAGGAACAAAGAGAGGTTAGGAAAAGAAGTACTATTGCATTCTGACAAATAAATGACAACAATTTGAAGGTTCAGCTTAAATTTAGACCTGGTGAAGACTAGCCTCAGAAAATAGGCATGTTTTAGATTTTTATTGATATGTACTGCAGTTGTATCATCCACCTACAACCAAACACAAGCTGGCACTTGCAGTAAGATGGGCTATAAAGAAACCAAGTTATTCAATGATTCTTACCTACTGACAGTCTGGAAGGACTTGCTTCTCTACTGCACCCCTGACTTCGTGGGATTTTGCTCCGTTTTTGTGCAGATGCAGGATTCACTAACACCCTCTGAACTCCTGTGTTCATAGTGGAAAGCGTGGTTGTTGTCAAAACTCTTCCAGGAGACCCAGATCTACTGCCAGCTGAAGGCAAAATGAACAAATGTAAGTAAGTGCAAGAGAAGAGGCACAACTGTAGTTAAAAAGGAATGCTTGAAGTTAGTAGGGAAGTGGTGGTAGACTGAAATGGTCTGGAAAACTGACAAGGTACAGATGTGAAATAAATACCTTGTTCCACGTTCTTAGAGCACTGCGCACAAGGTAGGTAAAACTATCAATTCAAGGAAGCACTTGACATGGTATTTAGTGCTAGATACGCTTAAGAAACCATGAACAGTATTTCTAGTCTTCATCAACAGTTCCAATGTCTCTAACATGAACTTTAATCACATTTTCCACTAAAAAAATGAAAAACCCAAACCAAACCAAAACCGAACCCCCAAAGTCTGCTAAAAAGCTAAAGGGAGCAACCTTAAACTAGTGATTTCATTATTATCCAGTTCTTCCAATGCAACTAATGTCATAATAACATAACATATTTTTCCTAATATTTAAACTCTTCACTCTTGCTTTTAAAAGAGTGGGGTCTTCAAGCATGACAGTCTGAGAAGTAAAATGTCACTGAGGACAAGTAAAGTTCTTATGTTAATTTCTGAGGATGTTATACCACAGACTCAAATAACAATCTTCAACTGGTTTTAAACAAGCTAAAAATCCTGATCAAGACATATTTAAGAATCTCATACTTTCATTAATCAAAACTGTACATTATGGAGTGCTATGAATCTTCAACACACTGCACTTGCTACCAGAAACTGGTCTTGATCCCCGATTTTGATATTTCAACTACAGAAAATTAAAGTTCTAAGCCCCAATAGGGAATCCATTCTTGTCTAGTTGTAACTCATCTCTACCACCAGTTGCTGTAAGTACATTGCCCCCAACTGCTGAATTCAAGAAGTCTGACCAAGTAAAAAGCAAACCATAATTTTAACCCAAGATTAATTCCATACAGATACAAACCTTTGAGTCATCTCTAAAAAATAACCAGGTAACTGTATGCCCCCAGCTATGCTATCAGATCTACAGACTTCACATGCAACATCCCAAGTGAGTTTCATGGGTTACTTCTTATGAGGCATGTTAAAAAAAACATACAAGTTGATTAAAGCTTGACTATATGGGAAAAGAAACAAAATCCCAAACAAAATAGAACATGTGCTGGGAGGAAGGGTAGGGGAAAAGTGAAGAGATGTACCATGCATAGACTTTCATTGTTTGAATTCGAACTGGAAATGGTCATTTAGCAAAATCCCTTTTCCAAACTATGGGCCTATTCAGCAGAAATGATAAATAAAATATTCAACAGCCTGCAGAAATCAAGAATAACTTCTATAGCGAAACAAAAGGAATGGGCAAGTCTGTACAACTGCTATGGGCTGCAAAAATTAAGGGTTAAGCAATTTCTGCATATCAGGGCATTCAACTTAGACCTGCTATTCTTCTGCCTTCTTCCTGCCCTCCAGTATTTTGCATCTCTTTAAAACAACTAAAATACTTCAAAAGTCTTCACTGAGCTGGAGACTTCTTGAAGGTTTTGTTCAATAGTTTGAAACCCTGAAAAACTTACACAAGTCTCAGAATATATAGAAGAAATGCAATCTCTCATTCTAATGCTTTATCTTCCTACAGTCTGACCTGCGAAGTGCAAGCAAACCAAATGAAGCTTAATATCCTGAAAACACAATGCTGATAACAGCACTGGCACACTGTTATCAGTACCAGCACTGGCAGCAGGTCTAGGGGAAGTGAATGATGAAAGAAGTACTAATAAAACAGCATTCCAAAACTGACCAAAACCTTGCAAGCCTACTGCCTTCTAAATAAGGATTACAACCAAGTAGGTGAGAAGTGAGCCAGAGTTTCTGCTGAATAGGGTCCTCAAATGAGAGATGTCAAACAAGTGATCAAACAATGATGAGTACACAAATTCCATAGACTCTTACCACCAATGGGGTTAGCAGACTGTGATCCTGACCAAGTGTAAAGGCAGGATTAGGGTAGGGGTTTATAATCCATGAAGAGGGAGGGAGCAGAGCAGATTAAAGAAATGGATGGCAAATGGAAATAAGAAAGCTTTAGTCATTTCACACAGGAAAAAAAGCCACAGGGGGTTATGTTAAAGCAGTGCTTTTAAGTAGCTTCCACAGTTGAAGAACTAAACTCAGATGCTATGCACAAAGCAGATGAAGCAAAGCTGCACAAGCAAATTACAATTCTTCAGCTTTCTAATCAATAACTGGATAATACTGAAGAATTACAGTTCAATTAAACATGAAACTGGAGCCTTCAGATCACTTTCAAAGAATACTGCATTGCCAAAAAGGTTCAAGAGGTTCAACAGCTCAACAAAAGAAAAAATAAAGATCACACACAAGGCCAAAAACTTTAATTTAGAGACAGACAGTAAAGGAACTGAGCTGCAGGTGCGGTGGATGACAAAAAACCAACTCACAATGGCACAACTGAAAAGACTTGCACAGAATTTCAGATTTGCCTCTTTAAAATTCATCTGAGGTACAAGAGTAAGAATTTGTTTCCATTCAGAAATGCAATTCTTTTTCTCTGAATGAAGATTGCAATGGCATTTTTGCACATGTTGCTGACAACCTGACAACCAAGCAGGAAAGGAGAGGAAAAAAATGGAGCTATTTTTTTCCATAGATAAGAATAAACGAATGAGCTATAGATTGTATAGACACTTATTTCATGTTACAATTTAAAAGTAGGAGAGTAAAGGGCTTCTGAAACCCAAAAAAAAAGTATCTTTTGTAAAAGCATTCAAATTTGCAAGTCTTTCATAAAATGATCTTTGAACAAAAGCACTGTTGTAACCCAAATTGACAAAAGCATCTGTGGTGCAGCAATTATTAAAACATAAAAGCAAAAAGCTTCAATCTGATAGGAAGCTGTTCTCCCACTATCTGCTGGGGAAGTAACCAAGCATGGAAACATTGAGCACTTTGCTCCCCACAAGGATGTGACAATTTCCAGTCAGGTAAAGCAACCCCAAAGCTGGCACATGGTGCCACAACTGCCCTTCACCTGCCCACTTGTATGTGCCTGGTTATCTTCCTTAGAACATCTCAGAATTCTTGTTCTCCCCCACTGACAGGGTCTAATGAGCTATCTGGAGCCATCAGTGATGAACAGAAATGCTAATAAAAGGCTGTAAAAATGAATTCATGCGTTTAATTTTCACACATCATCACATGTAAACGGATCTAGTTATTTCAGTATCAATTCAACTTATCTCTTTAGACATGAATACAGTGCAAAAAGATCCAAGAGCTCAAGTAGAGCCCAGCTTAAAATGAAAACAGGTATGTCTGGCTGAAAAATAAGGCCTTTTGAAGAATGACAATTAGGTCTGGCAGGTAACACTGAGGACACCATTCAGGGTACCCACTCTTCTGGTCAGAAATGGGGGGGAAAAGAATGTTGAGAAGTTATAACTGAAGACAGGATATAAGGGTAGATTTAGTTTTCATTTCTGGTTCCAATATCTAATTTAGTTGGCAAATGAAGACCTATTTTTTTTGTCCAGAGAAAAACAACATGAATTAGAAAAGCATGCAAATACCACTGACCCAAAACACTGAAAAAATACCTTCATTGCTGTCTGGCGATGAAGAACCTAAGGCACAGAACAACAACTCAGTATGTAGCTATGTTTTAAAGTTAACTTTGACTGTAGCCATTGGTCAATGAATATATGCTTAAGCATTTGGCCTCTTTATCAGGTATAACTGACAAATAGAATATACATACGCTGAGACTGTGACACCATTTTGGTTCTACTCCGTCCTCTTGAATCTGTTTTAGAATTGCCAATGCCAACAGAAGGTGTTGAAAGCTTTGTTCGTACACGACCTAGAACGGAAAAAGGGCATTAGATCAGTTTTGGACAGTAATGTAGAAAGCAAAGCATCAGTAGCTTTTACTAACATTCTCTTTAGGTAAGAAAGCAGCATAATGTAACTCGACTGGTGAAAATTCATTTGGGATAATTAGTAGAAATTTGAACACCTTGAAGGACTTAATAATGGAGGAATCAAAGTACTTCCCCTCTGATGCTGCATGTTTCTGTAAGTGATTTATACTACCACTTGAACACCCTGACCCTAGCTAGCTTGTTCTTGCTTCCTCCATCAATGGGTTGATTACATTAAAAAAGGGAAGTTTATTAAATATAATAAGCAATGCATATGCTAATGATGCTGTACCAGGTACAGTCTTCTCATGATTACTTGTGGTTCTAATTATGCTTTTGCTGTCAGAAACCTACAGAAATTATGTTGACTGGGTTCTGAGGCTTCTGCCTAACTTCACTTTAAGGAAGGTTCCACCATTAGCCTAGCCACAGGTACACAGACTTCTACCTGATTTCCCAAGCCTTTTCCAGCATTTTACAAGGAGCAAGTACACTTAAGTACTTCTCAGTGAGAACACAATACAAGGAAATGCTACTCTTCTCAACAAATAAAAGAACTAAACCAATAGATTCACTTCCCTCTACAGAGCCAAACCACCTTGGTTTGGGT